>NW_027526295.1:186644240-187091740 GCF_048455015.1 Haemaphysalis longicornis | reverse complement strand
ATATATATATATATATATATATATATATATATATATAGAAATATAGGAGATAGAAATTCGTCGCATACAATGGTCTGTGGGTTGTGTTTAGCTGAAAGACCGAATAGAACGGAGTAGTTCCAAGCGAGATGTTTTAAGTGTGCCATGAACAAAAAATACAATTTTATTTCATTAAAGCCTACCTTGCCCCCCGATAACCATAATATGAATTTTAGCGCAACTTTCAAACAAATAAGCAAAGTATTAACCAAAACATACGAAGCAGCGGGGACTCCCTAGAGCCCCTTACCGGCAACAACTCTATGACGTCACGGAAACTTGTTTGGGCAATAGGCGGGCGCCGACATAAGCCGCCCCCAAGAAACATGAACAAGCAATTGTAGTTCCGCCTGGTCGTGTTCCTGAAGTGTTAACGTGCAGTTAACATGCTGATAAATTCTTTTCTAGTGCTGCCCCATGCTACGTTACAGGTGCCCATATTATGTCACTGTAGCGCGAAATTCAAAATATTCTCAATATTACTCACGTTTTTCCGGTTAAAAACTGTTTTTTTTTTTGTGGCTGGAACGTGGCTGAGTGAGCTACGAATATCTAAACCTTACAAACTAAATAAAATTCTATTTTAACTCGTGACCCCTTGAAAGTTGGTCTTTCTTTCCGGCACCCGCGATTAACCAGTACTTACTTTTTATGCCCACTGTCTGCAAATAAATTCATATGAGGCACTTTGGTTGGTTCTTTTCACTGGTGATCTTTGCGACATACGTCTAACTAATGTGTTTGGATGTGTTTAATGCTCGTCCCAATAGATCTGTCGGCCCTTTGTCTTGGTTTTCGTTTACTGGCAGAATTTATGGGGTCGATATCGGCCAACAACTTCCTTTTTGGCTAGACGAGGCAGGTTTGTAACATTACCTCCACAACTCCGTTTTTTCCTTGGAATAATCGGGATCGTAAGACAAAATTGCAAGCCTCAGAACATGATAAGCAAAAAAAAGGATGGCTCCACAAGGTTTTCAGCTCCTGCAAAGAAACAAACAAGAGAATGTAATGCAACGTTTCGTCTGGATTGTTTATTCCGCATCGGCTCGCCGATGTGTTTCTCACATATAGTTCCCGCGATACCTCGCGCCAGTGCAATACATAGTCGTGTTAAAGTAACGTAAATTACGGGCTTCGATTTTTCGCTTTTTTTTTTTTTCATCTGTGAACCCTTGTTCTGTACGGACAGACACCGCTGCAGTCGGACGCTGCATTGGTCCGATAACAAAATTCAGCGTGCGAAATACGTAGAAGAAGAAGCTTGAACGGCTGACGAAATCAATGGGCGTAGATTTTACACGTGCCAGATGATGCTTGAATTTTTTTTTTTTTTTTTGCTTATGCTGTCGCCAGTGCTGAGTTTTTACACGGGCGTTAGGGCTGGGAACAATTTCAGGCATCAGAAGGTAAAATGTGGTAAATAGAGGCCAATGAATGTCTTTTTTTTTTCTTTTTGCCTTCAGTTGCTGCAAGCTGAACCGGAGACCTCTTTGAGTATACGGCGTCTTTGTGTTCTGAAAAATTGTGTTCGCATATTCGGTTTTTTTGGCGCCGTCTTAGCGGCAGTTTGTTCATCACCTTCATAAAAATATAGAGAGAAGAAAATTGGAAGTATGTACTTGAAAATTAACAAGAGCACAGGGAAGACTTCTTCCATAAAACGAAAAAAATCGGTGTTGAACGCAAGATGCGATTTCTCGCATCAGGTGGATGATAGATCTCCCGTTGAAGCGTTATAATGCGCTCAGTTGGAGAACATTACGTGCCAGTGCGATTTCTGTTTTCACACAGATTTGTAGTTTGGGTTGAAATGCTATAAAAAATTGTTCTTTTTGTTTGTTGCCATACCCTCGACGCCCTTGCTTCATACACAGCAAATCGCCAATACCTTAATCGCCCCTTATTTGAGCTTTCCGTTTGATACGAGCCGTTGCAATGTTTCGTTTATGAACAGCAACGCAGGTTGGTGGCCTAAATTGAAATATTGAACTTTCTTTCTGCTTATAGTCAACCACATCATTTGGCATTCCCTACATAAGAATCGGTTGAGTGGTTGATTCATGTCATACTGACATCCTTTTCGTTCTGGGGGGGATGGCATGTGTCACCTCGTCGCAGGTCGTGATACAACAACACTAATAGAAGCCTTCTCTGCGCAGCTAGATATTAACGGTAGGTTCGAGTGCGATATTAAATTTCGTTCGTACTCTTCGGACCACTCACATGAAACGTTTTAAACCTTAATTGCCCAAAAGAAGGTGTAGTATAAGTGAAAAGAGTTTTTCAGCCATTATGCCCTCTTTTTTTTTAGGTTCCAGCACCCTAACTTGTAGCTTTACACCCTCTTTCTGTAAGAAATTGGGCGCTTACTGACTGCAACGCCGTCGTTTTTTTTTTGTAGGGTGTTGAATGGGTTTAAAATAGGTGTTGAGGTTCAAAAAAAATATCCGGGGATCTGGGGTTAGACAGAGCTTCCTCTGGTGTTGCTAAGTTTTGCTAGGTTTTGCAAAACTTTGCTAAGTTTTATTAGGTTTTGAGATGTTCCTGCTAGGCCAAGCGCTGAAGGGTAAGGCCATGTTTAGCCGTATTTTACAAGGCTACACCCCACACTTACGGCGGATCTAAGGGGAACACAAGGCAGGCCGACCCCCAGCTTCGCTGTTTCTTCAGCCTGCATCACTAGTGCGGGCTGCGCCGATTCGTTTTGCTTTTTTTAGCTTAAATAGGCTATTACCTTTAAAATGGTATAGTAAGAGGCACGCATAAGCATGCGGCGCTTGTTCTCAGACTCGAGCTGTTGTGAAAGCCGGCTTCAGTGTTATAATACCCCTTCTGCGGTGGTGCACCCTTTACAGGCGGCGCACTTGTTTTGTTGTAATTTTACCTAACGCCATGGAACCAAGCTCTAGCTTATACAGCTCCACTGGTCATAAATTATGCCAATTAATATTGTTTTAAACATCGTGAGGTACAAAACATCCCCCGCTTGTAGAAGACGTTCAAGTGCACCAGTGTAAGCGGGTAGAAAATACTTTCAAAATTGGAAGTCTTTTACACCTTTTTTTCTAAGTTGTAGGTCTTTCCCACCATTTTTAGTTTTCAATACCCTAATTGTGGCTCTACACCCGTGTGCAAAAAGGGTGTTGCAAAAAATGAAGGAAGCTCACACTAACGCATAATACTTGAAGGTAGCGAAGTTGTACGCAACCATCACGACGGTTTAAGTCCACGATTGTACAGATTTGCTTCTTCTTCGTTGCCGCAGCGACCTTTACTCCATCTGTGTTGCTATAACGGCGAAGAAGAAGCAAATCTAAGAAGCAGAACGAACAAACGCAGCTAGGCGCTGGCAGGTGCAACGTGTACCCTATCACATGTCCTGTGTCGAGCAAGTGGCGTGATTCTTCTCCCCGCAGCCACAAGCGAGTGAGTAAGCCGTTTGACTCTCGTGTACTAACTCACGGTTGTAGTCGAGTGGGTCAGGCGACTGACTCTACATCCGCTGGTCTATCAGACAAAGATTCGAATCCAGGAGCTGCCGGCGATTTCTTTTCTTTGTACTGTGATTCTGTGTTTTCTTACCACCGCGGAATTTCTAACCATCTTCGCTGTTAAAATGAACACCCTTCTTTGTGGGTGCTGAAAGGGCGTGGAATAGGTGTTTGGTATTTAATGAAATTCAATGATTCTTTTGAACATAATAACCACCTCAAGATTAAAAACGTTTTGCAAATCCGCTTGCTGACTTGTATTTGCTCACATTAAAATGCATGATCACATACACACCGAAGTCTATTAGAGGACTTTCCTCTGCTGGCTATATAAGCAACAAGGGCCGGTGTATTTCGAAGTAAGTATGTACTCGCTCTTCCATATGCATTACGTTGGTTTTCGTGCTCGATTTATTTGCGGTTCAAGTTGACTTGCGCGCGTTGAATGCGTTTGTATGTCATGCTGCGCACTCAGTCGTTCCAAATTGTCACGCGGAGTTGGGCTGCCCAAACCCTTATTTTAGCGTGTTAAGCAATCTCATACCCTTGTTTTAGGGGGTCCACAAGCACACCCCATTTTTATCCTTACACCCATTTCTATCCAAAACACCTTTTAAAGGTGTGCGCACGGGGTAAGATTTTTACAACTTTTTCTGCCAAAACGAGTATAAAAAAGCTCAGTGTGTAGAACAGCGAACTCTACGAGTTGTTTTCGAATCGCACGGCAAACAGCAGAAAACCGTAGTGACATTCTATATACATGTTCCTAACAGCAGACCCTATTTCTTTATTTTTTCATCAATACCAGGCAACACTATAAATAGGTAGAACCACAGCTTTTGTAATGGTAATGATCTTCGTCATGGTAACCCTCAACAGCGACGCGCGTGCGTGTTCATTTCTTGTAGTTAACTTGACACGGCCCCCGTCCCCCCCCCCCCCCCCCCCAAAAAAAAAAAACGAACTTGTAGAGTTTGACCTGAAGCACGTTACTCCTACTGTAATCGTCAGCCACAACAAAGCCAAAAGGTTCAGGGACACCTAAGCTCTTGTTAGGGGTTCTTATTGCAAATGCATAACTAACCAATTGAACCTCTAAGATCCACACCGCGTCCTTGAAGGGCTTTGTCTTCTTTCCGCTTGAGACAATTTGAGTTGTGATCCGCTTTCCGTCGCACGCTTTCGAATGGTTTCGGTCTGTCTCCCACGGGTTGCGCCGCTGCGCGTCCCTATCGCCATGTATTGAGATAGTCGACTCCTACGGCGGATTTCACCGCCTGCCTGTTCGCTCGCTCGACTGCGTTCTTCCACCCTCTTCCTTCATCAGTGGTGCGGGGTCATGAACGGCTGTCTTTCGCTAATTCCCATTCAAAGCGTGTGCTATGAAAGACCTCGTGCTATGGAACGCTTCAAAGACACGCGGTTACGGTGCCGTTTCGCTATTACGGACGCCGACGCCGGCTTATCGTTGAATGGGCCATTTAAATTTCGCGAACTGAAATCAGCAGGAGCTGTCAGCATATCGCGTATAGTTCATGCTGGTAACGCTAGAAATGCGCGCGCTATCGGTTCATCAGGCGGCGCCGAGGGTTTCTTGAAAAAGAGCGCAGCAACGGGGACGAAAGAAAAAGCATGACATGCAACCAACCATTCCTAACTCAAGCTTTAGTGGCCGCGAATTTTCAAAGATGCCGTTTTTTTCTGCTATTCTCTTCTCACGACAAAGAACAAATAAATCTCGCACCGCCTATACGAATAAACGATAAGAACCAGGGAGTATCACAAATGGCGCTCTGTGATAGATTTGTCGCTTACCGTCGCGGACTTCTTCAGTAAAGCGAACTTCCAAATTACGCCGTTTCGGAGTACACCCTTGGGCAACAAAAAATGGTTAGGTACTTGTCCGCCTAAAAGAATATAAACACAGGCAGCTTAGCTTAGAAAGCAAACTCCAGAACAAAACAGGGACAGTCGAATGAAATGAATAAAGTGGGGCTGGGCAGGACGTGCGATCCGTGGAGGCAGGCAACAGCTGGGCTCAAAGAGTAGCAAAGTGGATACCATTAGATGAGACGAGAAACAGGGGATGTCAGAACATCAATGGCAGAGGCGAGGTAAGAGCAGGAGGAGTAAACGAACAGGCTATGCTCAAGCAGCGCGGTAGCATCTGGAGCGGACAGAGACATTTACTCATCTCATGGCAAGAAGCAATGGGTGGTTCTAAAGGGGATGTTGTACGAAGACAATGGCGGTGATGATAAATACACCTCATGCGTTTCATTTGTTTAATAAGCGCGTATTAACAAGTGCTCTGCTGCCGGATATTAGCTCACCAAGGGGATTGAGGAGTTTGGATCGTTTAGCAGAAGTATGGGACCAAAGAATAGAACATGTTTTGCCTTCGCCATGAAGAGCAATAACTTTCTTGGCTTCTGCATGAAAAATTTATGCTACAGAATTGCACCTCGTGTTTTCTCAAAAGCTATTCCAGAACAAATTTATTATATGAGAATTGGCTGCTCAGACTCGCCCAAGCTTTTTTTTATATGTTATAATTAGTTCACCGTGAAGGTCTAGACAAATCATGAATGCCAGACGAGCGTGGTTACGAGAACGGATGTAACTTGTGTTTCATCGAGGCTATACCAAAACAGATTATATGACGTTGGACTGCTGAATTGACTACATAACCGTGGATAGTATAACCTTAACGCGTAACATAAATAACTGTCGCTGGTAGTTTTGGTAGAAATAAAATGGTGCTGTCGCTTCTGTGCCTTATGCCAGCACCGGTTGCGCAGCGGCGCAGTGGCTAGGGCGTCGTGTCGCTGAACCCAAGTTTCGGGTTGGAATCCCGGCTGCGGATGCTGCTGTTCATACGCAGGCGAAAAGTGAAAATGCCTGTTTGTGGATATTTCGGCGCGTGTAAAGATCCCAACTCTAATATTTTTTGCCATATACCACACCACCAAAAAGTCCCCGTGGAAAGTACGCCCCCATGTATTTTTCTCACACGATGAAGCTATCTATAGTGCTTCCAAGTTTCATTAAGCGACGTACTTGATAATTACGTTATGTCAAACATTACAAACAATCGTGTGTTAGTTCGCGCGCTCGTTTGGCTGCTCTGTCCAAACACGTTCAAACTGGGAATCGGGGGCATTTTTGCTTGCTTTCATGCTATCTCGCCGATGATATTGACTTCTTTGCCACGTGGTTGTGTGCTCCCGAAAAGGCGAAAACAATTAAAAGCCTCCATCGCGTGCTTATCTTCACTTTAACAGCCACGCCGGCAAGCTGCCGTCACTGACTGCATTACGAGAAGGAGGGTGCGGCGGAGGTGATCGTGATGTCAGCGATGGAACCAGCAGTTTCTTTTTAAACCGCTTTGACGTCACGCAACAAAACCACGAGATGTCAAGCAGTCACGCACGGGCCGCCAGCCTGTCACCTATCGCGTTTTCTCCTCTTTCGCGTCATTTCACTCCCCTTGACCGCCTGCTAGGGCGTGGCTCTGGTTTCATCACCGCGGGCATAAACGGCAGCAACTACCCCACTGCACATTTTTTTCTTCTTTCCCCGAATGAAGTATGGCACAACTTTTTCACTTGTTCTCCATGTACTCGAGCCTCTCCTTTCCGTGCTCCCTGTGAGGGGGCGGTGATTAAGCGACCACGATAAAGGGTCTGCAATCTCTCCTTAACACAGCCCTGTGCAAATGGAGAAAGACTGGGGCTAGGCCAGTATTGAACGCCGACTCAATCAGAGCGCCCAAAGATTGACGCCCGCCATCCCATTCCTTCCTAACGATCGGCTACGCGCGCCCTATCTGGAAGCTGCCATCTGGCTTATGTATTTCCGAATCGGCCACAAATTCAACGCAGGGTAACAATAATGGTCAGATGGTAGTGTTGCATTTCATCTCTCCATGTATACCTGTTTAAAGGACACGGTGGTTTTGATTACGCAGAAACTGTGGCGGGCCAGACTGTGAACGAGTACGGAAGCTGGAAATTTTTGATGCATTGCAGATGTAAGGGCATGTTTGGAGCAATTGGACTATGGTTGGAGCGAGGACAGCGGATGGTAGCGAAGGGAGTGGTTGGGGAAATTTAGGGTTAGGTGATGTGGCAGTATTTTTTTACAGCGTGTCTGCGATCAGCCGGCGGTTTACAGTCTAACATGTCTAAAAATTTATTTCCCTACCATTCTCTCGCTGCTGCCGCCGCCGTCGTTACCGGTTAGCGATGATGCCGTCATTCCCGCGGATGCCTGATGAGTGCGGCTGCAAAGCATGGCTGGAAATACCAACGCTATCACGTAAAAAAATTAGCCTGGTACCGGGCTTAGAATGCAAGCAATATTTGCCGGCTCGCTCGCTCTCGTGCTGACGTTGTTTTTGTTTGCTGGTCTTCGACAAATAACAACACATCGTACAGACAGGAAGGCACCACCAGCTAAGCGTTTTACAAAACATACGATACATAAAGCCGCAAGTCGTATCTCCGGTTTGACTTAGTCTATTGTTGAATACTATGTAGTCAACGGTCGAACACAGCCCTTACTTTCTCATTTTCAGCCTGGCTTGGCATCGCACTCCTCAAACACCATTCAGATTGGCATGATAACGTTCCCTGCCGAACCTTTAGTTGCCAGTGCACATTTGTGGGCTTGAGTTACGCTTAATAGACTCAAAAGTCACAAAACGTAATTACCATATTCTTGTTTGGCGCACACTTCCTTTAGTTTGCTAACATTTTCTCCAAAGTAAGAAGCCAGCGGCCCGGCATTCACGTCACTGTTTCTGACAGCCATTCTGCTACGCCATATAGAATGAAGACTGTGGAGAAAGAATACATCGTAAGGGACGCCATCACGTTGAATTTAAAGAAAACGTATGCCTTTCAGTGTCAGATAAAGGTCTTTGTTGAGAGTCCGCTGGAGGACGGCTCAGAAGGAGACGGCGTCCCAACAATCGACAAAAACATGTTCTACACTTCCTGGCTTTTTAAACAATCGACAATCTTTTCCCCAATGGAAAAACAACCCCCTCTCATCAAGCCACGTTAGAACTGGTAAGGTCTCCGTGTGCAATTTAAAAAGGAATGTTTTCATCCCTGCGGATATAATCATTCTCTTAGCGCGTTCGAGCAAGTCGTGTTTATTACCTCGGGGATATTTCATTGTGCAGACTGGCTCCGGAGGGAAACGTTCTACCGCATCACAGGACAAGGGTTAACGCGTCACGTTCGACAAGCACTGCATCGAAAATCACCACTTCGCGTAAGAACCCACTCACTGCGTATCGCTTCCTATCTCGGACAGTTACAATAAAATTTGGCATAGCAGAACCCAATCTAATCGGTATGTGCATCCGAAATGAATCTGTCTGGTCGCGCAGATATAAAAATCTCGACATCAATTGTCTAAGCAACACGTTCGACAACCCTAGCCCATCCCTTTTTTATCTGCGAAACAAGTTACTGCATTTTGTTTGCACAAAGCATGATTGCCACACGAATGTAGCAAGCAACCTGTGAAACTTTTGGTTGTTAGCGCGTGTACCGTACTGCGCCTGCCTGACATACCATGAAGTTTCTATCAGAAGCGTGTTACAAATCCTCTCTTGGGCGAAGATAGATGCATGGCGACCGGTCCACACTTTCGTTTGCGCTTGCATTTCTTGCGCTCTCCCTCGCCAGTAGAGCGTGTCGTCGCGATACCCGTCTATCGGTACCCCCAGATACTTGGTGGGCGTGGTTGTCCACTCGACCTTTCGTACACGCCGGGAGTATTTCGCTATTCGTCACGACCCGTCCATATGCATTTATTAAAATTTACAGTTCTTCCTGTGGTTACCAAAATTCTCTCGGGACCGACAGCACATTACCCACACTGTCTTGATCGGCAAAAAATACGGCCCCATCATCCGCGTCCGACAAAGCTTTAACTTCGCATGCGGCTAGTCAGAATCCACGTATTTGCTCGCTCTGAATTATTTCTGGGCACAAAGGCTTTAAATACAACCCGGAATAACAGGGGTGAAATGGGATAATCCTGCCTGACTGACGACTTAACCTTCTTTTTAAGTGCGAATGCACTTCTTAAGCGAGCCTGAAGCGTCCGCCGCCGTCCGCATTCCGCCGCCGTCCGTATAGCAACAGCTGCGGGTGCGCGCGCTCCTCGTCTTCCTTGGCAACGGGGGGAGATGGGCGCGCGCTGCCTGGCCGCTGACATGGCACATACCCACGTGGGGGATTGGCCAGGAATCTCCTCGTCTTCCTTGGCAACGGGGGGAGATGGGCGCGCGCTGCCTGGCCGCTGACATGGCACATATCCACGTGGGGGATTGGCCAGGAATCGGGCGTGAGAAGGGCTAATGCACCCGCTTAAAGGAGTACTGACACGAAATTTCAAAGCTGAGATCCGCTCTAGCAATCAAGTACAACGACAACACAAATAGGTGTCTGTGCATGGCACATACCCACGTGGGGGATTGGCCAGGAATCGGGCGTGAGAAGGGCTAATGCACCCGCTTAAAGGAGTACTGACACGAAATTTCAAAGCTGAGATCCGCTCTAGCAATCAAGTACAACGACAACACAAATAGGTGTCTGTGAATAAATGCATCTTTCTTTCTTTGTAGTTGTGTGTGTGTGTGTGATCTCTCTTTCGCGAACATTACCGAACCGCGCAAATTCAACTCGTGCATTCGCACTTTCACATTCTTCCCCTCGGGTAAATGCGGGGAATTTTCTGTTTTCCTCTTTTATCTCATTGTTCCCCTTTCCCACGTGTAGGAACTCATACTAGGCCGTAGCCTGATTAACATTCCTACCTTTCCTTTACATTCTTTTCCTCTCTATCTAACGTGTATTCTTTCTGATAACTGCTTATTAATTATAAGATTCATTGTGCAATGCTTATATACGCTACTCTGATGCCCCCCTCTATTATTACAAAACCCAATTTCACGATATTCCAAAACCTAAAAAAGAATGTTATTGGGAACTTTATCGATTCCAAATCGATTTGTAACATTGCCACATTCTGGTCATCTCTCTCGTGCTTACGGGCTGGCCGAGCCGGAAGGCTCAATTTTCGCGTTTCATGGACTGGCGCACTTGGTTCATAGCCGTATTCTTAAACCTGCTGCCACCGCGGGAACATCTGCGAAAGCAGCGGTAGGTTATCATAAGTTTCAAACCTGCAGTAGCTCTTCACAGGTAATCAGTAAGACTATGACTCTCGGAACGAGTATAAAATCGTTTTCTTGGATGACCATGGTTTGATTTTTTTTAAACGCATATGATAGAACGAGGATTACAGCTCTTTGCAACAAACCACAGCCATTGCATAAGGCTGACGTGCCCGAGGAAAGGAGGAGCCTAGAAAATTTACTAGCGTTCTCTTTTCTAGATTCTAATAGGAACTTCACAAGCTGAAGCTACAACTCTGCTATAAAGCGGGGCGCTACGGAAGGCTACGGAATAACGTGAATTTTTTTTTTGGACGTCCGAATTGAAATAATAATCGTGCGACAACATGAATGCTTTAAGATTGGCTGGATTTCTGCGCTTTTTGTTGGCAAAGACTGCAATGTCATTGCTTTAACGTATGTGTATTCAAGGAGAAGACAGGGAGGTGAAGAGATGTTCCAGGCAAGTAGCTAGCGACTTTCACCCAAAATATACGAACTATGCGGCTTGATACCCAGAATTCATTTTAAACCGAAGCTTTCTATGCATCACTGATAGCATTCGTTGTTTCACCAGAACAAACCGCATGAAAGTCTACTCTGCGCAGTCAGTTTCACATAACAAGGATGATGATACGCGAAGTCATATCAATCGCCTCAAGGAAGAGCAAAGCGCTTCCCGTGGTTGGAATCGAACCTGGGTCTCTCGCGTTATGAAGCCGACCTCTATCCGATTACGCCATCCCGACATGGTCGAAACAGTTTGGATTTTCTACTTTGACTTTGACTCGGGTTGCGTGGGAGAAAGGTTTTGCGTATGGACCATCTTTCTCTTGAGAAAGGGCTTCGATTTTTTCGCTATAGTTCGCTAAAAAGCCAACTAAACATTTGTTAGGATGGCGTAGAATGAGATGCAGGGTTGAGGATTGGTTTAATAGCAATACTAGCTGTCTAAGTAACGGGACCAGGGCTGGGCCCCACATGTAGAGAGTTGATCTCACACGCCCGGTCTATGAGGGGTCGACGAAAGACCGGGCCGAAAAATGAACTGTGGGGTTGCCAGTGGCTCCACGAAAGAAAAGAAAGGTGGCGAAGGGAGAAAAAAATAACCGTGGTATCTCTTCCCAGTCGGAGAGAATTAGGACACTGACCGGGCCGAAACATGGACTGTGGGGTTGCCAGTGGCTCCACGAAAGAAAAGGTGGCGAAGGGAGAAAAAATAACCGTGGTATCTCTTCCCAGTCGGAGAGAATTAGGACACAGAGGAGTAAGAGTTCGAAAGTAAAACACATTGTTGGGCAAGTCGGTGCACACTCTCAAAAAAAAATTAGCGGGAAGAACCGAACGACAAGGAAGAATTGAGACGAGGCTAGCACCTACCCATTTGAGCGCTTGTATGGTTGTCGTGCTTCCTTATCGCTGGGCTCCTCGCGCTAAATTTTTTTTTTATTTTTTACAAAGAAGGATTTCAAACGACGATGAATGCAGAACTTATACTCCAGTTCCTGCTTGATCTTTGGCGCCGGTGGTGGTTTAGGACAATGCACTCGGGAAAACATGGACAACGGGAAACACCACCCTCTTCTGTGCAACAAGCAAAAATTTTTTTCTTTGTTTAGTCACTTAAACTAAGAACGCCAGCGGCGTTCGCCGAATAAACGGAATGTTTTGCATTGCTTTCCGTGCTCATTGCTCTACACCAAGGATGTGTGCTGCTTACTTTCGCTAATGTATTAGAAACGTGTTTCAGGAAATAAAGTGTACATTGTAGCGGCATGAATTCGCCGAAACAAAAAAGCAACTGAGAATGAAGGCAGTGTAAGTGCATCCTCCCACTATTCCGCCTGGATTATATGCATCTCTGTGGGGTGTTGTCTTCCTCGTTGCCACCAAAAATTCTCAGCGGTTAGGTAGTTCGTTTCTTACCTTGTCCACCCCATTTTTTACGTCGGCGAGTATAACAGCGCATTTGCTAACAGCTGTTTCTTTTCTGGAGCTGGCAACAGCGTACCGCGAAGTATTTACTCGCAGCCTCTTGATTATCCGCCACAATGTTCCGACAGGGCGAAATCAGATAGCAGCCATCGAAACGAAACTATATAACGAAACAATGTTCACTACGCAGCAAACGACCATTTGGCAGGCGGACTAACGTAAGGATGATAGCATCAATTAAAAATATGTATTTGATTTACCGTTTGAAGCAAGGATACCTTAGAAGACATGCCGGTACCATATTGCACACAGAGTTTAGAACACTTCATCGGAAGCAGGCGGAAGCGGACCATGTCTCAAAGGCCTTGTGGCGAGACAGCCGGAAGACGCTCGGGCGGGATGGGGGTCGCTTTGAAAAGGTCCCACCCAGAGCTCGACACGCGTGGAGTCGTTCGCCACGCATGCACAGTCAAGCGACAGCTTTGGATCATTTCTTGATACTTGTCTTAGGCGCATTAGGGGCCACGTCAAGGAAAGCCCTTTCCCCACTCCCTCGTTCCGCTCTCTTTTAAAGCGACTTTATCCCCTTCATCCCCATGCGCACGGGTTCCCATCACTTGAAAACCTTTTTGGAGGGTGTTGGCTTGACCCGTTGGCCAACACGCGGCGAGGAGAGATCCGCCGGGCGCCCATTGCGAAGCACTTGGATGGATTGGAGATTCGAGTTTTCTGGCGGTCTCCTCGGGTGATTTTTTTACTCTTGCCCCTCTCCCGGGCGAGCTGCAGCTGCAGCCACGGACGCGGAGAAGCGTCGCGTGTACGCGTTGAAAATCGATGGGGTTTCCCCACTTGAGTCCGCTCGGTGCTTGGTGGTCCGACTTTTTTAACACTGGAGCTGTTGTTACTGGCCGTAATGTGTGCGGTGTCATCAGAAAACCCCCCGTCACAGTTACTCTTGCCAGGTCCATCAGAGCAGGTCCTTCAGCAGGTCCTTCATCAAAGCAGGCCCATAAGAGTTTGGCTGGGCAGCCCGAGACGCTAGAGTGTGGCCCAAAGCTCTGCTCTCGGGGCATCGTGCTGGCGGCAGGAGCAGAGCAGGTTCTACAGGGTTTCGGGCTCTGGGGAGTTGTCACATATGGGCGGCGTCCGGCGGCCATGTCGGTGCAAGCGGGCTGCCACATTACAGCAATCGAGCCGCATGCGCAGGCGTATGAGCGGGCGTTTCTGCTAAGGCGGCCAGGCAGGCTCTATGGTGAGTGTCCGCTGATGACTCTGGGCTCCAGGTGCGTCGTCTCTACCTTCCGCGCCACGATGGGTTTTTCAGCGTCGAAGGGCCTCAGGTTGCGGGAGGCAGGGACCTCCTCCTGGCGAGCAGCACCTCTGGCCAGGGCGTTGGCTACCTCATTTCCGGAGATACCGACATGAGATGGAAACCAGTGGAACCGCAGGTCACAGCCGCGGGACTCCAACAGGTGAATCTTCACCGCCACCGACCGCTCCGCGTAGCCGCTGGATCTCGATGGCTGGTCCGCTGCTCGAAATCTCAAGAGAACGGGCCGGGAATCAGTGAGGATGACGGCCCCCTGAATCTGGTATCCCTGCTCCAGGAGAAGGTCTCCAGCATTGTGCAGCCCGGCCAGCTCCACATCGGTGGATGAGGCCGGGAAGTGCAGGCAGCAGATTCGACTGGTGCCAAGCTCCATGGCCGTGCAGGCGGCTCGAACTCTGCCCACGGATGGTTGCACGGCACCGTTTGTGTAGAGCTGCAGGAGCCCGGCCGCCTCGTCCTGCAGCAGGGCAGCTAACTCCTGCGGGATAGCTCGGGTCGGTGTTGACCGCTGGCTGCGAA
Source organism: Haemaphysalis longicornis (assembly GCF_048455015.1). Lineage (NCBI taxonomy): Eukaryota > Metazoa > Arthropoda > Arachnida > Ixodida > Ixodidae > Haemaphysalis > Haemaphysalis longicornis. Next base: position 187,077,225 of record NW_027526295.1, on the reverse strand, counting down.
TCCCCGAGAGCATGGTGCTAAGGCGAAGAGCTCGCCTGGTGCCCGGTGTTGGTGGGTTGAGGGGGGGACGACGATGCGGCAGCTCAATGTGTCTCTCGTAAATGGACACCACCATGCCCATCTGCGCGAGGCTTGCACTCACGCGAAAGACTTGAATGGCGAAGAGCATGGCCAGACACTAAGTTAAGTTTTAGAACCATTGCTTATTTGCATAGTTGCGGTGCTAGTAATCGTCGTCATATGCATCGTAGAGGTCGTCGTCTTCTTCGCGAATAGTGGTGGATGCAAAGTCACCCTCAGCATTGTAGACTTCCACCAGCTCTGCGTATCGACCCGAGGCAGCGGTGGCGGGATCTGCAAGACGTCTTGTGAAGGACTGGCACACTCGTAGGTATGTCTCCATTTATGCATAACGGCTTATAGAGAAGATATTTAATGAACAAGCCTGTCCGAGCCAACTCCACACGCCACCAACTGAACCTCAACCATTATAACGACTTCCCCAGTCATTCTTCCTTTTCCCGACTACCCCGGATGAAATCACTGCCATAATAAATGAGATAAAAGTAAGTAGTGTAGGCCATGGTCCATGACCATATTTATGCAAGTACTGTTAAAATAATACTAGATGCCACAGGAACCACCTTTAGCCATTTAATCAACTTGATGTATTCAGCGGGAGTATTTCCCCCAACAGCTTAAATAAGCAAAAGTAATTCCAGTCTTCAAAAAAGCTAACAGAATGTGATGAGAATTACCATCCGATCTCCATTTTGCCATTCTTCAGCAAAGTTGTTGAAAAGTGTTTTGTAAATCGCTTTATGAAATATCTATCAAAATTTAACATCGTCTCACCTCATCAATATGGATTTCGGGCTGGTTTGTCGACCGACTGCGTCGTGCTTTCTATCACAGATAAAATAAAACTGCAATAGACTAGGGATGCTATGCTGGTACGTTATTTGTGGACCTTAGCAAAGTGCTCGATTCCATTAACCACAGTATCTTGTTAGCTAAATTCAAAGCCATAGGTGTAGTTGGTCCAGCTCTAACTTTCATTAATGGGTATTTGTATTTATATCTAAAGTAACATAAACTTTCAAAAATACAAATAAAGGCGTCCCACAAGATCAATACTCAGGCCAATCTTATTTTTAATATACATCAATGATCTTCCCACCTGCCTTACTAGCTGTGAAATATTTCTTTACGCAGATGACCCGACCATATTATCATCTAGTACATCAGTTGCCTCGTTTACGTCTAACCTCAGCAATGATTTCAACAATATTTTGCTTTGACGTCGTAATAACTGTCTACACATTAATGCAACTACGACAACTTTTATGGTTTTCTATTCACACCAAAAGCCACTCCTCTGTAACCCAGTCATCTTGTCGAACAATTATACAATACCTTTGGTTAACCAATGTTCATTCGTAAACGTTATTCTCGATACTAATTTGAAGTACACTGACCATATTGCCCATGTGAAACGGAAAGTTGCCTTCCGCGTTCGCGTCCTCTTAAAGGCGCACCCATTCTTTAAAATCCCCACACTAATCTCCCTTTAATTTTCTTTTGTTCAGTCATTTCTTGTACTGCGCCCCATCTTGGGGCAATACATACACGACCCTTTTAATTCCTTTACAACACCTGCAGACCAAGCTATTCGGACCATCACTTTCAGCCCATACCGGACTAAGACTTCATTAGAGAGTTTTAGCAGGCCGTCTGTTCCTTTGGTTACGTTGCTACCGGGTTGACTGGGACCCATCTGCGCCTACGCTCGCGGAAGGGCGAGGAGGCGCGGACATGGCGAAGGCAGGTGCGCGGAACTAATCCCCCTAGCACGACGAATGCCCGAGTTCCCAGACGGGTCCCGGTCAACACGCTAACTACGTACACAGACGGACTGCTAAAACTCTCTGTTGTTACTTACAGAATATCGTATACTTACGGTCGCAAATCTCGTGAAATTCAGCCTCCTTGTTTACCTGTTCAAATCTGGGTATAACCTCTGTTCATTTAGCATATTCAATTGTGATTAACAAAAAAATTTGAATTCCACCATGTGCGCTTCGGCAAGCAATTACTTCTACCTAAAATATGCACCAATTACGGCAATCAGAATAATACTTTTGTGGCTGTAAATGGCTACAATTCTCTTCCGATAGAAACAAAAGAATCGCCATATTCACCAAGCTTTAAGAAATATCTCTGAGCATATTTAATCAACCACAATCAATAAATTTCTTAACTGGTTGGATCCTATGTTTTTATGCTGTATTGGTAATTGTACCGCTGATCTGTTCATTGCTTTACTATTTTTGTAACATTGTTTTCAAAGATCTTTGTTGGATTTCGCACGATGTACATGTATAACATCCATAAAAATCCCGGAATTGTATTTCGCGCTAACGCATTATATCTTCTCTTCACTGCTGACTTTGCTGCAGATTTGAGTTTTTTTTTCTATCTGTAATAGGAGGTACCCCTCCAGCCGCGTGTTCTGGGACCTCCTTCTGTATGTTTTGCTATGTAAATATGTTTTCAGCAGTAGAAAAATGTCCTCAGCCATCGTCGCGGGCCTTTATGCAGGCACAAAAATATTCGGTGTAGACAACAAAAATAACTGTGGTTGATTCCCCTGTCATAGGAATCAGTAAAACACAAAAGTGAATTGTGCAGCGAAATCTGCAGCTGAGCATGATTTACGGGATGGCGGCTGTCTTGTGGGTGTGCTTGGCTAGCGACGTCATGCTGGCGGGTCGCTTCGGCAAAAGTGTACTGGAGTCATTTCTGTGACGGATATGACGTCAGTGAAATATTGGTGTATCCCGGCGTAAAACACTTCCATGTTAAAATTTAAAACCCGAAAACAAACTACCCTAAGTATAACGTACTCTTTAGTGCTAAAGGTTGCTTCCCCGCAAGAATACCCTGTGTGCAGGGGTGCATCCTTTACAGCCGGCTTGCTTCGTTGTACTGGCGTCACTTCCGTGACGGAAATTACGTGAGTGAAATCCTTGTGTATCCCGGAATAAAACAATTTCGCGTTAAAAGAGAACGTGAATGTCTCTCCAATCTGTAAACACTGCTCAGTGAGTGAGAAGCGTGTGACAAGGCGATGTTTTTATTAAGGAGAGGAATTATGATTGTCATCCTCCACCGGGGCAGAAGAGGGAAAATGTGACGGCAGTTAGGAGTGGGTGACCCTCACCGCCCTTTATGATCCACCAATTAAATTCATGTTATACTGCGTTGTAATTATGTTCAACTTCTCTGGATCACCGAGGGATTAGGGGTGACTGAGTGCCAGTTTTATTTTCTTTACTGCTGTCGCAAAACTGGGCAACACGGGGAAATCTGGTGTTAGTTTTTAGTTCTTGCAAGAAGGACAATTAGCATAGTTTCTCGCTCGCAAAGTTCTTTCAGTGAATGCTGTTTCCCATTGCGTATACTTAATTTTTAGCGTTTTTGGTATTAAAGAAAAAGGAAAACGGTAGATATCAGCGAAACTAAGTTTTCCCAGTTATGTTTTAACTGGGAAAACATCAGTTTCTCTTGCCATCGGGAACAGCAGGGGGGGGGGGGGCGCTGTTCATCCGGGCTGGGCAGTACATAGTGTACAATTCGTACCCTCTGTGTACGGCGTAGGGAATCTAGAAAAGTCACTAACCCTTTTGCATTAACCCTTTTGTCTGAGGTTCTGTGTATTTTTGTTGTGCGTAAAAGAAAAACTGAGTGGACATGTTTTTTTTTTGCGGTACAATTACGTGCGTGCCCAGTATCCTGCGGCTTCCCCAGCTTGGCGGTAATCATCCACACTGAAGAGCAATACCGCGTTCTATGTGTCGTTGAATCACGAGGCCTTTAAACTTGCGAGGCGTTTTTGTGCGTGTATTTGCTTGTGGGTTGGCTTACTTCCGTGCTTCACTGTAGGCGGTGCTGCCGAAAAAGTCGTCCGCCAGGGCAAACACTTCAACTCTGCCGGCCGAGAACATGGCAACGGTGCCGCAATGAACTGTGGGTTTTGTCGTCACCGCTAATTTTCAGAGCACTACGACCCGCGTGCAACGGTGGGGTCCGGGGTCGTGCCACGAGTGCAACTCCAGTAGGAGGAAGAAAAACCTATCGTGGCCCCGGACTAGAACCTTTGTTGTAAATTCTGTGCCCCTCACCTTCGCTGGCCATCCACCTTCGCGGAGCGGGATAGTTTAAGCTATTTTTAACCTCTTCGACGAAAACGTCTTGTGGTTAAAGGGGGTACAAATGTGATTTGATTCTTCTGTTTCTGGCAGTCTCTCTGACGATCGTGAAGATGGGTAAGAAAAGCGCATTGCAGATTACTCACGCAAATTTCCAGACTTTGCAGTGCGTACTTCTGCAGATAATGGCAAAGACGACAATGTGACTTGCGTAGGCGTGTCACGGATGAATAGCTTCGCAAACGTTCCGCCGCCAGCACTCTGCGGGGCTAACGGTGCGGCGAATTTTGGGGCCTTGAACCCCCCCCCCCTCCCGCTCTTCCCCCTTTTTGTGCAGGCGGGGGCCGGGGCCCCTCATCGGATTGAGTCAATAATGCGGCAGTCCTTTGTCCTTTGTCTATGGGTTCTTTGTCCTTGGAGCTTCCATAGACAAAGGGTCCTTTGGCTATGGAAACACCCGGTACCAAACGGGTCAAAATTATACAAGTGAATTTTCGGTTAAGCGTTCAGTTGTGAGGCTTCAGCCCCGTGCGGGAAGGCAACATTTGGAGCGAACTGGGGTTAAGCACATCAATGTGGTCTGTATAATCTGGTACGGCTGGCACCCCCCGTTAGTGGGTACACGCCTCCGTGTTTTGAAGGGTATGAAGAGCTTGAAGGCTTCACCACAAGCAGCCTAGGGAGAAAATGTGGGAGCTACCTCGATCCCTCTTTGTACACCCTCCGGCAATATGGGTATACAAGTACCCTCTCTCAGTTGCGGCTCTTGGAAAGGCTGTAAAGAGCTTGGAGATCGCTTGACAACAAGCAGCCTGAGCAGAAAGCATTAAACGTACTTCCACCTTATATGCTGCCGAATACGCTCCAGTAAAATTCGAACAGAACCCCCTCCCCCCCCCCCCCCCCGTTTCTAAAAGAGGGGTTTGTGTTTGTGTGCAGAGGCGATTCCGTACTCTGGAAATTACTGGACTTTGTTGGGAAATCCCCTAAAGCTTGACTCTGGTCTAGTTGCGTATGCAAGACATGGTTTGTGTTCGTCTTACCTTTGGCCAAGTTCTCGGAGCTGTTTTTGACAATATTACCGGAGAATGCCCACGTCCGAAGTGGGTCCATATCTGTTGTAAACTCAAGATGCTAGATGTCTTACGGGTTATTTTAGATCATCTTGGTTACTATAACATGCGCCAAAAATTTGTGCGCTTTCGATATTTTTTCTTTTCCGCTTTCTATTTCAATAGATCACTCACTCACTCATTCACTCGGTCGCTCGCTCGCTCGCTCACTCACTCACTCACTCACTCACTCACTCACTCACTCACTCACTCACTCACTCACTCACTCACTCACTCACTCACTCACTCACTCACTCACTCACTCACGCACTCACTCACTCACTCACTCACTCACTCACTCACTCATCAGAAACACAACCATCGCAGTCAAGGAATCAAACCCACAACATTGTGCGTGTGAGCCCAAATTATCCGTCGCGATGGGTTGAATGCTGAGACATACGTGGGTCGATATGCTATCGCTCCTTTAATTGACAATCTGTACCAGAAATAATGGAGCAAGACGCATTTCTATCTCGTAAGGCCTAATGTATTATCGTTTCTGAGTTGTTATTGATTCCAAGGTTTACCACTTTTCCTCGGCAAGAAGACACTTCTCAACTTTACGGAGGCTGGATTTTCAGCGGCCGTTCTCTGAGGAGAAAATTCTACGAAATGGCCTTCTTCGTCATCAACGCACAAGGCGACAAAAGCGCTCCTTGGATTTCTAAAAACAACGAACTTGTACAGAAGACTGTAGCACAGAAGACTACTCTCTGTGAAGTCACTGAACTTCATCGCCTAGAGGGTCGTTACGCTGGCCACACCTCTTTACGCTCTGTCCTTACCTTCCTGTTCTTTTTATGTTTTCTTCTTTTTTATATTGCTCCCTTTTCCCGCGTGTCGGATATCGAACTAGGCCGAAGACTGGTTGACATTCCTGCCTTTCCTTTACCACTATTCCTTCGTTCCTTAGCGACCAACGTACCCACACATTTCAGGAAACAGAGCGGGTTTATTGCTTGTTTCGGTCTTTCGGGCGTAAATGGTATTTAAACATGTATACCCATTCCTAGTATTTTCAGCATCTCATTATATGGTTCTATAAATGCAGTGGAAATGAAGCGGCAGGGTTACATTCAGCCTGCGATTGTGTCTCTTTTGCGCCTCTTACCTTAGAAAAGTACCGACTAGCCATAACCGCAAACGAAGCTATGAGCTAGCTGACATGAAGCGTTAAAGCAGAAGGGTCCGCACAGTTCAACGTATCGCCACATTCATTATCGAAAAGGGTTTTCTTGAACGAGCACGCAGGCACTTCCGTTTGCAACAGCATAACGTCAATACAGACGGGGACGCACGGTGGAGGCATCGTTTTGAGACAATAGAGTCTGAACGGGGTGCCAATTACAGAGAGCGAAATGTTGAACGGTTTCTTATAGAAAGACCCCGGTCAGCTTTCCTATGTGCGATCGAAGTAGCTACACGGGGAGAACTGACGTGAGATAATTTAGGTGGCGAAAGTCCGTTCTCTCGCCTTCGATCAATTTCGGGAGCAGCACAACAGGTAGCCAGCTCTGCACGCGGGACGTTTCTCAGGTGTTGTACGCAGGCATGGAGCGGCTGTGCGCGGTCGGCAGCCTAAAAGGTTAGCATCTTGGGTTTAGAGAATTTCCTTGAGCGGGCTACCACGTCCTACCGCCGCTAAAATTACGGGTGATTGAGTTGCGATAACTACAGCCGTAGCTTAATGAAGCCCAAAAATATAGAGTCGTCCTCAAAAGTTTCTAGGCCTTGTCAAATGTAATAGGCTCCAAAGAATTGAAAATAGGCGTTTACCTCTTCAGGGATAGTAAGATGTTTGTTGACAGAAAGCCGGAGGAAGCAACTTCCATTCTTATTGTCACAAAATCCTTGCGTAATACTTGAACGGTGAGCACTTGCGTTGAATCCTTTGTGGCACAGAAATTTCTGGCGCGGCCTATGAACGTTTGACAAAGACTGCACATGAAATATGAAGCTCGACGTCTGCTCTCCCTTGTGTATTCTAGTGTCGCGTAGCGTAGATTCCCCTAGTGGTTTGCGCAGCGCCACTCAGCCCTTTTACCGTATAATACAAGCTTACGCAGTCCGTATTGTCATCGCCGAAGTTGTTGTTCTACTTGGTGACTGGCCAAGAATCGGGCGTGAGGAGGGCTAATGCACCCGCTTAAAACACCGGAAAGTTATGAACCTAGTGATTTACACGCAGAAAGAGAGCATTATTATAAAATAAAATCTGTTCAAAGTGGGAAGTAGAGCTTGAAATCGAAAATGACCTTTTTGGTCCAGAAAAAGTACATGCAAAAATCAAAGCTAACAGGGCAGGCGTCTGGTCTCGGAAACATACGCATAAATGGTTGCAGCCATCCCTCGATGACAATATCCCAGTGATGTGGCCCTAAAAGATGGTAGTACGGTCATGGAAATAGGAAGACCAATTAATCGCAATGGCGTGGCAATATGACGTCGCCACATCATTGAAAAACCGCGGCAATGCAAGAGGAAAGGCTCTAAAGTCTCATGTTCACCGCAAACTGTACACTGGGGGGAGAAGGCGAGACCATCCCAATGAACATAAACGTTGAGTTGGGAGACTCGACATCCGAATATAGTTAATCTGACCTTGTACTGACGAGATTCACGAAAACGGGAATTCCAATGATGTTTTAAATGGACATAATCTTCAAAATTAGTGACGATCTCTTCCTGCACTCTTGCTAGGCGTTGATGGGTACGAAACCTTGTTCCTGCTACAATAAAGGGAATAGGGCATATGTTAACCACAGGGCCATAGAACGACGATCGCGCCAAGGAGTCAGCCTGTTCTTTAAGCAGTAACCCCTTGTGATCTGGAACCCAAATAAAGCATATGTCGCGCAAATGGGAATGCACAAGGAGGTTGAATGCACGTATAAGAGGGGAATTTTCGGGTGGTGACAGAGCAGAACAAACCGATAGGGAGTCAGTAAATTGTAGCTACGTTAAAGTACTGCGGAGGTAGTACTTTTAAGGCCAGAACTATCGCTAGGAGTTCGGCTTGAAATATCGATGTGAAGCCAGGTAAACGCAGCGTGACTCACCATTTAAGGTGTGAACTGAAAATTCCCACACCTGCTCGCTCATCACGTTGGCATGCATCTGTTGCCACTATTACATATTCATTCAAGCTCGCCAAATGGTCGTTCAGTAGTCCTGTTAAAAGTCGCGACGAAAGCATTTTAGCGTTGCTGGGGAAATATTGTAACGCTTCACATGCTTGGACATGCACTTTACGCACGGGAAATCCCTGGGCTAGAGGAGGAAGATGAAGGATATTCAGCGGTGTGCATTTGGCGCTCCGTCTGTTCCTGTGAAGCTTCTCCATCGTGTACAGGAAATAAACACCTTTTATCGTAGCAGTCTTTGTAGAGGTGCTGGGTCCTTCTCACTTGACGGCAGAGTTGCACGAACGTCACCGCAATTGCCGAGTTGCGGGTCTTTAACCGCTTCGAACGACTATGAAGGAGGGTACGCCAGCCGCTCCACTGGCCCCATGGTAGCAACACCGGGAACAGCGTTTTTCCACGCGTAAGGGTGAGTACGACGTGGACGAATGCCTCAGCTATCTCGAAAGGGTGCGCAAGTACAACCGTTGGGATGCGGTAGCGAAGCTTGAAGACGTCGCATTTTCCTTGGAGGAGACTGCTTTGGTGTGGTTTGACAACCATGAAGCGAAGTTTACGACGTGGGATTGGCTACTAAAGTTAAGGAAGGAAAGCTTCGGTGACGCTCTAGCCAAGAAGAAGCGAGCGGAGCAGACTCTCCTGTAGCGGCCTCAAGCCCCAGGGGAAAGATGCACCGCCTACATTAAATAAATTCTGAAGCTGTGTAGAGTGGTGAACGCCGAAATGTCTGAATATGACAAGGTGGGCCATCTGCTAAAGAGAATTGCTGAAGATGTGTACACATTCCTCATTAGCAAGGAGCGTTTGGACACCGTCTCGGATGTAATTCGGCATTGCCGCACGTTCGAAGCACTAAAAAAACGCCGTATAACTCCAAAGTTTGGCCGCTTATCGAATGCAACTACAGTCGCCAGCGTTGACAGCACGACTACCATTGATCTCGCGGCTACGACACGGCAAATAGTCTGTAAAGGAGATGCGGTTACATGAATATGTCACACAAGGCAGCGAGTTTCTGTGAAGGCTACCTGACGAAAGAGGCCGCGTGTCGACGCCCTTGTGTCCACAATGAACGCATGCATTGGTCCATCAACACTGCATGCATTGAGTCGTCCCACCGAGAATCGGGAAGCCTTAATGGTCCTTATAACAGGGACGCAGATTTTCGGCGGCCAGGCGGCTTTCCTCGTACCCATGATGCCGACTATTACGACACCAATCTACAAATGTATCACCTAAACACAGGAACCTACGAGGTTGGTCAACGTGCCTACCGACCAGATATGCGAAATGGGTCTTTTGAACGGTCAGATACGGGGGGCGTCTGCCGCCTGTTTGCTACGGTTGTGGCGTGAGTACACTTCCAGCGATTACCCCGTCATTGACGCCAGCCGCCAACAAACAGAGCCCCGGACACGTACCCTCAACGTACTTTCTACAGGTTTGAATCACACAGAGCACCGCACACATATCTTCAACGTACTCCCTACAGGTTTGACTCATCTTGGCCTTCTGGAGTACTTCCGACCCCCTCCGGACAAAGTGCGCAGCAAAGTGGTTCTCCTTCATGGGATCGCAGCCTGACACCACCCACAATGCGCCAGAGGCAGTCGCCTTCGCCTCACAGCCGCCTGATGTCACTATTCCCGGGAAACCAACCGGTGCGGTGTTACGAATGGGCCAGTGCCGCAGTACTTCCCCGCATCACTCCTCGGCTGTGCGGCGAAGCCACTCGGGCGCCTTCGGAAACAGGCGCAATCATGTCGGCAACAAGTTGCGACAAAGCCTCGTCAGACGCTTCGCTCTCTGCGCATTCGGCGGCTGCCTGCACGGCTCGTCTCCACGCTCTTCAAGGACACAGAGGCAGGCCCCGGTGATCGCAACGGAGTCCTCCTCTCTCCCCTCTCTCGGACTCAACGTGCCCGAGGCTATGAACGGCTTACGAACTCTGGAAAGAGTGTGGTGCGTGTTCTCACGTGTTGCGTTTGACCGTTATCGCTTTTGGGTATAAATAGAGCTGCCCAAGCGTTGTAAACCATTCCTGTTAGAGCAGCGAATCGATGTTGTCGCTCTGCTCGAGTCCTGTATTGTAACCTCGCCCGTAGGGGCATTGTTCTTTGGCTTCGGCTCACCTCTCGCTATGAAGTAAACAGTTACGTTAGCCTACGGCTTCTGGACTTCTTCACGGCTGCAACAGCGGCTGGCCGCTCGCATCATACACGCTACCACTCGTATGTCGGAGGCCACGGAGCTCGGATCGGGTGCCCCAGCCCGGTCGCAACAGCGGCCGACGGGTGTGTTGTCGCTGGACAATCTATAATTGAAAAACCTCTGCCTGCTTCTATAGAAAAAACAAAGTTCACGTTTTTGTCGATGGAGTTCCAACAATGGCTTCAGTGGACACTGGATTGGATTGGATTGGAAACCATTTAATGAGCATAAAAGTGGGTAGCTTTCTCAGTCCAGATAGCCGCGAGCTAGCGCAGCTGCTTGGGCGCGAGTGATGAGGCGTTCTTGGTCCTCGCACCGTGAGCTGGCCAGCTCGCGCTCCCACTGCTCAGGGGATGGGGAAGGGAGGGGGTTTGGTCGTAGGGGCATTCCCAGACTAGCTGGTAGGTAGTGTTTGGGACGGAGCAAGAAGGGCAGTTGTAGGGGTAAGTGGAGGGAGAGATGTGGTGGAGTATCGTGGTGTTGTAGAATGTGTTGGTCTGCAGTCGACGCCAAATGCGAGCCGCCTGTGTGCTGAGGGATGGATGAGGAGGAGGGTATTGAAGCCGCAGTTGGCGATAATGATATAGGATTTCAGTGTATCGGGGAGGGACCGGGGGATAGATGGAGGGTTCGGAAAGGCCCTCTTCCGTCGACGAAAACGCCCGGAATGTAAGAGCGCGGACAGCGGCGTGTGCCGCCTCGTTTCCCTCGAGGGAAGAATGGAGCCACCGTTTTTTGTAATGAGGTGTGCGTTCAAGGAAAGACATGGCCGTAAAGTAACGTTCAGCTGGGATCAGCCTCTTTCATTTAGGGGAGTTGTCGGCGAATGGCTCCGACCTATGGGTGTTTGTAGTGTGAACGTCTCTGTGGATGGGAAGGTGTTTACAGTGGAATTCGCGGTGCTTCCCAGTTGTACAGACGGCGTCATTCTCGGGATTGACTTTTTACAGGATTGTGCTGCAACCCTTGACTGTCGCACCATTGAACTTTCAGTGAACAGACTTCTCTTTCTCTCGTTTGACGAAGATTCTCCAGCTCAGGAAATTCTGATTGTTTGCGACGACGTGGTCCTGCCGGCACGCACAGCATCGCCCGTCACGATGACGGCTTCTGGCGTCCTTGACAGCTCCCAGTATGCCATTGTGGAGCCACTTGCCGAGAACTGTGCGAAGAAGGACATTTTGTTGTCGCGGTGTCTTATTCGCATCAACACTGGTCACAGTTCATTGGCGGCGTTGAACTGCTCCCCTCATAGCGTGGGAGGGGGGGGGGTCAGAGAGTTTATTCTAACCCACATATCAGTGCGCAGCGACTAGTGATAACAGCGCTGCCCTAAGTACAGAAAATTATCCAATCAGTTTTCATGTAACGTGGTCATTCTACGCACATATATTCTACGTGGTCATTCTACGCACATTATAAAACCACATATCAGCACGCAGCGACTAGTGGTAACAGCGCTGCCCGAAAAACGGAAAAACAAAATCCAATCAGTTTCCAAGTACTCCGGGCAGTCAACACTTAACACAACAAATCGCTATGGTGGTAAAACAAGCTACTCCGAAATCAATCCATAAAAAGTTCACATGCGTTCACAGAAAGAGTTCATAAACTTGTTGAAAGTCAATACGGCACAATAATGATGCTCAGGATGTTGTTCCTGGCCACTATGAAACGCGTGGACCAGCGTAACAGGAAGGCTTCTTCGCCTAGAACTGCCAACTCATTTTCCAAGTGACTCATAAGGATTGACCGCACACGCCACAGCAGTGGAAACATCACCCCTTGCGGTCGGACGCGAAGACATGCGGCACCACGATTTCGCCACAATACAAAAGCCCCAGCACACATCAGGAAGTTCACCAACGTGTCATTTGAACGCGTGCTCATTCCAAGTGTAACACCGAACAACCTGCTTAGCACAGTCCAAAACGTTACCGCTACACGACACTGAAACAAGGCATGTTCCAATGTTTCAGTGTGCCCGCAGTGCGGGCACCGTGAGGAACGCACGACGGCGAATCTCGCCAGACGATCACACGTCGGAAGAACTTGCCATCCACGCAACCATCCGAAATCCCTAACATCAGAAGGAAGCTCCGTCGAAGTCAGCTGATGCCAATGAACACCGCGTGATCTTGCTATCTGCTGATTATCTCACTGGTTTATTGCCAATTTTTCGCACAATTCGCTTGCTGTACTTTCCCTGAAATTTAGGCTTGGCAAGGTAGACTGGACGTTTCTCAGTGTTTTGGCAACATAGGCATAAAATGGCGGTGACTGCTCAGCAGGGGGACCGGCAATGCGTTCGTCATAAAACATTGAGCGGTAAGTTCCCAGAAAGTACTGCCGCAGCGCCCTCCGTGGGTACTCAGTTGAGTCTAGAAGGTCGAACACTGCGCGTACGGCCAGCACGCTACACATGGTTTGCAAGCAAGGCAGACTGAAACCACCCATTGACTTGAGCAGTCTTAACAGCGCACGCGACACTGTTTCTGTCTTGCCCGCCCAAAAGAACGACCCGAACTTCGTGGCGAGCTGACGGGTGAAATGGCGCGTCGGTTTCGCTACGTGTGCTACATAAAAAAGCGCCGCCGAGACGGACGACTTAATTATGTAGCTGCGCTCTGCGAGGGAAAGTCTGAACTTTGACGCAACCTCAAGACGCTTCTCCGCTGTCTCGAGGAGGCGCTTCCACGCACTACGCGCCACTTCACCCGAGGAATGAAAAACCACACCAAGTACTCGAACACCCGTAACCCATTCTACGTCGCCCGCCAGGCTAGATGCAAATGTGCCGAAGCCCACCGCCATACTTTTGCCCCTGTTCAGTCGAGCTCCAGACAGCTCACCGTACTCATAAAATAGCCGCATAAACGCTTGGTAGCTGTCCTCGTCCCAAATGAACAGGGACACATCGTCCGCATACGCAGACACCTTGACTTGGCCTATGCCAGGCAACGGGAAGCCGCGGATGGCAGTATTTGCATAGATACGGGAGAGCAGCGGGTCTAGACAAATCACAAAGAGCAGAGGCGACAAGGGGCATCCCTGCCTTATCGCACGGGTGACGGAGAACGGACTACTTAATAGTCCGTTGACAAGGAGTCTAACGCTCACGTTCGAGTACAGCAGCTCAAGCATCGTTATGAAGTCGGCCGGAAAGCCGTATTGACGCAAAACGCCTGCCAGGTATCGATGTTCCACTCTGTCGAAGGCTTTCGCTTGATCTAGGGAGATGAAGCAGCCAGAGGTGCTAATCTTCGTCGCATAGCGGAATAAATCACGCGTCAATACCAGGGACGAGAAAATCGTGCGACCTGGCACGCTGGACGTTTGCGCTTGACTGATAATATCGGGTAAAACGGCACTGGTGCGTCTAGCCAAAATGGATGCTACGATCTTGTAGTCCTTGTTGAGGAGTGTGATCGGTCGATACGCCTGGGGCTGCGTGGGATCCCCGCCTGGCTTCGCGATCAAGATAACGCGACCCTCACGGAACGATTCTGGCCTTTCTCCATGGAGAAAAAAGCCGTTCACCATGTCGAGGAGCGCACCCTGAATGGCCGGGGAAAACCTCTTGTAAAACCCAGCAGGAATCCCGTCAGGCCCAGGCGCCGACGCTCCATTCAATTTTTAACACACTCGCCGAGCTCGTCAGTATCCACGGGAGCACACAGCGAATCAACAAGGTGATCTCGCACACACGGCAGCACACCACAAAACGCACTAAGCTTGTCCTCAAAATCCTCTGCATCCCACGACGCGTTCTCGGTCGAGAAAAGTGTGGCGAAATGTCCCACGAAGACCTCGGCTATATCTTCAGCCCTCGTGCTAACCGACCCGTCAGCGAGTGTAACCTCTGGAACTGTAGATAGCCCACCCTCGTCAAGAGAGCCCGCTCTAATATGCCGGAGTACAGAGGGGTCCGAGACGGGCCTGCCCAAGGTCTGCGCACGGCTCGCCGCTTGCGATGATTGCCGTAAGAGGGACTCGTAGCGTACCTTTAGCAGGCTAACGTAGTCCCGCATCGCGAAGGTTAAGGTGCCCCCTCTCTGTACGATGCGAAGCCTCCACAACGTGTCGTTAAGCGCGGCCGTGATGCGCGCCTTGCGCGCACGACCCTCCTTTACTAAAAGCACGCGCCAGTGGTCCTTCAACTCATCCCAAGGCAAGAGAACCGAACTCGCACAGAGCGGTCAACGAAGCATTAAGTGCTGCTGAACTGTCCCTGTCGGTCAGCAGACGCTCGTCCATTCGCCACATCTGGTGGCGTGGCGCACAGTTGCCAAGGTTAAGCGTCGCTAGCACGCGCCGGTGATCGGACACTCGACGAGCCCCAGTTGGGAAGGAGAGGACGGCGCAGCATTCCAAGTAGCAGCTCAACTCGGGTGGGAAATAGAACATATCTAGCCGACTGCCAGATTGCCCCTTTCCCAAGTAGCTACAAACCTGTCGCCGTAGAGCTGCACCCACGCATCAGAAAGATGGAATTGACCGATCAGGTCCTTTAACTCCCGGGTACCGCTATAGGGTCGACCTTGCCCACGTCCCCGTACATCACGCTGAGGGTCGGTTACACAATTAAAATCACCCACCAAAAATTTTGGGTAAGGTTCGAGCAGGAATGCGTCGAGGGATGCGAAAAAAGAGGAAGATTCAGAGTGCTGCGCGGGGGCGCACACTACAACAGCTTGGACGCGACGAGCAAGCAAGAAAAAATCAACTGCAAGCACGCGCCCTCCGATCCCATAGGTACAATGAGCCTTGCGGCGCAAGCTCTCGCGGAGAAATACAACGCCTACGCCCGAAGCCATCCTGTCCGACAAGGTGAAAAAAGCTTGCACACAAAAGCGCTCGCGAAAAGAAAGAACGTCGCGTGGAGTACGAAAATTGCACTCCTGCAAAAAGAGAAGGTCGACGTGTTGCGCCCGAGCATAGTGCATCACCTCCCTCTGCTTGTCCAAGTCCCGAAAGCCCTGGACATTCAAAGTAAGAAAACGCACCAGCATAAGGTGATAAGTGCACAAACCACGTTAACCCTCCCATCCTCAAAACTCACTATCGTCGGACGGCACGTCGACTTCGACGCACAGTTTCTTGTTGTCGTCGGCATCATCGGTGTCTGCTGCCGACGACGGCAACGCCCGCTTGGACGCATCTAGGCGATCCGGTGGAGCGGGGCGGGGAGGAAGCAAGTCGTGCACCTGGTTGATCGGGTTGGTGAGATGAGGGTCGGTCACAACGAGGGAGGGGCCAGCAGTGCGAGGTTCGTCAGTGCCTCCCGCATCACCCGAGTCCGCCGAAGAAAGCTGACTTTGCTTGGTGCACGCTTCGAGCCGCTCTAGGAGAGATGGGTTACCCAGCAAATCGGCGACCTGGCTGACAGGATTGGCGAGACGGGAGTCCTTAACCTTTGGCGTAGGATCATCACTGGAACTGGACGTACTGTGGCCAGCTACAGGCGACTTAGAGGCGTGATTAGGACGGCCCACCGCTGCCGTGCCGCTCGTGCCGGGCTTGCTGCGTTCCTTCCGGCGGCTGCTCGAGCCGCTCGAGGAACCAGGGAGTTGTTGTTGCAAACTTTATTAGATAGGATGGCCAAAGGCCAGGTTGGGGTGGGGGGGGGGGGAAGGGAAGGGAGGACGGAGCACTGTTCTTATAATGCCGGCTTCAAGGGTTCTCTTCAGGAGTCGTGCAGACCACTGCTATATTGCCCGTACTAGGCCGCTCTTTGTGGCATAAATGGCGATTTCGAAGAGTGTGTCGTGTGAGAGGGATGTTGGGTCGGTGTAGGTAAAGGTGTCGTGGTGTGGGGGAGTGAATGTACGAAATCGAGAAAACTTGGGGCAGTGCCAGATGAGGTGGTGGAGATCGGCTGCGATGGAGTGGTGGCAGTAGGGACATCGGGGGGCGTGCTGGGGATAATACCATTGTCGAATGGTCTCTGGTGCCGTACAGGTGTTGGTCAGGAACTTGTTCAAGAAGATCTCTTGTGCTCGAGTTAGGGTGGGGAAGGAGGTGAGGTGGCCTGAAGGGGTGAGTGACTTGAGGCGTTGTTGTTTCAGCTGCTTGAATCTACGGAGCCTGATTGCGGGAGCGAGAGTGGGGTCATCGTCAGGGCAGTTGGGCCAGGGGTGGTCCGAGAAGGGCGGCGCCGGGGGTCCATCGGAGGCTATTGTGAGAAGGGCCTCCTGTGCAGCCACGTGAGCTGCTTGGTTCCCAGGAGCGGCTGGTTCATGACCGGGGGTCCAGTCGATTCGGACTTGGCAGCCTGATGTTTGGAGCGCAGTGATTTGATGAATAATGTGGTGGACAGAAGGGTGGGTGGACATGGGATGACAAAGTTCTTGGAGAGCTTCATATGAGTCTGTTAGGATGCGAAGGTTGGGGGGAATGGGGAGATGGTAATCGTACATAAAGTAGTCGAGAGAATCATGGATAGCGATGAGCTCCGCGTCCGTTGAAGTAATATTGGGAATACGGTGATATTGGGCTCCCATGATGGATAAATTGTCCGGGCTGATCCATGCTGTGCCGACGTGTGGGTTTATGTGGCTAGCGTCGGTGTAGACGTCAGTTTCACCCGGTCGTTTAGTTGAGGCAAGATGTCGGCAGCGTTGCTGTCGAAGCTCGGGCTTCCTGCGTGCGACGGGTTGAGAGGTGACGGATTGAGTGAAGTGGGGCCGCTGCCATGGGGGTATTGGGGCTGGAAAATTAGGTAAGGGAATATTGCTTCGTTGATCCCACGCGGTAAGGAGCACGCCTTGGTGGGTGAGTTGTCGTTTAAAATTGTATTGATCCGTTTGTTCCTGAATGATGCGGTCGATTGGTGGGAGGGTCGCTGCTTGTTGGAGGTTTGCAATTTTTGTATGACGTGGGAGGCCAGTGATGGTGCGTAGGGTGGAATTGTGAAGAACTTGTAGCGTGCGTCGTTGGGTACAGTTGAGGTCATAATGTGTCCCTCCGTACGAAAGAATGCCCACCGCTACTGCTCTGCCGAGGGTGGTGATAGCCTTTTGTTTGGCTCCCCCATGTTTGTTTGAGAGCCGTCGGAGGGTGTGCTGCACGAAGTTCCATTTCTGCTTAAGGCGATTAAGCCATATTGTGGGGCTGTTTCTGGTTCCAATGTAGACTCCGAGGAGTTTAATTGGTTCCAGTCTGGCTGACACAGAAATGGAGGCGACACTGACTTGAGGTGGCACGTAATCGGTGGGGGGTTGACGGCCGAAGATGGCGAGGAATTCTGTTTTGTGAGGTGCGAGGGACAGACCAAGGTCGGGGAGGACCTTTTCGAGTCCCGTCACTGCGCACTGGAGGTCGGTAATCATGGCGTCTTGATTTGGGTATTGGGCTGATTCGGTCCATATAGTAATATCGTCGGCGTAGATAGTAAAGCGCGCTGTGGACTCCGTGGTGATCCGTCTTGCTATTCTGGTCATGGCTAAGTTAAAAAGAGTTGGGCCAAGTATGGAGCCTTGTGGTACACCCCTATCAAGGTAAAAGACTCGGGGAGACCAGCCGGGGTAGGTTCCGTGTAATTGAATGGGGCGAGCTTCAAGGAAGTTTCGGATCCAGGTTTGAGCTTTCTGGCTGGGAAATGCCTCAGCAAGTTCTTCAAGGATTGCTTGTTGGCTAACGCAGTCGAAGGCTTTCTGTAAGTCTAGTGCGAGAAGGTAGTCGGGGGGTTGTCGGGAGTATTTCCGGTTAATCACCCGTCTGAGGAGCCAGAGGCTGTCAGCGGTGCTGAGATTAGGGCGAAAACCTGTTTGTGAGGGGTGAAAATAGGGCCTTACGAATTCAAGATAGTGGGCGATTCGGTTATGGATGAGCCGTTCTATTAGTTTGCAGATAACGGGAGTAAGGGATATCGGTCGGAGATGCGAGAAGTCGTCGGGGGTTTGTTGCTTCTTGTTTGGTTTCGGTATTGGAAATATAAGCGACAGTTTCAGGTGGTTGGGGACGAGTCCGGTTTCCCACGAGTGATTGAGCTGTTCGAGGAGGTGCAGCTGGGCTGGTTCAGGTAGATTTCGTAGGTGAATCCATTGAATTCCATCGTGGCCAGGGGCGGATTTGGCCCTTCCTTGACGGAGCGCTGTAGTGAGTTCAGCAAACGAGAATGGGCTTTCAAGTTCAGGCACTGGGTCGTGTATAGTAATATTTGGTAAAGGTTGCGGAGGAGTAAGTGAAGCGTGAGGAAAGAAGCTGCGAAGGAGAGTTTCTTCAGTTAGGGAGTAGTTTTTGCTGGTGAGCATTAGAGTTGCCACTATTGGTGTGCGGCTGCGTTTTTTGTCACCAAGGCTGCGATGAAGTTTCCACAAAGAACTGAGTCCAGGGAGTCTGCCGAGGTCGTTGCATAATGCCGCCCAGTTGTCGGCGGCCAGTTGTTTTTGGTAAGCCGTGATCGTTCTGTATTGGTCACGTATGCGACATAGAAGGGAATGTCTTTTGCCGGAAGTACGATAGAGTTGCGTGAGGTACTCCATGCGCTTCCATAAGTTGGCCAAGTGGTTGTCAAAAGGAGGGGAAGTTTCGTCGCAAGTTATGGTCTCTTTTGAGGCAAAGTACGAGTTCCTAATTATGCCAGTCATTTCATCCAGTGAGGACGGGGGATCGTATTGTAGAAGCTTCTCTCGGAAAGTGGCCCAGTTCAAATGAATGCGAGTAGTCTGACGGTCTCGTATGCGTTTTCCTCGAAGAGTTATGAGTATAGGAAGGTGATCACTACCCCAAGTAGTGGAGTAGGGGGCCCAGGTTTTCACAAGGCCCGGGGAAGCCCATGTTAAGTCAGGGGTGGTATCGGTATGATTGGGATGGAGGGCGATCCGAGTAAAATAGGTGGTATCATTGATAAGATGAACGTTGGCCACTTCGGTAGAGTCGAGGAGGTATTTTGCCCTACCGGAGTTGGTGGGATAGCCCCAGGTAGTGTGGGGGGCGTTAAAATCACCTCCGATGAGAATGGGGGTGGAAGGGTATTCATTTCTGACATGTTGGAGCCATGAGAAAGCATCTGAGCATGTTTGATATCTGGGTCTGTAGTAGGCGGAGACCAGGATGAGCTTCTTGGCCCTGGGAGGATAGGCGATGATTGCGACAACTTCGTAGAGGGGGGAGGAAGAAAGCGGCAAAGACAACTGAGTAGCTGGGACAGAGGAGTCAAGCAGGATAGCTGCGTGGCCAGGAACTTGGGAGTTGCGTGGAATAGAAGGATTGATGAAGACGTTGTATCCTGGCAGCTGAGGGGTGGTGAGGGTTTCTTGAAGTAGGAGGGCGATTGGTTTGATGTGTTTTACTTTGGCTGCGATTATTGTCTTGGCCGTCGAAAAGCTTCTGCAGTTCCATTGAAGAATGGTGGGAGGGTTATAGGTCATGGTGTGGGTCGTGGTGGGACTTTGCGAGGGGGTTCAGGTATGGGTTCCGAAGGTCGGACGTTGGTGATGACTTGATGGAGGAGGTCTCGGATTTGCCGGAGCTGTCCATCGAAATACTCATGCATACGACGACCATCCTCCAAGCGGGCGAGGCGTTCCTGATGTATTTCGGTTCGAATAGTTTGAAGCGTTTGAGTTAGTTGGGGATCGTTTTTTGATTGAGAATTAGTGGTTTTCTTGTAACTGGGGCTGCGGTTGCGGCGGGGGGCTGGAGTACCAGATCGGTTTGGTTGAGAGGTAAACGATGTGTTCGTTTTAGTTGACTGGGCTCGCTTGAGGTCTGCAATTTCTGCTTTGAGTTTCAGATTTTCAGCGCGGAGAGCATTTAACTGGTTTAGGATTTCGGTGAATTGGGAACTTTTGTCCGTTGTTTTGGAAGAAGTTTTGGGATCGTTTTCAGGAATATTTTGTTTGAAACGGTCAGCCCATGAGATGCCTTGAACTTTGTCCTTGTTGGGAGAGTTCGAGCTTGCTGTGGGGACGCGGCCAGGGCATGTGGGATTCAGCGAGATGTGGCCAAATTCATCACAGACGACACAATATATGGATGGTCCGCAGTCTTCTTCATCGGGATGAGTTTTGCCGCAGGAGCGGCAGACGGTTTGGGAAGGGCAATATTTGGACAGGTGGCCTATATTGTGGCAGTTGTAACATACCATACGGCGGGGTTGGTAGGGGGACACTTTTACTATGGCCATGTAGTATTTGATCACTTTTGGGGGAGTGGGTGAGTCGAAAGTAATAACGGCCTTATTAGTGCGGCCTAGTCGGTGGCAGTTGAGGATCTGTGCTTGTTCAGAACGAAGCCACTTTTTGATTTCATCGTTGGAATCGCCAGGTTCTACATCGATGACTCCACGTGAAGAGTTGGGGCGGTAGAGAGAAGGTCTGATCTCGACGGGCAGCGTGAAGGTTGCTCCGGCATGGGGAAATTGTAGTTGTGTGACCGTGAGCAGTCGCTGCATGTGTGTTTCATCGTAAGTGGTGATGTGGAGGCAGTTTCCGAGGGTATCATATCTGTGGGAGGCGAGCTCAGCTAGATATGACTGGGGGGCAGTGTTGCCAATCAGGTGAGCGAGGGCGTGTTTGGGGATGTTGTTGACACTAAATTTGGAGAGCGGCCTTAGTACGAGCAAGAAGCGTGGTCTACTCACTCGGTCTGTTTGGTTGATCGGGCGTTGTGCGGCAGAGCTGCGCTGCCACGTTATGGACGTGCGGCGGGGATCTTGGTTTTGAGGTTCCCTAATGGCTGGGGTACCATGGTTGACTTCGGCGGTATCTGCTGCGGTGTCTTGCATATTTATGTCCTGGGGGCTTGAGGGTCGGCTCCGGATGCTCACGGTGACTGACGTGGAGGGGTGGCTAGGCGGTGCAGGAGGTATGGGTTCGCACACTGGAGGAGCGGTCGACGCTTCTTGAGATGCTGGCAGGACCAGTTGGTTCGAGTAAGGCAGCAGCGGCGGGCGAAGCAACGGCGGCGGGGCCGACGACGACATGCCGCCGGAACGGAGGCGTTAGGCCTAACGGCCAAAGCCTCGGATAGTAGGGCTTGCCGGGCGTTGAACAGGGCGCTATGATAATCCAGGTGAGTAGGTAGATGGTTACACACTCACAAAGGTCGGTGAGGATGGCGAGGAGTCAGTTTTGTGGAAAAAAGACACATTTGCACAGACACTAGACGAGCGCTGTTTCCATTGTCTTCGTCTTCCTCCGAACCAGGGAGAGCGATGGTTTTCTCCAGTGCACGCCCTGGCTCGCGCTGAGCATGCTCCGCGGGGTCACTGCTCTCGGAAGAGCTGAGGCTCGTGAAGAGGCAGGTATCGGTCGTTGACGATGACGTGGCTTCCGCCGCAGGTTAAAGTTCTTCCTCCGAAGGCGACAGGCAGCTCTCCAGTTCCATCTCTTGGCTGTCGGTCACGGTGACGCCCAGAGCAGCACCTCCGCTGGACTCTTCAGCAGGCCGGCCCAATGAGGCCCGGGGTAGCTCGGGAAAGTCACTTGTACTCTCAAGAGCCTGCTGACCGGGGGGCGCGCGAGGCGTCTCAGAGGAATTGCTCGCAGCATCCGCATAGGAGCGGGGCCGCAGGCAGTCGGCGGTGATATGGTTGCCCTTGCAGCGGCGACACTGGGCATTGCAGTCGACGCCGTCGTGGCCGTACTCCGAGCAGCGGCCGCACCAGGGTGTCTTGCAGACGCTAACTTGGTGATCGGTCTGGCCGCAGCGGGCACATACCCTTCGCACACCTTTGTATTCAAACTGGGCCTTGAACCCTCGAATCTTCATGAACTTAGGGACGGCCTTCGCCATCTCCATCTTCACGAGTCGCATGCCGGTCTTGATATGCTGAAGGCTCCTCCACGCCGGCTGGCTGACGTTGAGGACCTTCCCATACGGCCTCAGTGCTGCCGCAAGCTCCGCGTTACTTATAACGGGGTTCAGGCGGTACACTGTCGTGTAGACGACCTGCGGGCCCATGCAGGCCACAGGACACAAAACGCCGTTCACGCCAACGGCTCCTTTCTCGGCAAGCTTGCGAGCAGCAGCAGCCGTAGCCGCCACCACGCAGAACTTGAAACCACCCTGATGCATCAGGGTGTCCAGGCCATAACGGCCTACGATTCCCTCTAGGGCATTCACCAGGTCATCCACGGTGACGTCCTTCGGGGCCGCGAAGTAGAAGACATGGGCCTTGGGCGGGGGCTGAACAGCCTCCCAAGACGCCATGATGACGTGTCCTTGGGGCCGATATGATGGTCAGTAGGTTGAGGGCATCCAGGAGGAAGGGGCTATCCTAACGTAAAACGCAGGGCCGACCCTCTGCAATCACGGCGAAACCAACGAACCGTTCACTGAGAACCCACGACGTGGGTGCGGTCTTCCCTAGTCGACACAGCACGATGAAACGACGATTGAAGAGCCACGTCAGACACTAATCTCGACCGTCATCGCATTATTCTGCTAGATAGACGTGAAGATTAGTCATCGCATGCGACACTGCCATAGCGTAGTTCTTAATAGAGGCATAAAACTTGCCCGTTTTGAGGCTCACGCGAGCGCGCCTGTCACTGTGGTGTGTGAAAGTGAGCCTCAGGTTGCCACTGGCTGCACGCCTGATTCTAAATTTCTAAGCATGATTGACAAATCACTCTCCTCAGCTGAGCGTGCTACGCTTGTGACCGTTCTATCCCGACATGCTTTTTTATTTGACTTCGCCCAAGATGCCAACATCCGAATTCCATCTTCACGTGTGCGTCACACAATTGAAACTGGCTCGGCACGTCCCTTTCGACAAAAGCCGTACCGAGTCGCCCCATATGAACGTAAGTTTATCGCGGATGAGGTCAAAGAATTTCTGCAAAAGGGTGTTATACAAGAGTCATCTATATAGTCCGTGGGCTGCATGGGTCATTCTTGTAAATAAAGGACGGTTCATTGCGATTTTTCGTGGACCTTCGGCGCCTCAATTCCACTACGAATAAATACGTATACGCGCTTCCTTGAATACACGACGTAATTGACTGTCTACACTCCGCGTCCTACTTCTCGTACGTGGACCTACGATCGGGTATTGGCCAATCCCGATGGAACATGTACAAAAGAAAAAAAACGGCCTTCGTCACTCGTGAAGGTCTTTTTAAACTTAACGTTACGCCGTTCGGATTATGCAATATTCCAGCAACCATTTGTCTGAGGATGGTAAGGTGTTGACTGAGTGAAACGGGAAGTACAAAGACGGAGAAGATCTTCAATGACGTCAGCGACGAATTGGCGACCGCGGTTACTGGTTACCACCCGAGGAGCACCGTGCCGAAGAATAAGAAGGTGCAGCATAAATAGGGCCACTTGAGCAGCGGTGGTGGTCGGAACAGCCACGGTTTCAGCGTATCGCAAAAGATGGTCGATGCAAACGATGACCCATCGATTCACCGTTCTCCCTTTGACCTACAAATTCTCCATTTGAACAAGTTGGCATCGACCTACTAGGTCCGTTTCTGCGCTCTTTCACTGGTAATCAATCGATGGGTCATCCTTTGCGTCTACCATCTTTCGCGACACGCTCAAACCACGCCTGTTCCGACCGTCACCGCTTCTCAAGTGGCCCTATTCATGCTGCACTTTCTCATACTTCGGCACGGTGCTCCTCGGGTAGTAGTAATCAGTGACCGCAGTCGCCAATTCATCGCAGACGTCATTGAAGAGCTTCTCCGTCTTTGTACTTCCCGTGTCCTTCACTCAACACCTTACCATCCTCAGACAAACGGCATGACCGAACGCTTTAACTGAACCCTTACTAATATGCTTGCTACGTACGTCGATTCTGACCAAAAGAATCGCAACGAGCTGTTGCCTTTTATCACGCGCGCATACAGCACGGTGACGCATGTAACCGCAGTCTATAGTTCGTTCTTCTTGCTCTACGCTCGTATTCCTCGTATTACTCTGGACTCCATCTTGCCGTTTTCGATGCTTTGTCAGCACTCTGTTGCGGAGACGCTATGTCTTGGCGGAGAGGCTCACGGCCTTGCACGACTCCGAACTGTGGAATCACAGACGCGTTCCAAGTACGACAGTCGGCACCAATTCCTCTCTTATGCCAAACGTGACTTAGTCATGCTGTGGACCCCACTACAAAAGCGCGGCCTGTGCACTAAGTTTCTGACAGGCCCATTCGTTATCGTTGATCGCTTGAGCGACGTCACGTACGTTCTGTCGCGGCTCATTACAACTGGACGCCGGAGCAACAAAACGCAATTGGCTCACGTCGCTTAAAGCCATTCTTTCCACGCTGTGAACAGTGACTCGCCCTCCGAGTTTCGTCTGTGAAGGGGGGAATTGTAACGCTTCACATCCTGGACATTCACATGACGCATGACGGACGGGCAATCCCTGGGCCAGAGGAAGAAGAGGGAGGATCCTCAGCGGTGTTCTTTTAGAGCTCCGTCTGTTCCTGTGAAGCTTCTCAGTCCTGCACAGGAAATAAAACCCCTTTTACAGTAACAATATCATGGAAAGTTAGAGGCGCAAGAGGGACCTCACAGGGCATTGTCAGTATTGTGAGAGTGTTGATACTTAATGGAGAGAGTAATTTCTCGCCGTAAACACACTGAGGGGGAATGTGGCCAGGCCACCAAGAGCTGAAAAAGAGTGCCGGCTGAGCAACCATCAACGAAAAAAATCTGCTGGTGATTCAAAAATTCTCCTAACCGTCAGTACCGCTAACAGCCGAAACCGAGATTCCAGGCACAGCATGCGGGCTTCCACGTAGATGTTATTGGCCACGCACATAAGGAGGCCGAGGCACAATCTTAGTGCACGACGCTCCAAATAATAAGCTTGCCGAGTTTGTAAGCTGGTGAACGAGAAAAGAGGAAGCAGCCAAACCCTAAAATGGGACGCATGTGCCGCATGTAAATAAAAAGCAATGTGTCCCTTCTCATTCTAAAACTCCAATTGCTAAGTCTCCGCAACAGTCCAAGTGCCTGTTTCCCTTTGGTTGCGGAATGGTTTGTGTGAGGGCGCGAATCCATTGTATTTTCATATATTACTCCCAAGTACTTGACAGATGTCACCTGAGGTATAGCCGCCTCCCGATACGTCAGGCAGAGGGTAACCGGAGCGGATGCAGGAACACACAATGACAGTGTACTCATTGACATTAATTTTCAAATTTATGTTTGTTAACCACCTTTCGATGGAAAACATATAGGCCTGTAGCATTTGATAAAGGAGATGAATGTCCTGAGCAGCAGAGAAAAAGGCTATGTCGTCGGCGTAAACATAACTGTAAACTTCTTGATTGATCGGAATTGAACTGAGTAGTATATTAAATAAGATGGGAGAAAGCACCGAGCCTTGGAGCACGGCCCCTGTCTGATATACATTCGATCATTCAAAACCATTTTTCGGGCAAAAGAACATTCTGCCAATTAAAAATATTGTGAGCACCACCCTCATCACCAGCACCGTTACTATTGGCGTCTTCGTCGTCGTCAATATTATCATCATTCTCGTTTCCTGTTCACCATCATAGTGAAGAAACTGGGAAATGCCAGAGAAACTAACCTTTAAGGAGATGGCTTGACCTTTAGCAGTTGCCGCTCAGCGGGAGTTGGGCTGGTTCGTTCTTTGCACTGCACCCCGGGGCACCAATTTCAAGGTGGGGAGTAGTGGCGCGGAAATGTGCTGTTTTGAAATTTCCCACTTCAGCGGGACCCCGGTTTCGAGCGCGATCGCAAGCACTTGTACTAAAAATACAATCGACATCACACGAAATACAAAACCAAATGTTTGCACCCGACAATGTTTTGCAAGAATACGAAAAATTCTGCCTATTTTCGCAATGCACGCACACTGAACATTTGAGTGAGCTTCGCTGCTACTACGGCCATTGTCTAGCAAGCACCTTATTTCCCTTGGAGCTTGCGAAGTTACTGAGCGAAGGAGTTATAGCTGACGAAGCTCCCAGCCGCTCCCATCTATCGTGGCGCAACCCGCGAACCCGCCGGCTGCGTATTACTCGTGCTGTCGGTAGCACCAAGGCAGAATGTTCTACACCGTGGTTCTTTTTTTTTATGCCAAGCATTTCTATCTAGACTCGCTTACACGACTTCCATCCCTCTTCATTCCCGTCTCCCAATTGCCCGCAATGCGGCCAAAGTGCAACTCTGGAACACTCCATGTGGGCTTGTGCTTACGACCTCTTCTCTCAAATCTCCAGCAGCGAGCTATGGAGAGATGCGTTGGGTAGCTCTATCCAGGAGATTCAGGAGGCCCTGGCACACAGAGCCGACGAAGTCGCTGCTGACCTTCACACAGCCGCCACCAACCCTCAGTAACCGTGGCGCAAATAAAGGTCTCTCTCTCCCTCCCTCCCTCCCTCCCTCCCTCCCTCCCTCTCTCTCTCTCTCTCTCTCTCTCTCTCTCTCTCTCTCTCTGTCTGAATAATTTAACCCGGCTTTTTCTCTTTCAACGCTTCGCATGTTAAGGAAATGAAAAATAAAATGGCCCTAGCCCCACGCAAAACGTACTAGATTGAGTAAGTCCTGTACGTTTTAAATAGGACCAGCTGCAGCTTTACTGGATCAGTATTCGGGTGTTACCGGATCTATCCGAATCCCGTATGAAGCTATACCGCGTCATGGTGATATACAGGTCCTATATGGCGATATAAAGGAGGATTGGTACACGTACAGGATTTTTTAGAGCTCGTGTTTGTCCCACACACATGGATACATTGGGTCTTAAGGAGGGAATTATGACAAGCCCGACGGCCATCTGACTTTGATACCCGACTGCTTATATCGCGCCTGAAAAGCTTCTTCTCCTTCTCCTTCTTCTTCTTCTTCAGCCTAATCAGGCGAAGGCCTTTTCCATTAACTTCTAACACCTCTTGTCCTGCGCCGCTAGAGTCCACTGTTGGCCACCGAGGCTCCGTATTTCATCCCTTCATTGTGTTATTAACCTTCCCCTTCTTCTAGACCTATCTCTTCGTGTCCACTCTGTTACTTTAATTCTCCATCGGTTGTTGCTTCGTCTCACTGCATGGCTAGCCCAAGTACAGTTCTTTTTCTTACTTGAACTATGATATGACCCACTCAGATCTGTTACCTGATCCATGAAGCTCGTTGCCTGTCCGTAAGTGTTACTCCTATCATTAGAGAGTTATAGCTGACAGTTTTAGACGCTCCGCTATGCTCCTAGCGGCCTGCTTAGCACAGCCGGAGCGTCAGCAGCAGAAAGACTTTTTGCTAAGCGAGACCCGTATCTCCCTCGATCGGGAATGATTCGCGTGACTGGTTGTTCCGCGTCCATGTGTAAACCAGAAACTTGATCCAAAAGGAAACTTAAGAATTTGTATTTGGTCTCTCAAATAAAAGAAAATACCGTAAAATTTTGGCCTCATTTAACCTTTTTTGTATAATCTAATCGCTAACATGGTATAATCGTTCTAAATAATTTTAAAGAAGCCGATATACTTTGGAATAACCAAGACAAGGCTGTCTTTCTCGGCGCTGTATAGAACTAGCCCCGCTATTCTGTCGGCGTTTTTCGCTCCCGTTCTAAACCTCGCTGAGGTGTGTGGCACCTTTGCCTATTCGGCAGCGCTTTAGCAATTTCGTCGCTCGTGTTCCAACTGAAGAAATGGAGTTCCCCGTAGCGCGCTCGCATCGCGGGGGCAGCCATGTTAAAATTCCGCCCGGTAGCGTAAGCTGCCGCGACGGTCCGCTAAGAGGCCCCGGTTAGCGGAGCGGGGCCACGCTCAGGTATCGCCGCTAGCGCCCTAGCGCGCCACGCATGTGCAATGGCGCTCCCGCTTGCTTTCGGAGCGGAGCGGACCGTCAGAAACGCTCAGCTAAAACTTTCTATCATTTGTCCCATGGCCCGTTGGGCGGATCTAAGTTGCTTTCTAGTTGTTTAGTAAGTCGGCAAGTTTCAGCTCGGCATGTCATCACCGGCAGTATACAGTAGTTTTATATTTCTTTTAGTACCAGTGGTAGCTTACTTTTCATTTTTTGAGAATGTCTGCCGAGTGCTCCTGAGTCCATACCTATCCTACGCCGAATTTCTGTCTCGTGGTTGGGGTCAACACTAACCATCTGTCCGAGGTAATTTCATTCTTGTACTTCTTCTAGCGCTTCGTCACCTAAGCTGGAGAGGGTGCTCATGGCATGCTTATTCCTAATTGTTTAAATTTATTCACATTTAGTTTTAATCCCACGGCGATGCTTTCCTTAATCCTGTGTTTTTCCTGTCCAGCTTTCTGGATACCCCCTGCAGACGTGCTGTGAACAGTTTTGGCGAAATAGTGTCTCCCTGTCTTACCCCCTTTTGGATGGGGAATTTATCGCTTAGCTTGTTAAGTGTTATCCCTCCCGTACATGCCTTATATATGTCGTCTAGAAGTCTTATGTAGGTTTCTTCTATTCCCTGGTCCCTTAATGCTTTCATCAGGGCTGCGGTTTCTGATGAGTCAAACGCTTTCTCGTAGTCTATAAATGCCGTGTAAATGAGTTCAGTGTATTTTGCGAATTTTTCTATCACTTGATTGACAACATAAATATGATCCATGGTTGAGTACCCTTTCCTAAATCCCGCCTGCTCCCTGGGTTGTTGGAAATCTTGTAAAGAACTAACAGTGGGCTGATGGGTCTGTGCTAGTTAAGGTCCTTGGTATCTCCTTCTTTATGAATCAGAATAATGTGGGCGTTTTGCCACGCTATGGGTACTTTTTGAGTCGCTAAGCATTCCGAAAATAGTGCAGCAAGCTTTTCCAGCACTATATCTCCTTCCTCCTTCAAGAAATCGACGGTTATGCCATCGGCACCTGCAGATTTTCCTCTTTTCATGTCCTTGAGAGCTCTTTCTGCTTCCTCCTTAGTAATGAGTAACCAGTGGTAATTCGCAAGTTAAGCTTGTACCCTGAATAGTTTCCCCCGATCTAACGTCACTGGCATACAGTCTGGTGTATAATCGTTCTGCTATCTTCTGGGACTGTGTCCGGTTTCCAGACGAAGCCAAGTCAAGGACTTATCCGTCGTACCTCCAAGAAGCAGTGCGCAGTAACGACAAGGACGCTCAACTTTGGGCCGTCCAGCAGGCCCGGGCTGCGCTCGAAAAACACACACCAGCCGACCCGGCAACAAGGTGCGTTGGCGCTGTGCAGAGTAAGAGCAAACCCTAGGTCGACGCCAGGCCCGCGTCGCGGCGAGTGAAAACCGTCGTTTTGCAGGCAACAATAAAGTTATATACCTAACCTAACCTATCTTTATCATCTCGTCCAAGTCGTGCGTCATGTTACCCTGCTCGTCTTACAGTGCGTACAGTCTGTCTTTTCCGATGGCAAGCTTCCTCTTAGTTGCTTTTAACCTTCCTCCCATTTCCAGCGTTTCCTCGATCATTGCCGTGTTATATGCACGAATGTCGTCTGTTTTACTTTTGTTCATCGATTTAGGCAGCTCTGTTAACTCAGCTTGATCCACCGCACTTGACACCTCCGCATGCATCCGCATCCTCTCAGCAGTACATTTTCCATAGGGGTGAACCCAATTTTAGAGGCTGCATGTACAGCACAGTGTGCGAGACCCTTATCCCAAAATTCTCATTTCGGAGTTCCTGCGTTTTTTTTTTCGATTAGATTTTGTTTTCTGGTTTTTCTGTACGTTCATTAACCACAATTACTATTTCTCCCCATAACGTCGGGGCCGAATTTCTTCGCAGTGTTCTCTTCATCGCGTACGATTCGGCAGGACTTCGCGATCCCCGCGTAGCCTGTCTGGGATATCCTGAAACGTCAGCTTTTGAAACGAACGTTTTCCAAGAGTCCTTCCAAGAATACATTCGAATGCTTACTTTCAGTGGCTTGTTTTGCAAACCTCTTTGTTCTCCCGACTACGTCACAGCTGGCGAGAACTGTTCTCAATGCATGCGGATTCACTCCGACTTCGACCCCGATGATTAAGTCATTGTTTTTTTTTAGGCGGTACATCAAGATGCCTTCAATCTATCGATTCGGCTTATATGTCGATGGCGTGTAATTCTGAAGATTCGTGAGCCCTCCCTCCCCCTCCCTCCCCCCTTTCTCCTCAAAAGGACTCGCTCCCCATATACGTGACTATGTCTTGTGCTACGCGGACCCTTAGGAGACACACATTTGTCGTATAATCCTGGTTTATTCCCACTCATGCTAAACGAGCTTTATCTCATATAAAGCGTCTTTTGCCGTTTTGACGAGTACGGCAGCGAAAGTGACCGATACGCTCTTACAGCGACAGCTGTACTGCGATACATATTTTAAGGTCGTTCATCACATCAAAATCACCTCGAGCCGCCGGAGCGCAGCTAAGCCTTTCTTATCGTTCCGCTCACTCGAAGCCTCGAAGAGATCGGAGCCTTGAAGATGTGCTTCTGCGCAAGAAAACAGCTACACCTGGAGAGCGTTTAACGGTTGCTTCCCGGGCGCTTGGTCCCTCGGTCTCACTATCTATGGCGAGCCTGCTGGCTTGTCCGTGCGCGCCGTTCCGTGCAAGCGAAAGGATGAATCCAATCCCCCAGTACGTTTAGCGAGACAGCAGACTACGAAATCGCAACGGCAAGTTTCACGAAGCACTGTGTGCAGTTATTGCTTTCGCTTGTAACAACTATAGGTTTAAGGCAGTTAGTTATACCTGAACCAATATATTTTTCCATCACATTGGTTATGGACGTTTTGTCGTTTCATCGCTGAAAATAATATGAGTATTCGAATTTCGAATTAACCTTTAATTTAATCTTTATTCTTTAATTTAATTTCGTTTTTTTTATTCCTCGCTTACAAAACTGTGGATCTCAAAGATTAGGCTTGTGGGACCGGCAATGGTTACACGCCTTCTCACCTATTTGTGGCCTGAAAGAGGTGTGAAACCTCGATATATCGAACAGCCCGGTTCCCGCGAAATAGTTCGATATAGCCAGAATTTGATATATAAAATCACGTAAAAAACGCGGCATAAACTGGTACAAATCAATAAATGAACGAATCATGCAGTAAGTACTCGGAGTTTCAAAGTATTTATTTTTTTGGCTTAAAGTACCGCAGCAGGGTAGCCTGCTTCTTGTTGGCAGTGGCGTGTTTAAACACGGCTTGAGCAATCACGAAACGCGTTTAAACACGTTAAACACTTTAGACAGCTTTAAACACGTTAAACACATTAAACAGCTTTAAACACGTTTGTAGCCACCGCGACATCAACCACACCACGACGCACGACAGGCGAAACAGGCCAAACTCCAATCGTAGCACCGGTTGAACTACTGAGGCCGAGTCGGTGCTGCAACTGGAAAGGCAGCAGCCTGAGTTTGCTGCTACGTTGAAGTATCGGTGCGCCGATGCGCAGCAGTCGGGAACGGCCATCGCGCCACCGCTATCCTCGAGGGTACTGCGGGAAAGCTCGCCGCCTGTCAACAGAGCGTGAGTGGTCTGGCGTGGCGGTGTTCGATATGCCCATTTCATGCCCGTCCCAGTTCGAAATAAAAAATTAAAAATGCATGTGATTTTCCGCGTGGTACAGAAAGTGTTCGATATAGGTAATAATTCGATATACCCGTGTTCGATATATCGAGGTTTGACTGTATAAATTTTGAAATTTCAAAGACGATAGTCTTTCTTGGATTGCATAAACCCGAAACTTTCGGTCTGACCCTCGGTCTGTCGGTCTGGCGCTCTATTCAGCCACTTGGCCAAAAGTTATAGGTATTCGAGAATGAGAACTTTATGTAGGCAAAGCCTCTCCAAACCACTAAATATAGCACCATACGTCACACTTCTCTGCATTGTTGAACAAAAACAAAACATTAGGCGCATTTCAGACCATACACCAACACATGACTGGTAATCGCAGTGTTGGCATAATTTAAAATAGATACATGCTTGATTTTTGCGATAGAGGATACAAAAATACGCGTTAAAAATATTTTTTTGACCCAAAATTACAAAAAAGGGGCTCGCGATCTAGCGTAGACGTCGTGGTGGTATTCTAAGTCCTGCAGTTACTAAAGGCTCCAGTAGCTGGAGCGCGACCATTGGAGCGCGGGAAAATTGAATTGCGTGAGCAAGCTTCCACCGCGTTAATCACGGGAGGAGCGAGACGGGAGGAGGAGAGCGTCGGAGGGGGGAGGGGGAAGAATAGAGGCCATAACGTGGCCGGCACGGTTGAACACTATCGTCTTTTGATGGTACTTGCAGGGAGGTGAATGGGTACGCGGCCAATGTGTACCCATGCGGGCGTATAGAAGAAAAAAAAAAATTCCAGCGCTGATCACATCCCGAAATTCCAGCACCAAATCAGGCTGCAACGCAATCTGCTTCTTTTCGCCCTCTTCTCTCATATAAAATAAGCGTTCAGTTTGCCCTACTATCATGTAGCAAAAAAACGCTCCAGGGTTCGTTTAGTAAATAAGGTTCGCAGGAGCGACGTTGTGCTCCACTCTTCCTTCCGAATATTTTACAGTGTTTAAAACCTTTTCCTTGGGCGGCTCGGAAGAGAGAGACAATTGGGCAGTTCCGTGATTTTTATCTGGCTGCTATAACGGCTTCGAAAAAGTCTGTATCTGGTGTTCCAATTCGTAATACTTTGCTTTTCGCTTTTCTTTTGTTCTTTAGTTTCTGTTATTGACACAAGACGTTTTTGCCCTCAGGCTCATTCAGGTCACAATGTTTCTCAGAATACTGCTTTCTGAAATACGATTGGCTGCAGACTATCTTTTTAAGCTTTGTCCGTGCCCCTTTTCTGTTGTCCTCTGTATAGAACGAACGAGAGGATGTGAAACGTTTCTTACCGCCTCATTTCTTCCAGCGACCTCCAAACCAGCCGCGTTTGGAGGTCGCTGCTTCATTTCCGCTAGGACGAACGCAATGAAGCGTTCCATGACGATGTGGTCACCTCATTTCGCCCGGGGCATGTAGTCCTCGCTTGTCGTAGGACCGGAAAAGCGCACGTATATGGACAGGTATACGCGCTTTCTGCCGCTTACCTTCCTGGATAGGTGTTTGTTGTTGTTGTTGTTGTTGTCGGCGTTTATGTTTGGCGCGTTGCACGTTCCCAATCGGCGGACCGCTATTTTCTGCCGGAAACACCTCGTTTTTTTGTTGTTGTTCACGAAACATCAAGAGTTTCTCTCCCAGCAGGAGTGGCTCCTTTATTGCTATGCCTACGGCGGATGGTTGGTTTCTTCGCTATGTGGTGTGAGGGCACGTATAGACCCGGCGCTCTTGCCCTTGTTTGTTCAAACCAACATTATTACCTTTCCGCGGCACGGTATGGCCACCGGGTGGGTTTTACAGCACCGTGTGCGACGCAGGGTCGAGTTCCAATGCAGCAAGTTGAAACTACGATGGAGCGACAGGAGCGATACATAAGAGACGGGGGAGGTGACACTGAAGAGAGCCTTGGGCATGCGTTGAAACTATTCGGAATGCCACCTCCTTAGGTAAGTAATCTGGCGAGCATAAATATAACGACAGCATTTTTAACCACATTCTCATATCTGGGGTAGCTAACTTTTTTCCACCGCAACGCAGAAAACGCTGTTCCGGAAGGGAGTACAGGACTTCTCTACAGAACCTTACTGGGACCTCTAAATCCGAGGATTAGAGAAGCAGAAGTTTCTGTGTTGTCTTCACAAAGACTAAGGCCACACACGTCCATTTACTGTGAGCAACGATGCGTGGTTTCATTCTGAAATGCCGGGTAAGCAGTTTCATTGCGTAATAATCGGATATCGCTGACAGGAGTAAAAAATTAGAGCCCTTTGTCTCTGCAGAATTAACCAAGGGCACTGGAGGCTGGCGTGGCAAGTCGTCCGAGACCATAATATACAAACACTGAATCGGAACGTCATTCTTCCTTTTGCGTACATAAATTTTTAGTGCATCTGAACGTATAAATGTGCCTGGGCGACAAGTTATAAAGCACAGACTTTCTTCCTCCTAGCAAATTATCATTGTTTACTGTTCACATTTCGCTTTTTTAGTCTTTCAAAGACGATAGTCTTTCTTGGGCTACTTAAACGCAGAAATTCTGCTCTGTCTTTATCTCTGACTGTTTGTCTGTGACTCGATTCAGTCACCCGGCCAAACTGAAAGAGTAACTGCACTATACAGGCGTACGGATGGGCCAGGTGGGGCGCCGGAGTGACACTAGTAGCGCCGCGCGTCAGAAAATCGCCCTAGACCGGCGTACGCGTACCGGTATGCGTGCGGCCGGTGCTGGTTTCGGCCGCTCTTGTCGAATGTCTTAGCGCTCAGCGGCTAAGTGCACACAAATGGGGATACTAAATTGACTTTTCGCATGCAGATCTGCGGTCATACACGGTCCGTAGCCTCCAGGACGCGCTCTTGCAAGGCGGGAATTACCAGCCGCTGTAAGCATGCCGCGGCTGTGTGCGCCTACGTGAATAAGGCAACTGACGAGACCTGCACAAGCAGACCCCGGCAATGGGGAAAACAATCGGAAAAACCGAAGCGGAACGTGAACAAGAGTATCGCGGACCTGTTCCCAGGTATTTTGATTAGGAATGCATTCGCTGGACTCCCCTTTTCACCGCGAATTCGTGATTTATTGATTATGCGGTTTAACGCGCCGACGCTACACAAACGACGAGGCGTGCCGTAGTGCAGGGTTCCGGATTAATTTTGACCACCTGATGATCTTTAACGTGCACCGAAATCTCGAACACACGGGCGTTTTTGCTTTCGCCTGCATCCGAAAAGCGGCCGCCGCGGCTGGGACGCTCAGCGGACGATCGCGGCAGTCGACACTCAGCCGCCGCGGACGCTCGCAGCTCCGGCGTCGATGCTTGACGATCGCGGCCCTAGACGCCCGACGATCACGGAAGTCGACGCTCGTGGCCGCGAGCGTCGCCTTCCATCTCAGTCAAGAGCAGCAAGCCGTGCTCCAAGGCTTTCAGTGGAGCATTCGTGTCTGGCGAGCCTTCGTTCTCCGACGTGTTGACAGCACGTCAACGGGTGAAGATTCCTGGGGTGGATGTGGGGAGGTCAGATTTCGAGCATATTCGCCCACCTGCGGTAAAAGGAGTCAGTGCGAAATGGGGTCGATTCTCTGCTTCATCTTACCTCTCGTGTCTCTCACCGCTTACGCGCCCCCTTTTGTAAACATCGGAAAGTCGGCAGGTAGGCTGGATTGGCCTGGCTCTCGCTCTTTGCGTTGTTTACGAAGTGCCTGCTGTGTATTCCTGTGTCTTTTTTTTTTTGGCAGCCACGAGGAGCCATCACAGCTATTAGAAAACAAGTCAATTTAGTGCAGTTGAGCTACTGAATCATAGGAGAAAGGCCGAAAAACGGTCACTCACTTTGTCCGCCGCACAGCCCTAACCCAGACTTCTCGGCGGTCTCTCTCGAACCACTTGCCGGGGAACGCATAGAACTTCACGAGGGCCTCCTTCCCCTTCGGGTTTAAGACGCTGTTGTGGCACCCAACTACACAATAATATCTAGTGCCCTGTCTTTTTTGTCTTAGGCGCGCTAGTTTCTATCACGGCGAAGAACCACAATGCGTACGACAAGCGAATATCCGGAAGAGCGTACCCCGTGTGCGCCGATGAAATGTGAGCAAAGCCCGCCAGGGGAGGAAACGGCGCTGCGTATGCGCGGCGAAACTTGAGCCGGACGCCCGTATACTCTTATATACTCACCGCCAAATCTAAAGTCTAAGTCCTGTATTATAGTTCAGACTTGTGAACATTGTTGAACAAGAACACGACATTACGCAAATATAAGTAAAAAAGCAATAACACGAGTGGCATTTGCAGTATTTCTTTATTTAAAAAATCATGGATGCTTGCTTTTTGCGAGAGCAAATCAAATACTACATCAACTGCAGAAAACCGTTCTCCTACTGTTTCCCGCTCTACCTGGCGGCATTTATAAAAATCAAACGGCAACAGCAACGAAAGGTTCCACTAGACGGGTTCCATTTGCTGTTTGGAACGCTCGTGCAGTATGGTAACATGGTTTTAGAAAAGTTGTAGTAAGGTGCCTCGATTCACGCGTGTCTCCGCCGTGCGGCAGCGCTTGCATTGAGCCACCCAATGTGAAGCAGTGGACCGCGGCAAATAGAAATTGACTTGAGAAAACCTCTAGCGTGTTATCTTGGGAGGAACGAGACGGGAGAGGAACAGCGTGAAAGTTTAGCGGGAAAGAGAAGGGAGGCGTTTACTTGCCAGGGGGGCCAGTCGACTATCGTCTTTCGTCTACATTTGCATGCCTCAGTGGCTAAGGCGTTGCGCTGCTGAGCACGAGGTCGCGGGTTCGATTCCCGGCCGTGGTGGCCGCTTTTCTGGTGGAGGCGAAAAGGAAAAACGCCCGTGTGTACGAGATTTCGGCGCACGTTAAAGATCCCCAGGTGGTCAATATTAATCCGGAGCCCTCAACTAGGCCCGCCCCATCGCCTGCGTTCCGTCTGCGCGTTACACCCTACAATCGATCGAGCAACGAAAGGAGCAGATACGCGGTCAATTTTTTGTGCTCTCGCTCCCAGGCTCGTGTAATGCCCTTCTCTGTCTGCCTGGTAGACATGTTTTCTTATATGGCACTGATTAACCAGCCTTATACGAGCAAGTACGTACGCTGATCTACGGGGATGTTCAAGCCGCTTCCAGTGAACGATACTGCGGACAACGATGCTCGCGCTCCCTTTGTAACGAGAGCATATCACGGCGACCACCCAAGGAAAATGGCAGCGGCACGCTATTCGAAATCCTCCGAACGGAATGTCACTGCGCTACCGGTGCCCGAGACTGCGTGGGAGTAGATAACCGGCGTCGTTGTTGGACGGGATAATCACGCGCGCCGTGACGGCATCGTCCGAGCGTGTAAACCGAAGCAAGGGGATCAGTCACGCAGCTGGAGTAAGGACGGACCTCGATGGGGCAATGGGCTTATAGAGGACCACGGTCATTCGTGCGAGGGGGGGCTTACTACTGCTATAAGAGGCCCACTATCGCTCACAGGGACAAAGTCGGTGATGCGCGTGTACGTCACGGAGACTTGTTGAATTTGTCTCTGGGCGCGACGCGTTGGTACATGATTCTTCCTGCTGGGGCCTTACGGGCCGGTGTTTGTACGGCCCGGATAAAGATTAAGATTTAGAAAAAAATAAGCGGTGTATATTTACTACGTGAAGAAAACAATTAACATCCAGTTTTTATGCCAAGACGACTTTCAGACGTACTGATGCCCTTAACAGTAGCCGGCATGACTTCAAACTCTCCTGTGCATGCCCTCGAAGACGCGTTCATCACAGTGTGTATAAATAAACACTGATTGTCAGTGTCGGCGATTGCAACCTTGCCCCACGTGTTCCGAAGCGGGAATTACAACAAATCGATCACAGTCCTTACCAACACGGAAGATGAAACTACAGTTGCGTACAAAAACAAATGTTTTGCAAGTCACGGATTAACCGCAAACTAACATCCATAATACCAAGACTGCGGTACGGTAAATCACCTAACTAGGACACAAATCGGATGAGGAGGCGTCCTCTAAATAAGCAGCAAAGATGTCATTCGCATTGTATACAAGTTGTTCCAGGCTAAGATACGGCTTTATGAGATCCCATTCTTTATGGCTAGCCTTCCATGAGTAGTTAAACGATTCTATATAACGACGCGTAAGTAAGGGAAAATTCTGTTATTCGAACAAGACACTTGATTAAAGTGTTCAGACACAATGTGTTCCAGTACGGCGGCCTTTGCATCGAAAATCAGCCCTTATAAAATCTGATAACCGACACCTATAGGATAAAATTGCAATTCCAACTGTTCTCGGCCCTTCTCAGATAAGAAAACGTTATCCACTCGGGATAATTTAGAAGACAGTTCTGACAGGAACTTTGTCGCTATTTGGATGCACAGTAAAGACTTTTACTACTACCTACCCCATGACGAACTGCTAACTTGCCTTCAATACTGTGTTGGCACAGCCACTACATACGGTCTATGTACACAATTATATCGATAGTTAGGTCCCCACACGGGTGTTGTAACGAAGAAAGAGACTGACTGGCAGGTGTCTGAATGGCAGCCTGCGTTAGCGTAGGAACGACATCTGCACGTAGCAGTTCTGAGCACGAGGTCGCGGGTTCGATTCCCGGCCGCGGCGGCCGCTTTTCTGATGGAGGCGAAAAGCAAAAACGCCCGTGTGTACGAGATTTCGGCGCACGTTAAAGATCCCCAGGTGGTCTAAATTAATCCGGAGCCCTCCACTACGGCGCGCCTCATCGCCTGCGTTGCGTCGGCGCGTTAAACCCTAAGATCAAGATCAATCACGTAGCAGTTATTGTGAATGTTATTTTCAACACTACTCCAGTGCTTGCTAGAAGCCATGACTGGCCGATCCGTAAAATACTTGAATACCAATATATATATATATATATATATATATATATATATATAGTAAGGAAATGAAGGGGCTCGTTGAGGAAATACAGAAAGATAGGTCAGCAGTCTACGACGCCAAAGGAGGCATAGGGGTGTGGTTAGGCTCTTTTTTTTTTTACTACGGTTATTGAAGTGAACATTTTTCTAAATATACAGAAGAAAGAAAGAAAAACACGCGCCCAGAGTGGGGACCGAACCCACGCCTTTCGATTACATGTCGAATGCCTTACCAATTCGGCTATCTGGGTGACTGTGTTCTCCTTCACTTTCTGTGCTATTTATATTTACTAGGAGTGTATCTGACACTTGAGGGTGGTGGCCAGCGCCACTCTGACTACACGGGGAGAGGGGGACCTTCTTTTCAACCCCCGGAGCGTGACTCCAACGTCTACAGCCTGTCATGAGCGGGTAACTGGCGGGAAGCCCTCTTATGCTACCTAGGCATCAAGGCTGCCAGAACCGAGACCCTCGCTAGGCTTTCGCAGAATAATATAGTAAGGAAATGAGGGGCTCGTTGAGGAAATACAGAAAGATAGGTCAGCAGTCTACGACGCCAAAGGAGGCATAGGGGTGTGGTTAGGCTCTTTTTTTTTACTACGGTTATAGAAGGGAACATTTTTTTAAATATACAGAAGAAAGAAAGAAAAACACGCGCCCAGAGTGGGGACCGAACCCACGCCTTTCGATTACATGTCGAATGCCTTACCAATTCGGCTATCTGGGCAACTGTGTTCTCCTTCACTTTCTGGGCTATTTATATTTACTAGGAGTGTATCTGACACTTGAGGGTGGTGGCCAGCGCCACTCTGACTACACGGGGAGAAGGGGACCTTCTTTTCAACCCCCGGGGCGTGACTCCAACATCTACAGCCTGTCATGAGCGGGTAACTGGCGGGAAGCCCTCTTATGCTACCTAGGCATCAAGGCTGCCAGAACCGAGACCCTCGCTAGGCTTTCGCAGAATAATATAGTAAGGAAATGAGGGGCTCGTTGAGCCCCTTTTTTTTCTTTGAGTGTCTTTCTTTCTTTGTTCTGTATATTTAAAAAAATGTTCAATTCAATAACCGTAGTAAAAAAAAAAGAGCCTAACCACACACCCCTATGCCTCCTTTGGCGTCGTAGACTGCTGACCTATCTTTCTGTATTTCCTCAACGAGCCCCTCATTTCCTTACTATATTATTCTGCGAAAGCCTAGCGAGGGTCTCGGTTCTGGCAGCCTTGATACCTAGGTAGCATAAGAGGGCTTCCCGCCAGTTACCCGCTCATGACAGGCTGTAGACGTTGGAGTCACGCCCCGGGGGTTGAAAAGAAGGTCCCCCTCTCCCCGTGTAGTCAGAGTGGAGTGACGCTGGCCACCACCCTCAAGTGTCAGATACACTCCTAGTAAATATAAATAGCCCAGAAAGTGAAGGAGAACACAGTCGCCCAGATAGCCGAATTGGTAAGGCATTCGACATGTAATCGAAAGGCGTGGGTTCGGTCCCCACTCTGGGCGCGTGTTTTTCTTTCTTTCTTCTGTATATATAAAAAAAATGTTCACTTCAATAACCGTAGTAAAAAAAAAAGAGCCTAACCACACCCCTACGCCTCCTTTGGCGTCGTAGACTGCTGAACTATCTTTCTGTATTTCCTCAACGAGCCCCTCATTTCCTTACTATATTATTCTACGAAAGCCTAGCGAGGGTCTCGGTTCTGGCAGCCTTGATGCCTAGGCAGCATAAGAGGGCTTCCCGCCAGTTACCCGCTCATGACAGGCTGTAGACGTTGGAGTCACGCCCCGGGGGTTGAAAAGAAGGTCCCCTTCTCCCCGTGTAGTCAGAGTGGCGCTGGCCACAACCCTCAAGTGTCAGATACACTCCTAGTAAATATAAATAGCCCAGAAAGTGAAGGAGAACACAGTCGCCCAGATAGCCGAATTGGTAAGGCATTCGACATGTAATCGAAAGGCGTGGGTTAGGTCCCCACTCTGGGCGCGTGTTTTTCTTTCTTTCTTCTGTATATTTAAAAAAATGTTCACTTCAATAACCATAGTAAAAAAAAAGAGCCTAACCACACCCCTATGCCTCCTTTGGCGTCGTAGACTGCTGACCTATCTTTCTGTATATATATATATATATATATATATATATATATATACAATCCACGGGGGAAATGAGACGCTTGTTGAATTAATACAGAAATAGTGGTAGGCACACAAGAAAGCCAAGGAAAGCAAAGGGGAGAATGTGGTAGGTCATTCATTATCATTGAAACACATACAGTTTTTCGAAAGAAGAAAGTGGAGAAGAATAAACCCCCTTCACAAGTCTGCGCTGTTGTTGCGTTTTTTTTTTCTGTGTGTCCCGTCGTTCGCGCAACTCGTTTCAATAACCTACGTTTCAGGCTCAAATTCGAACGTAAGAATAGCCTCCGCAAAAGTGTTCAGGCAAAAGGCACAAGTCTTTTCAAGCGAAAATTTTACCGTCGGCACAATCCGGGGGTTGCAGGCGCGAATAAATGTACAGGAAGAAGTTCTTCTCGGTGCGACTTGAATTGTAATGAGGTAGGGGCTCGGATGCAAATAACCAGCGCTTGTAGTATAATGGCCTACAGGGATGCAGCTCCACGCCTGCTAGCATCACTGAAAACTGAAGCTAGACGAGGAGGAATATTTGCACGTGATGACGACGCGATACAATAGCGGCGAACGTCACGCGTATATCTGGTGGCTGGTCGTTGCTTGATGGCAAACGTACCTGACATGCGGCCAGGCATCTTTCGGAGCCCGAATCGTTTGCGATGGGTAAACACGCCACCCCTGTTTCTTGTCGAGGAGGCTTGGTCCAGGCGCCCGAACGAGTGCGTGCGTGGAACGCCGAAAGTGCTTTCTTAGTACGTGACTGATTGGGAGCTTGGTTCCAGTGGACAAAACGGGACCGGAAGATTTCATCAATGGACTTCGTTGTCAGAGTGCAGCACGACATTCGTTTGGCTTGACTAGAAAATATAATTAAGGACATGACCCTGTCGCTTTCTTCGTCCCAGTCTTGTACTGCCGCCGAAAAGGTTCCTCCTTATATATCTCGCTGGGGGTTTTCTCAAGTCAATTGAAATTTACCGCTTTCCACTGCTCCAAATCGGATGCCTCGATGCCAGCGCTGCCGTATGGCGGAGACGCGTGAGTCGAGGCACCCTACCACAACGTTTATAAAACCACGCTGCCCTACTCCACGAGTTTTCCAAGTGGAACGTGAAACATATCTAGTGGAACCTTTCGTTGCTGTTCCCATTTGGCTTTTTTAAATTCCGCCAGGTAGCGCGGGCAACACCACTCAACGGTTTTCTGCAGTTGATGTAATATTTTATTTGCTATCGCAAAAAAAGCACCCGTGAATTATTTAATAAAGGTACACTGCAAATATACCTCGTGTATTGGTTTTCCGCGTTATATTTGCGTAATGTCTTGTTTTTGTTCAACAATGTTGACAAGTATGAACGTTAACACCGCACTCAGACGTTTAAATTTGGCTGTGGGTATATCAGACTATTGCGCAGTTTCTGTTTCACTTTGGCTGGGTGGCTGATTCGAGTCACAGGCAGCCAGGCAGGCAGGCAGGCAGACAGAGAGACAGACCAAAATTTCTGCGTTTAAGTAGCCCAAGAAAGACTATCATCTTTAAAACACTACTGTAAGGGATAAACGCTAGACTTGGGGATGGTATGGCGTGCCGTTCCATTTACTGCCTTTCTCGTGTGTTCGTGTGTCTACCTGCCACTGGTTTCACGCCTTTTCATTTTAACTACACGTCCCGCGAGTGTAGTCCGCCAAGCAGGGTAATTCACGAGCCCGATGTGGGGGCCCAGAGCAAGTCGTGTGGTGTTAGAATGTACGCTTTGAATTGAAGCCGTATATTGAACCCCATCGGCTTCATCTCCGTAGGCAAAGAAGCCAAGGCGCCAAGGCATAAGACACCGAGCGCATGAGTGAGGCTAATCAGGCATACAGCATAGAGCTCAGAATTCAGAATTCAACAAGCACCGAAGCCGCATTATGGATGGTAAGGCGCCTGTGTTCCTGGTAAACATTATGTTTGCAGATTATCTTTGAAGGCTCGGCAAACCTAGTGTCAATAAATAGAGCAGTTCTTGCCCAAGACGCCGAGCGCATGAGTCAGGCTACGCAGGACCCCGCATTTGCCGCCAGAGAAGCAGAGTGTATGTCAGTAGATAACGCATTAGAGTACCGCCGCTGAGGCGTTTCGCAATGGCGGCCATTTTGGCGTTTATCAGCGTTGCGTGATTGCCGCATCACGGCCTCACCGTTAACTTCGACCGGGTCTTTTGTTAACAACACTACCTAAGATGCAGAAAAACGGCATCTTTGACCACACTTCTGCTGCTGAAATGCTGTTAAATGCGTCATCTTTGATTGGCATTCGGAACGACGGCAGTCGCGCGCAGACACAGATCAGGGAAGACAAGCTAAGCCTACCAGAGTTGACCGATTAAAACGCATAAACCACCAAAACGGTGGCGCCCATAACCCTCGCAGGTTAAACTAATCTCGCATATTGCGATTTAATACAATTCATACGACCTCAAAAATGTGCTTTCAAACTCTCCGTTGATAAACTTCACGTAGGAAGTAAATCGTATTCTTACGACGCGGCAACCGATACCGTTTTAGAGTGCGAAAGCTTCCCTGCGTTTGCGCCGTTCCCCCCTCAGCATCATCTCAGTGCCGAAGCATGTGGTAACTGACGCAGAGCAAACAACCAAGTTCATTCAAACAACCGTCCATCCTCTTCTGTAGATATCAACATTGCTTTCACCAACATTAGAAGTGTAGTCCCGAAACGAGATCAGTTACACAGTTTTATCACAGACATTGACGCCGACATAATTCTTCTCACCGAGACATGGCTGAATGACAACATTAAAGATTGTGAAGTTTTGCCCTTGAACCTAAATTACACACTATACCGCCATGATAGAAAAGACAAGAGAGGAGGTGGTGTTCTCGTAGGAATTAAAAGTAGCCTGTCATCCTCACTCGTCAGCCGCGATGACAACCTTGAGCTCACATGGGTGTGTGTGCACAATTCATCGGTTAAATTAGTGTTCGGCGTTTGTTATCGACCACCGGACAGTAATCCGCTTTTTTGTGACCACCTTCGCAACTCCCTCACAAA
This sequence comes from Haemaphysalis longicornis, assembly GCF_048455015.1. NCBI lineage: Eukaryota > Metazoa > Arthropoda > Arachnida > Ixodida > Ixodidae > Haemaphysalis > Haemaphysalis longicornis. The sequence continues at coordinate 187,033,002 of NW_027526295.1, read as the reverse complement.
CGTCAAAGATAAATTCCCCGAAGCGCCAATTTTCCTTTTTGGAGACTTCAACTACCCTCACATCAATTGGTCCCTTCTCGCGGTGGCTAATCAGTCGCCCTCGAATGAACCCAAACAGTTTCTAGACTTGGTACTAGACTTTAACCTTCACCAAACAATAACGACGCCTACTAGAGGTGACAACGTACTTGATCTTTTGCTCACCAACTGCCCTGATGATGTATCAAGTGTAACAGTACTGCCCGGACTTAGCGATCACAACCTTCTTCATGTAGCCCTCTCTATGCCAATAAAAAGACGGTCACCTACGAAGAAATTAATCACAGACTATAATAGAGGAAACTTTGAATTAATCAATAAAGAACTTACTCACTACTATGAAAATTTTGAAAAGTCGTACGAGGCTCGTTCAGTAAACACCAACTGGGAACTCTATAAAAACATGTTGCTCAGCTTAAAAAAGAAATATATACCTACAATCACTGTAAAATCAGACTCGAATAACCCATGGTTCAACAAACACTTAAAATCACTGCTAAACCGGAAAAAGCGCCTGTATAGAACCGCAAAAAGCAAAAACAGTCCAGAAGCATGGGAGCGACACCGCCTCTGTGAGGCTGAATACATCAAAGCTTTAAATGACGCCAAAGACAAATATTTCCAAGTTGACTTGATTTCAATACTCCGCACAAACCCAAATAAATTCTGGCGCACCATTTCCACCAAACCACAAACTAACCAGATAAACCTTGTCGATGCAAGTGAGGAACCCATAGGCGTCAGTGATTCCGCAGCAGCCCTAAACGAATTCTTTACATCGGTCTTCCACGATTTTAATTCTTGCCCTATAGAACCCTTGCCCAACTTCTCCCCCAAAACAATGCCTGAAATACAAATAACCCTGGATGGCATAACCAACTTAATCCGCTCTCTTAAAATATCATCATCAGCAGGCTGCGATGACATCAATGCAAAATTACTTAAAGGTACTATACATATCTCTAGTAAATTTCTGTACCTTATATTCAAACAGTCCTTAAGCACAGGAACCTTGCCTGACGATTGGAAAAAAGCGAAAATAGTCCCCATTTTTAAAGGAGGCAGGCGCGATGCACCTTCCAATTACCGCCCGATTTCTCTTACCAGTGTCGCATGTAAGCTCCTCGAGCACATCATAGCATCTAACCTAATGTGTTACTTAGAATCAATCAATTTTTTTTACCCCTTCCAACACGGCTTTCGTAAATCTCTGTCTTGCGAAACTCAATTAGCCGAATTCACACATGACCTGCTGCAACACATGGAAGACAATCTTCAAATTGACGCAATATTCTTGGATTTTTCGAAGGCCTTCGACCGCGTTTCTCACAAACATCTGCTTGCAAAACTATCTCCCCTTGGTATCAGTCCAAACATTATAAAATGGCTTGAACAGTTTTTAACTGGACGCGTCCAGTTTACCTGCGCCAACAATTTCCAGTCAGCTCTAACCAATGTAACCTCAGGTGTTCCCCAGGGCGCAGGCTTATCTCCACTCTTGTTTTTGATTTACGTAAACGACCTCCCTACTAACATAACATCAAAATTGCGCCTTTTCGCGGACGATTGCGTCCTGTATAACCCCCTTCTTTCACCTAATGACACTATCGCCCTACAACATGATCTAGACACCATCGCTGCCTGGTGCGAAAAATGGCATATGTCTTTAAACCTCACAAAATGCAAAGTAATGTCTTTCACACGCAAACATACCACCATGAATAACATTTATTGCATTCACTCCGTTCCTATTGACCACATCAGTGCTTACAAGTATCTAGGACTTCATATGACGCCATCTCTATCATGGGTGACACATATCCAAACAATCCGCTGTGAAGCTTCACGCACACTTGGGTACTTGCGACGCAACTTAAAATCCGCATCTTCCGAAATAAAAAAACTTGCATATTTAACATACGTTCGACCGAAACTTGAGTACGCATCATCCATTTGGCACCCATTCCAAGCTTATCTCAGCGATGACTTGGAAGCCGTGCAAAACCGCGCTGCTCGTTTCATTGCTTCAGAATATTCAAGACGAACCAGCATAACAGCCCTAAAACAAACTCTGTCTCTTCAACCGCTTGCTTCGCGGCGCATAATTTCTCGCCTCTGCCTCCTGCACACCTTTTACTTTACTCGGTCAGGACACGCCCTCCTGAAACGCCCGTTTCGGACATCGTCCCGTATATCTCACACTCACCCCTTGGCGGCGATAAAGGGCCGCACGACGGCGATGAGCAGCTCATTCTTTCCCCACACCGTCACGCTTTGGAACGCGCTGCCGGACAACATTGCTTCGTGCAGCGATCGCACAAAATTTCGCGAAAAACTAACGTATATCAGCTACCCAAACGATGCTACCTAAAGACCCCACCTGCCTTCTTCGTATCTCTTTTTTACTCTTCTTTCTTTGTCTGTTATTACACTCCTGTAAAATGTATTCTTAGTCTTGCTGTTGTCACTTGAATGTTCATTCTTGCTTTTATTTCCTTCTAGTGTTGTTTCTAGTTACTATGTGTGACCATTGTCGCTTTTTTATATGTTACAACCTCGACGTACGCCTTGTCATTTGAGTGTTAATTTCCTTCCTTTTTATTTCCTCTTTTGTTGTCCCTTGTTAACTTGTGATCATTTTTACTTTTTTACGCAGTTGTTGAAAACCCGATGTACGCCATCACTTGAGTGCTGATTTCTGTCTTTTTATTGCCTCCTTTTTGTTATTCCTTGTTACATTTTTGCGAAGATGTTACAACCTTGATGTACGCCCCCCCTTATGTAATGCCTCCTGGCCCTTAAGGACGAATAAATGAAATGAAATGAAATGAAACAACCAATCATCATGACCGCGCACGGAACAATAGGAGAAAAGAAGGCCGATACTCTGCAGCCTTTTCTAGTGACCCTAGCCGAGCGCAAGGGACATGCCCGCCGAGACGGGGAGAAACATTCCATACACTCCTCCATCACCATTTGTAGTGGTTCACAACAGCTCTGCTGGACATCCACTTTCGCAGGGCGGGACAGTGACCATTTCTTTTTGTCTCGAGTATGTCATCATTGAAGTGTCGAGCACTTATTGATCATTCTTTCATATCCCACTGCGTTATCTTTCCAACGCACGCACTTACACACAAGCACGCACACACGCGCGCACACACAAGCACAAACACACGCACGCACGCAGGCACGCACGCACACACACACACACACACGCACACGCGCACGCGCACGCACACGCACACGCACACGCACGCACGCACGCACGCACACACACGCACACGCACACGCACACACACACACACAGGCATACGCGTATACACGCAAGCTCACGCACACATGCACACGCGCACACGCGCGCGCACGCACACACACAATATCCCCGCGCTCGGCGAATTCTTTCTCATCCTGTAAATCTTTCTCGAAGATATGCAAGTTCTTTAAATATTCCAGCGCAGAAGTATTGACTAGACCAAGTCAAAGAATTGCTGAACGTCAGAGCTCAGGGATCAAAGGATTCAGAAATAACAGCAAGGACATAATAACAGCGAATCATGGGTTTTCTACAGCAGCTCGGATGTAATTTCGATATAAGTTCGTAAGCTATGCTTCCTATTGTCTGCTTTTGTTCTCTTATTTGTGTTGTGAAGTTTCTCATATTTTTTTCTGTGGGGATCGTCGAGTGAGCGGTTTGCAGCCGCCCTCCGTGCTAAATGCATTCGCTGTGCGTCAAGCGTGAGCGTTCTCGTTGTGTTCATTTCCAGCTCTGATCCTCTCCCTCGTCCTTGCCCACATATAATCACTTCTCGATTCCTCTTTTTTATTTATTATGCGTGCACGTTTCTGTCCTACGGCTAGAGATTCCCTCCTTTTTGTGTGCTAGTGGCTTTGCGTACTTCAATTTCATGCAAATTTTTCGAGTTCCACCGGCAGCGTCGGCAGAGGCGAGCAAGCCACGACAAGAAGATTTGAGCGTGGCGTCACCGTGGAAATGGATTCACCTTCGGGGCTGAGTCAACAATGAATGAAGGGCTATGCGTCCGATGTGCCTTTCTCAATGGCTTATTCCGAAAAGCATCGGGGGCAAGGTCATTGGTCACCGTAGGGGCTGTGCGAAAAATCACGAATGTGTCCTACAAGAACGGACCTGCTTTTGTGTCGGTCGTAGGCGTCGTGAAGAAACCTGCGCTGGGCCGTGTCCGCTGCGTGGGGTGCACTTGTAAACGATAACTGTAAATCTTAGCTTTGACTTAGAAAGATTAATGGCTGATTAATCCGGTGACCATGCGGTAAATTGTGGGCCACGTCAGGTTTCTTGGCTCCTTAAGGCCGGGTGGAAGGAAGGGCTTGTTAGCGACATCGTGCCCTTTAACCCCGCATTTTAAAGACGGCTGTCTCTTACACTAACTAAGCGCCGAAAAATTTCTCCGTCTGTAGTCTGTATGTATGTCTCCCTGTCTGTCTGTCACTCAATTCGGCCACCCGACCAAAAATTGATACAATGTTTGAACAGGTAGCCTTTCCACACTACTAAAACTAGTATCAGGTTTCATGCATGTACCTTGCTGAGAAAAGAGAAAACACTAGGAATATCTGATCCAAAACATAAGTACAACACTGACACCATCAGCGTTTAATTAAATATGGACGTCGACTTGGCTTTCGTAATGGAAAAAAAAAAGAACGCTGAAGTGAGGCGATCTAAAACAAAAAAATCTTTAAAAGAGCTGTAGCTCTAGCTCCAATTCTAACAGCAACAAAGGACCCCTACAAAAAGTGCCCGAGCAGTGCGAACGAGGGCAATATTAATTGAATTGACCAAATCTCTATTGCATTTATCATGGCTCGAGAAAGAGGGAGGCGAAGAGCATAAGCTGTGGGAGGGGGAAAGAGGCGAGGGTGTCACGTGACAGGGGCAGCAGAAAACGAACAACGTCCTTCGCCGGCATTTGTTCCGAAGCAAGAAATACGCTGCCAATTGCTGCTTCTTTTTGCGAGGTGGTTGTCGCCTTTTAAATTTCGCTCATTTGAAGACGTGGTGTGGTTGCCGATTTTGTTCGCATGATGTTATGTTTGCGAGTAAAGTACCTCATCCTGGCGGCTGTACGTCTTGCTAACGAGTGTATCGGTCCATAACCCGGGCGTGGTGGCCATAAACACGCGCTCATTAAATTATGCCGTAATGAAGGCAATAGAAGCAAGGAAGCGATGTACGATATACTATGGAGGCCGAGTTCTGCGGCAGGATGAGTATTTCCACAGCGTCTCCTGGATGTTGAACTTGACTATTTCTAGCATGTTGCGGCATTCTGCACTTTGTGTTTGTATAATCTGAATAGCCACCGGCTGATTATAAACACACCTGCGATCATTATGCTGTCTTCCCACCCACCCGCCGTTTGTATACTTTAATTAATATTTGCTAGTGCGATGCTGAGCCGGCGCAATCATTTCTTCTGGGAGAGAGACTGTTCTGTTATCCGCCGGAACGCCCCTCTTTCCCAATGTTTAGTATTGCTTTGTTCGGAGAGATTTATCGTATCCTGGATTACGTCATGTGTAACTTGCAATAGAATAAGAGGAATTGATATAAATTTTTAGTCTTCTACGTTTGTTCAGGTGAACAGGTGGACTCAGACAGTCAGGCTTTTAATAACAGTATTCAGGTTCTATAACGGAAACGTAACGGAAATGCAAAGCAAAGACGAAAGGGCAATTATAACAGATGGCCGCTAATTTACGCACGAGTGTCTCATTCATGGGAAGTCGCAGAAGGCGCCAGGGGCACCCTGGTTTCGAGATTGCCGTCCCTGTACGCGGCCGGTACAGCCCTGCAGAAAAGTTACTTTGCTGGCGCTAACTGTATTGACGGTCGACCAGTACGTGACCTTTGGTTCTAAGTGGGTTGTGTTGAAGGGAGGGTTCATTGTTGACCTGCTGCGGAGCCCTCACAGGTCACGGGCGACGTCACAAATCCGGATGCCGAAAACAAAGCAATGCAGCCAAGTTTACTGGGTGAAAAGCATCCTCAGTGCAAAACGCCTTGTTCTAACTCTGTGGCAGAGGTTACCTTCATTTGGATGTCAAAAGGAGATGCGCCTCTAAGCCCAGGTGAGACATTACGGCCCTTTACAAGGATAGAGCAGAATGGATCAGGTACTTAGATGTCCCGTATAGTGGCGGGGCACAGTAATCTTCATCCACAAATGATCAGCGCAGGCTATAACAAGAAGCGACATGAATAATAGATTGCGAACACCCCCAGATGATGACAAAACTGGCTCGAACAAACAAGCGCTAACCGATACCTTCCACAACTCTATCATATTGTTACGTAGCGGCAGAGCCAATGACTCGAACCATGTTGAAGATGAAGCGATGTATTAAAAGGTAGAATGATCTACGTACAGTATTTACACAGCTTTCATTAGAGAGCCCACGCCAGCAATTTCGTTGTCGTCGTCATAGTCGTAGTCCTAATTTGGTCATGCCCCTGTGGGGCATTGTCCGCCTATATGTGAGTACCATGACATGACCCCCCGGGTCAAGGCAGACCGTCCCGGCCGAAGCCGTGGCAGGATGAACTTGTGATGCAGATGATGAATGCGATGAGAATGTACAAGTAATAATCGCTTGCTGCCATGGGTGCCGATGATGTTCTTGGGGATGCTGTCCCCGCAGCAGCGATGTCTTCATGCGTGACAGCGTCGGTGGTTGTAGGAGCCACGTTGACGGAAGGGCTGGGGATACGACATTTGCGGCTTGTCTCGTCACGGCGGTTCTCTGCAGGTCTTCGTCGGCGTCTCACGGGCTGGAGTACGCGTCGGCGTCCCACAGGCTGGGGTACGGGGCGGAGGACATGGTCGAGTTGTGGTCACGGCTGGGCTGGGGCTGCCCGGCGCGGCTCCCTTAACGTTGACGGCTGGGTCTATACGCCGATGGCATGCAAAGCTGGGGCCAGTATGGGATGTACCCCGCACGCTCCACCAAATGTTACGTAGCGGCAGAGCCAATGACTCGAACCATGTTGCAGATGAAGCGATGTATTAAAAGGTAGACTGATCTACGTACAGTATTTACATAGCTTTCATTAGAGAGCCCGCGCCAGCAACTTCGTTGTCGTCGTCATAGTCGTAGTCCTAATTTGGTCATGCCCCTGTGGGGCATTGTCCGCCTATATGTGAGTAACGCGAAAATATTCTGGGTCCCTGAGCACTAAAGATTCGTCGGCAGTGAGCGGAAAAATGCACTTGCAAGTGCACTCGCCCCCATTGGGAACATTCCCAGTCTTTCCCAAAACCTCTAGTTCGCCTGCCACGGCAGTAACGCACAGGCAAGGCACGAAAGCTACTTTGCGAGCAACGAGTGAGTATATCCCGACAGGGTACATGAAACAAAAATCGTACGATGCAAGAAGAATTAGTACTTAATAGATTCATGCCAACTCTTTTACTACAAAAGACAGGACCACACTTCCCTAAATCACGCAGACGCAGTTATCTATGCCAATGATACAGCTTTACTCGTCCCTCATCGTAGTCTAAAAGAAGCCGAAACTCTAGCAAATTTAGAATTACGTGAGACATTGAAGTGGTTTAACAGTAATAAATTAGTTCTCACTATTAAAAAAGCAAAATTTATAGTCTTCTGCTCTAACCGCAAAAACAAGTAACAGACGACTGCAAGTTATACATAGGAAATACAGCCCTTAGTAAAGTTGAGGAATATAAATACTTGGGAATAACTATAGATAAATCAATGCACTGGGAGCCTCACATAAGAGAGCTGAGCGAAAAATTGCCATTAGTATGCTATACTTTACTTCAAGCGCGCGAACACTTTGACGCTAAATCACTAAGAATTATATACTTCAGCATTTTTTACTGCCATCGTAGCTATTGTATAGAGTCTTGGGGATATACATTCGCGTCATACAGCTCCGTTATTGTCAAACTCAAAAAAAGGGCGATGAGAATAACGACATGGGCCTCCACCACCGCGCATCTTCTCCAATCTTTACAGAACTTAACATTATGCCATTTAATGTAGCAAGGGACTACAAAACAACATTACTAGTTCAAAGAGCACTAAATAAATCCAACCGATCATCCGTTATAATAAAACCAAAACGAAACACCAGACACGCCCACAAATGTAATCTCAATTTACCAAAAATACATAATGCGTACGGTCGCCGCACTTTTTCTTACCTAAGTGCCAAACTATGGAACAATGTGCCAGTGAATATAAAAATAAAACTAAATAACGCTCGTTCCTTAAGAGAATTCTTTATGTCTGAACATTATACCTCACCCTGTTAACACATAGCTAAATATATTTTCCTAGCTCACATTATATGTAATTATTGTATAAAATTTGCTTGGATTGTTTACTTATTTATTGTTGTTATTCTGTTAGGGATCCATGATTAGCCATGTCGGCTAAGGATCCAGATGACTCTTAACCCATTTTTTGTACCTGCTTTTCATGCAATAAACATATTTGTGATTCTGATTCTGATTCTGAGGGACAGCCCTGTGGAGAATACTCCGACAATGAAAGCACTGTCTTTATACTAGCCCATTTCATTCTATTTCCCCCCCCGGCACCCTATACTAATTCGCTGAGATCCAAGGCTAAAAGCGACGTATGATTTTCAAGGCCCAAGCGGCACATGTAGCCATCAATGATGGCGGCGGCCCAGACTGCATAAACGTTTGGCGCGCATAGGTGGCTCCTCGCCATCCTTTTCGGGGCGGTGGGTCAAGGATCGTCCTAGCGGAGGGCTGAAGACGTCACGTGGTTGATTGAAGAATCGAACGAAGTCGCAAAGATGGTGTGGCATCACCTACTATTATAAGCGGTTGGAACGTTCTGGAGGGTCGCGTGCTTTGTGGACGCCCCATTTGCTACGGATGCATGCAGTTGCATGCTGGGGTGTGAGAACGTAATCCGAAATTGTTCCGATTACATCGGCATGGCGCTGCTGTAAAAACCGTTGATGCTATAGGTGATGTCTGCGTATCGATCGTTGCTGTTGACACCGCCTTTGCTAGGACGCGTTGCACGCCGGAGGTTGGCGCGTCATTTGCTTTGATTTCATTTATACGGATTGGAGGGTAAACTGGAAGGTATCAACCGTTCTCCAATTGATAACTGAAGATTAATTGGAGAGGCCTTTCCCTGCAGTGGGCGTAGATAGGCTGCTGCCGTGATGATGATGACGATGATGATGATGATGATCAACAGTCCAAACCACATGGGCTATCGCGATTGGTCATTGATTCATGCACTTTACCTATGCTACACAATTGTGCAGCGGAAATTTCCCTCGTCCCCTGTGTTCGTTTTTATTCAAGGTGATTCCCATCGAAGAAGTAACAACTAGCACAGACAAGAGCCATTCGGAAATTTGACCCTTTTTTTCGCTCTCTTTCTTCCACGTACATGTGACACCCATTCATAGTATTGTCGAGCAGGCCGGTCACGTTGTCCATCGCTCTGGCCGTCCATTCATCTAACGATACTGCTGTAGGACATCAGTTTGTTCAGAAGAAAAGAAAGATTCGAGGATATACTAGAGCACTCCTGTTTATCTCTAGGGTTCCCTGGATAGTTACTGTCTGTCAACAAATTTGGGGTAACAAAAGCGCTTTATGGCAAAGGAATTGTATCGCGAATTCTCAGCAGAAAACAGCTGTAACACGTTTTATCAAAACTGTCCCAAAAATTTTAATATCAACGGCCGCTAAGATAACTATATTATTACTTAAAGGAGCCATGAAGAGAAAACAAAAGTTTGTTTTATTCGAAAGATTAGGTGTTTCATAGTACCCCAAGCGCTTTCCCGGAAGCAAATGATGCATTATTCACTGAGAAATAAGGCAATTTAAGCCAAAATTTTAAATCTCCCGCTAAAATTGAACATTCCGTGACGTGTACAATGGCGTCATAGAGCCGGTCCATGAAACAGATACTTAGTATGTCGACTCCATATAGCACCCACACGCGGGAGTCGATCGAGACGGCGGCCATTTTAGAAATACTAGTAAAACCTAGTGCACCCGCAGCCCTAGTCATGGAATCGCCTGATCCGGAGAACAAAACTCTCGCCGAGGAGCTCGGGCTTGCATTTAACAACCTCACACCACAAAAACGCTCAATGCTTCTAAGTGCACGAGCGGCAAGAGTTGTGGGATACGCGGTGGACGGGAAAGCGACCATTCCGCGATAGCCAACAGACGAACGCCCAGCCGTCGGCACCGCTGCCTCGTCAGCCCCGTCGCGACGGACGAATATAGACTGGTACGTATGTGCCGTGTTTTGATTACGGTTAATAATAGTTCAATTTCAGTAGCAGTATCACTTATGCCAGTTGGCCGGTGTCGTGTATGGAAAGCCGTTCGCGCGAGCTCTCTGCTTCGACCAGAAAGATACGAGCGTCAATGCGCGGTGTTTACGACATTTTTTTCCCCAAGGTCAGAGCGATTTGACGAAGTCGGCGACGAGCGCCAGCAGGTCCCAGGAGTGAGCTAACGTAAGGGTCCCTGCCGTAACTGAACAAACTGAAGTTTTCAGTGGTTGTAAACTGGAAACGAGCTCGTAACGACAGCAGCAAGCCAACACCATTCGAAACTTACGCGACGACTGGCACTATCTCGTCGCTTCTTGCTGTTCCTTACTCCCCTCGTTTCTATTTTTACCTTTGCTGGTTGGCGATATGACGGTCCTGCGAAGGGATTACGATACGAAGCAAAATCGCGGCTGTGCGTGCTGGAACGGTTCGTTGGCACCGAAGAGCCTCGAACCCGAAAATTCGTCTGCGCGACGGCGAGATGTCGAGCTCGGCCGGCGCGCTAGTTTCGTACGCATTGGCGCACACGCTTGCGAGTTCGTTCTGACCTTCAACCGTTTACTCCACCGTTCTTTGTCATAAAAAGAATGTGCAGTATGTTTCACGGGCATTTAGCTCGCTATGCAAACTGTAAGCCCTGCCTAACATGCGTTTGCTTCTGCCAGCCTCCGCCAATCGAGGAGCTTAGCCCATGTGACGGCATAGGTTCTGTTGCGGGAAATGAGCTGGTGGGTCGCATGACCATTCCCGTTTTTCCTAATTATGTAGCTTATTTGAGCGAAGTTTGCGTTATAAGTGGTGTCGTTATGGTTCTAACGAGGCAATCTTTCGAATGAACCAAACTTGTGTTTTCTCTTCATGGCTCCTTTAAGGATTCCTTTACTTGTCATTATTAGTGTGTTCAGAGATGAAGTTACCAACGCTTGATAATTCCCGTCTGCTGTCAACACATGGGGTTGTGCGGGGGGGAAATGGGCAGCCCAATGTCTGTTTGGTAAACTAAAACTCACCTCCTCCCAAGCTCCATCAAGTAATCGCAAAGCCATGGTCACTACTATCACCAAATAAAAGGGAAAAATTAATGCGAGCGCATTCTGTAACCGTAGATGAGGTGTGTATTATATATAGCGTCGCGGGTAATTCCCCTTCACAGAGTGGAATGGTTCCTAAGTTTATTGTTTTACGGCGCTCAAATTTACCATGCGACATATTTTGTTATCCGTGGTTAACGCCGTATAAAACACCAGTTGCAAGATCAATTGTGTTTGTCACGTTGTTTATTCAATAGAGAGGGCCGGTCTGTTGCCCTCGAACGTGCACTGCAAACTTTTCCACGCCTCCAGTCGCGTATGACGCATCCCGCCTTTACAGCAGCTTGGATACTTCGCCGATTAAGCAGAGGTCGTACCGATTCTGGCTGATCAGATTAGAGTTCGTGCTCGGCAAGCCTACTATGCCGTCCCTTCACCGCGTCGTCGGGCACGTTGCGCGTCAAAGCTTCCCATTCAGGCTTCTTGTTGACGCAACCTAAGCAAAAAATACCACAAACTTGGAAACTCCCGTAACGTCGCACTCTCCCGCTGCGCGACGGAATGAGATTATCGCATGCGCACTTTCGACGGGTCTGTCAAGGTCAGCTTTTAAAGCTAGCGCTTCTAAAATTTAGTTAAATTGTCGACGAAAACATCCGCGCAAGCACGAGGGCTGCGGAAATAAAACCTTTGCGCACGTGCTTGAAAGCAGTCGCGACTGCAGACATTCTGGGAGCAACGAAAGCCTCGCCAGCGCTTCGCTTCCGCACTTACGGCCGCGCAAAGGCATACATAACGCAGTTAGCAGACGCCAAGAGGCGCGCGAGAAACACGCATGCAGATGTACCGATATTAAAGCGGAGTATTACAAGGGACCAGCTTTTTTTCTTCATTTCTGTCCATTTTCGCATCATCCATGGAATGTGCCTCACGCCTACACTCCATCCAGCTTCCTTTTGTGGGGGAGGCTTAGCCAGGACTTGGAGAATTCTCACTTCGCGCAGTAGGCGTCCGGCACTTAATGGAGTCGAGCACATTGCCTTCAAAGTATATGTCGTGCAGGGTCGAGCATGCAAAGATGGCCTAACGGACTTAAAGGCCTATCCATCGTGGGCCCTCTAAAAGCGTCAAAGGTATACTTGGTAGCCGTTACGCCGTACGAAAACGAAGCTGATACAATCAGTAAGCCAAACTAGAGATACACACGGGCCATGATGGGCGCCGTATAAGTGAAGGCTACGAACTAATTTCGAATTTCTAAGGATCTTTAACATGCGGAGGAATTTCGAACCACGGCTGTTTTTGCTCTTCGCCTTTATAGGTAAAAACAGCCGCCGCCGAAGGTGATCGTATCCATGACCTCGGGCTTAGAGCGAAGGGAATCACTCACTGATTCACCGAGGGGGGTTGATACTACTTTCACACGCTTATTGATTGATTGATTGATGTCTACGGCATACCCTCTGCATCGGTGTAACCAAGTGTGTCATGTGACCAAAGGAGCTAAAGTATCCACGTGAGCTACTCTTCATATTAGCCCTGCTACTACCAGCCGGATTAAATTAAATGTTGTTTGTTACAGATTAAAGGTGCCCTAAGCTATGCTCCCCTCCCTACTTTTCCTCATCCAGCGTACAAATCTTACTTTTAGTCACCTCTACAGCCTCTCAGTCTACTTCACCTTCCACCAAAATGTGCCCAATCGTTTCAATTTCCTTTTCGCAGGCAACGCATGCCAAACGATTTTTGCTATACTTCACCACCAAGCCTTCTTTTTCGAACAACCGGCTCCAGGCCCATGAAGGAAAGCACTGTGCTCAAAGTTGTTTTGGAGATTTCCGTTTCTTAAATCAAATTTATCTGCCCTGTGCACCTCCAATGACGTTTTCCATTTCATTTTTTTCTCTTAATTTATTAGTTTGTCTGGTGTGCTTTTTTTTCGGTTATCTTTCCGCTTTTTGTTTCTTTTCATTGCTCTTTACATGTTTATTTATTAGCACTCTAGTTCTTCGTAGGCACAGCGCGGCCACCCTTTTTGTGTAAAGGTACCCAAACATGGTAGCTCCCCACGTACGTGGATTAATTGTTTATTTATTTATTTGTGGGATGCTGCAGGCCAGAAAGGCCCAAGCAGGAGGGGCACAAACACAACCACAAGATCAGTACATGAGTTACACAGCTTGACTAAAATACATCTGTATAAGAGGATAGCGAGTAGAGGAAAAACATAAAAATTCAAACCTCTCAAACAGCAAACCTCAAACGTCATTCAACCTCAAACATCAAATAGCAAACCTCTCCTCAAAATTATTTTAATCTGAGCTTCTCGAGCTTCGGACGACGCCCACGCCATATCTAGCTGCACTGCTTCGGAAGGTGTTTTACTGCGCGCACCTAAAGCAAGCGTCCCACTTCTGAGCGTGCTAGTGCGTCAGATATTAAACGGAGTACAGCATTTACAAATGTGAGGAAACATTACTGCTTCCAAAATTCCTCACATTGCTTCCTACTTGTTATGCCTCCACTGAGCTCTGTTCTTCATTGTAGCTGCATTTTGCCTTTTTAAACATCACTTTCTCTTTCGGGAGTTCGTAAGCAGTATCCGCTTTTGTCTGTCCACGCACCCAAATATTTGCGTTCCTTGACTTAAGGTATTTCGCCATGCTCGCCTGACGCTGTGTCAGTAAGTGTTATTAAACACAATTGTCCCCGACTTCTCATTGCAAAAATGTGGCCCCAAGGCTGTCGATTCCCGGCCAGAAATATTTTAGGCACCTGCATACTCCCATGGTTATCTGCAAACGGAACAAAGTCGTCTAGAATTCACAGGACACGCTGTTTTTACCACTTCGCCTTGCCGTACGTGCGTTAGGATTAACCGTTACTGTGCTTCTTCTATCTTTTATGAACCCTGCCATGTTAAGCATGAACGGCATTGCATACAAAAGGCATTTAGGATTCTATACTAGATGTTATCGACCTGCTATTGGTATTTATGCCTTCCCATGTAAGGTACGCCTTATTATCCCGATAAGGTGTCCTAACTCTATTACATCGTGGTCTTGGCCGTAAAGTTTCAGCAGACTTCATAGTAATTTCCTATTTCCGTTGTCACACGCCTCTTTAATTTCCAAAAACGCTACCCATAAAGGTCTATCCTCAGCTATCGAAATTTGAATCCACTGCGTTCCACAAACTAATTATTACCCAAGCACCGGTCTCGCCTTAATCCACCCTCCAGCACCCCGACAGCTTCATTTGTTTCCAACCAAGCTTCATTTCTGAGTGATTGTACTGCCCCCAAAAGAAACTTATCGACGACTAATATTACTGTAAGTGGCTTGTCTGACTAAATATGGCTTTGTTAGATTTATACAGTAAATTTATCCCACTCTTGAGCCATTCCTCTGGCCTCTGCTTGGTTTGTGACACATTATCTAGTGCTTTGATAAATGACGCCTTACTTTTTGGTCCGGGCAGGTTTATCAACTTCATCGCTATTCCATCCGACCCAACTCCTATTTGAGGGAAACCTTTCCCTCTCCTATTTTCCATCCGCGATTCCCGGAATTTATTTCCCTTTCCTCACTCTCCTGTGGTGTTTCAACCACTGGCAGAGACCTAACTTATTACGTGTCTCTAAACTTGTAACTGGTTACCTTATAAATATGCACTGATTTGTTTTGTAGCGTGAGCTACACTGGCCGATGTTGAGCAGTTTCGCGTGGCTCCTGGAGAGCCGTGCGGTGCATGCGCGAGGAGCAGTGTCGTCACATGGCGCACAGAACGTTGCTCGCTGCCCGGCGTCTCTCACACACCCCACGTGCCCAATGTCTTCGCCGACCTCTGTTCCACACGTGGCGGCCCGGTCCACTTGATGATCATGCGAAGGGTGGCCGGGTGTTGAACCGATGGCTCGTACGTCGCAGTAACACCGGCGTGCGCCTGTGGAACCAGCTTAGCTCTGGGGCGATTGGTGACGCTGCGCCGAAGGCGCTTGATAAATATACATGTGTCACATAATGCGTGTACCGTGTGTGTGTCATTGAAGCAGCAGTAAGCATGATAATCAGGCTAATCCTAGACAACCAGGAAAGCTAAGAATAACCAGCTGAACCTTAGCTCACGCTACGTATACCCTGGCTTAGCTGAGCTAAGCCACTGCTCATTTTTGCTCATGATATTTCTTTACATCATCCAATAAATATAGTTGATGTATATCGTTCTGTGATACCCATCACAAGGTTTCAAAGCTTCCTGTAAGCGAATTTGTCCTTCATCCTTTATTCTGACATCCATTGGTCGCTTTTTCTTTTGATTTTTGCTGGTATTTTTGTATCCCTATAGCTGTTCTTTTTTTTCTAAAAGTTCCTCGCGCTTCATACTAGTGCATCTTGCCTCTCTGTGTTCTTTCTACGCACTTTGCCGTCGGTCAATAGCCTCTCTTATTTCCTCATTCCGTCCACTTCTCGATTGCCTCTTTCCTTTCCATTGATTTCGTTGCTTCACTTCCCCTACGCAAACAACAAAACAAGGTCCGTGATTCCGATTTCCGACAATGCACTTGGACCACAAATAACTTCCTCCACAGCGGCAAGGTGGGCAAGGCCCAGCCTGATATTTCACCCGAGAAATGGGCTCTGCGCGGTGACATCGCGACATGGATTGTTGGAGTCTCGCTTAGCACGATATTCCAGCCCAGATGGCATCTTTTCACTCGCATCTTCCATGGTTTATTTCCTGTGTCCTACCGCCACGTAACAATATGATGTGTCGGCTTTGTCAATCGTCCAATACCCTCCAATGGATGCAGCGACTGGTCATTCCGGCGTATTATGGCGAAGTGGACGTTAGAGTCTAGCTGCGTAGGGAGAAGGAGAGCGAGATTTTGTGTTAACGTGGCTGCAGATGTTGTGGCAGTGGGTACGGAGAAATGGCAAGAAACTGAGGTTTCACATCCAAGAGGCCGTTTTTAGTTTTTGTTTTCTCCTTTATTCAATTTTTTTTATACAGACCAAACGCAAAGGCAGTTTTAAGACCACCGAAAGAGTATAACTGCGTTCAAAAAGGAGCTACGCGGCCCTGATATAGACGTTCCTTTACAACTAGCTCTGGTTTGTTTGCTACTGTAGTACTATCCGTAGTAATTTTCTTAATGGAGGGGACGTTTTGGAACTACGAAACAAAACTACTGACAAGCGTAATGAACGAGGTTTAAAAGAAAAAAGAAAACTTCTTTCAATTTGCAAGAACTAGCTTTAGATGACCAAGCTCCATTACAGCCACGAAAGGCGTTTTTAACAGAAAAAAAGCAGGAAATATTGATAAAGCAAATTTCGCGCAACAGTGACGTATTATGAGCAGCGGTAACGTCATATGGACCAGCGCTAAAAACTCTGTTATCACGTTAGCGTACAAGTGATACGCTCAGAAGGAACTAGAAACCCTACTACAATCGCCCAGTCATGTGTCTTGGCGGCGGCTTAGGTTGGCGGCTGCCAATCGCACAAATAAGATTCTGTGATGTCATTGAAAAATTAGCGCAATGTGTCTAGGGCGTCGCCACTAATTCAGATTTTTTGGCATTTTGCGATAACAATTGTATTATCATCGGGACAATGCAGCTTTTTATGAACGAAGCCTCTATTTTGTCTTCATCGCCCTATTAAGTGAGTTGACGTCCTTTGACGGGTATTTGTTAGGTGTGAATTCCCTTTTCACGTTATCCTCTGTGTTTGAATTGCGCCAGGAACGAACCGAAGGCAGGCCGGGACCACTAACATTTTTTTTCGCACTAAACTTCAATGAGGCGAAAAGGCTTCTGTCAGATGTAAAATTTTGAATCTTCCAGCGGTATAGGGGGTATTCATGGAAAAGTTTAACGGGCGATTTCTTCGCTTGGCAACACTGAATACCGCTTTGTAGGGGGCCACTGCGCCAGCGCATGCGCTTTGCGCCCGCATCTTTCAGAACAAAAACTAAACACCAGCATCCATCGCCTGCCGTCTCTTCAGCCTGGTGGGTGTTCGACGACCGAAGCGTCATACTGGAAAGGAGGTCGGTTGTGCAGGTAGCGGCCGCCGATCTTACCCCGTACATCGCGTATTCCGCCGCGTCTGTATATACGACGTGGTCTTGTCCGCCGTACTGTTTTTCTAGCGCAGTTGCTATTGCTATGCGTCTTCCCTCATGATGTTGAGGGGACATGTTCCGGGGTATTGGACGGACAAGAATTCTGGTCCTTAGTTCAGGCGGGATGCCCACTGCATTTTCCGTGATGTGCGGCGCCGTGTAACCAAGCGTAGCTAGCGTTTCCCTACCCGTTGGGCTTGCTCCGAGTCTTACTGTCTGCGCCGTTAGGTGGGCCTCTATGAGCTCTTGGTTGGTGTTGTGCAGTCCCAAAGCCATGAGTCGTACCGTAGAGGTGCTTGGAAGAAGTGACAGGGCTTGTTTATATGCCTTTCTGAGAAGGACGTCTAGCTTTTCGCGCTCCGATGTCCCCAAAACTGCATAAGGAGCCAGGTAAACGATTCTGGAGACGACGAAGGCCTGCACAAGACGGACCATGTCGTTTTCTTTTCGTCCATAACTCCTGTTCGCTACCCTACGCAGTATCCGAACAATTTGGGCCGTGGTTTCTTTAAGCCTGTTGAGAAGCAGGGTGTTTTTGCAGTTTTCTTGGTAACACCTAGCAGGCTGAAGAGGCGGCTATCGCCCTTGCCCTCTCCCAGACAAAGGCCAAAGTAATTATTACGGACAGCCAACCCGCCTGCCGAGCATACCAAGCAGGCAGGGTTTCAAGACAAGCGATTCGGGTTCTCCTTCAACGGCCACCACAGAAGCAGGTCACAGTCATTTGGACCCCGGCCCACTCTGCTCTTCGCGGCAACCAGACGGCACACGTCCTGGCCCGAGAACTCGCCCACCGGGCACCGCAAGAAGAGTCGGAGCGAACCTGGCAACCGCTCCTCACATACGCCGACGTCACCCAACATTATCGACTATCGAGACAACTCTACCCACCAGTCACCGATCAGGCCACGAAAGAACAGGAAGTCATCCTGAGACAACTACAGACTAATACCTACCCCACCCAACACGACTACACGCCTTCCACCCTACTCTTTACGATCCCCTATGTACTCACTGCCAAGCACCAGGCACGCTGTACCATATTGTAGGGGGCACGGACCCCTGTCAAGCCTTTTTTGGGCTTTTTGTCCGTGCCCCTAAGCATCCTAGGATGCTTGAATAAAGTGATTTTGATTTGATTTTGATATTGTCTGAGAATGTCAACTGAACCCAGATCTTCCCCCATCCCCAACCCCTCACGCGATCAGTGGGAGAGTACGCTGGCCAGCTCTTGCCCTGAAAGGCAGCTTTTGCTAGCGGAAAGGGCGAAGACAGCCGGCCGTACCAACGGAGTCTTGGACTGAAGACCCCGGCCACAAATATGCTCACTTCAACTGTGAATAAATTCTCTCTCTCTCTCTCTCTCTCTCTCTCTCTCTCTCTCTCTCTCTCTCTCTCTCTCTCTCTCTCTCTCTCTCTCTCTCTCTCTCTCTCTCTCTCTCTCTCTCTCTCTCTCTCTCTCCATCGCCTGCTGCGTTTCAACCCGATTATCGGTAGAGGCATCAACAGAGATATTATTAATCGTACTCAAACTATGTGGTGGCGCTCTACCTGCCCTCGAACACTTCGCATCACCGGAGGATGAAACCGCGGCTGCGAACGGTGCGCATAAATCCGACGCTGCAGTTGGCTGCCGCCGCCAACGTCGACGCAAGTGCATCCGCGCCGTATCCACGATTTTGTGTCTTGTAACTGCCCTCTAATACGTGGTTGAGCACAAAAACCCAATAATTTCTTTGGTGAAATGTTTCACGCGTACACCGACTTAGCGCTGGCTTGGTCCTACGCAAAATATTTCACGCAACAGCAAAACAACTCACCTCTGACATTAGAGCGCGGCGGGTGGCAATCAGCTCATCTGCGGCGACGACTTCATACGCGTCTGGTGATGGATAGATCGTACTGTGCTAAATTCAACAGTACTTGGCGTCGAGGTATGACTTTGCGTTCATAAGGCCACAGTTTGGAAATGATGCACTTCCTCCTGTCAAATGAACCACTGCGCTCACGTCGCAACCTTTGTGCCATGACCAACTCGCACTCGCTCGTATAGGTGTGCGCAGAGGCTGGGGTTAAATTGCAGAGTAAGGTTGTCGCTCTCATGAGCGGAACAACAACTTTTCGCGTAACCAACGCTGTCGTGGTACAACTGACTATCGAATCACTCGCACAAGCCTTGCACGAAAACACAAGCTCACGTTGCGGCCCGCGGCCTGCCTGGCCGCCATGAAGGCATTGAGGAGAAGAGGGGTGCCTGATCTGCGGTCCGCGCGCACAACGTCGCCTTAGCAAGCAACAGGCACTTGGCCACGGATATGGCGGCGCGCACACATGGTTGCCTGCATTCATTCCACGCCAATGAATACCTCCTATAGCTTTAAGATCACCGATTAGGGAGTGGAAATACACGTCCGGTAGCCGTTTCAGAGCGCTTACGAGGCCCATAAACTCACCGCTATAAAATGAATCAGCTGCAAGTCTCTCGGAAAGTGGCCGCCGCTGTAAAGGGTAAAATACTCTTACTATTATGTTGTAACTCCTACCAAAGTGCGTATGTGGATTAATTTCCATAATTCGTCGCACCTAGACATCAACACAACATTACAAAAAAGAGCTGCCAGAAGTATCACTTTTTCGAGTCATGCGAAGCACTCAGCTCGAATCTTTAAAAAGCATGGTATTATGTCGATCCGAGTCGCCGTAGACTACAAAACCGGCTGTATTACCTAGAAAATACTTAGAAATAACAACCATCTCCTAAATGAGCTATTAACGGCACCACTAAGGGAAACCAGACACCAAACGTACAAAAACTTCCACATTCCGCCTGTCAACAATTATTACGATAAACACACAAAAAACTACATTGGGACGAAAATATGGAATAGCCTCCCCACCATTGTAAGACACAGCACTAATTTCTGTTTTGCGTTAAAGGGACACTGAAGTGATTTGTAAACAATGCGGGATTACGAGCGCAAATTGTAGTCCGGAGTCCCTAGGCCCTGTTTCGACCACTCTGAGCACGTTTACGCGAATTTATTTAGTAGAAAAATCAATTAGAAAATGCTGTCCTCCTCTCTGAACTCTCGCCCATTTTCTGTGGCGTTTTCATGTGACGTCAGCAGGAGAGGAGCTGGCAATTGGCTGCGCTACTGCACGGCTCGCCGACCTTCCGCGAACGAGTCAGTCGGCCCAACGTTTAGTCCGCCGGCCGCCGACGGGTCGTCGACATTCGCATGATCAGTTGAAACTAAGCCACAACACGTTTGGGAATGGAAGAATGTGCCTTTCTTTACTTCGTTAGTTTGTACACTGTATCTAGCTCCAAGTCAAGGTCGCTTCACACAAGCGCTGCACAAGCGCACATGCGACGCTTCGCTGACTGGTACGCCAGTAGGAAAATATAAGGCCTCTTGAAGGGGGAGAAGAGTCAGCGAAGTCAATATAGGTACTAAGGATATAAAATCAACTGATATATTTACCGTAGAGCGTAAACCTAGGGTGCGGGAAGCACTTTTTTGCGCTGGGCGAACAAGCACAGCGGTCAGCAGCACGACTACGCATCTGCGAACGCTTTTCCGTCTACGAAATGCAATTCCTAGACGTGAGCTATTGTGGAAGCTCGGGGGACGCTTACTGTACGAGCGCAATACAACAAATAGTCACCTAAGCTGCTTGAAATACTAAAACTATATAAAAGTGTAAACTGGATCTACATTATATACCTTACATTTCGACCCGTCTGATACCCTCCGCCCGTGGCCTAGTTGTCTAGAGTGCTAGGTGTGACACCGGGAATGTTTTGCCAGTCGCAAGTTCGAATCCTGCCTGGTACATGCTTTTTTTTTTATAAGTTAACTTTTTCGTTTTTCGCCGATGTTTTCTATACTGACTTCATCTTTTTTTTGGTCCGCAACGTTCATTGCTCCACGAACTAGTCCACAGAACTCGCGCAGACTGGCACTGGCGCGCTAGCGAGTTCTCGTTGGCGTGCTGTTGCCATAAGCACCGACTGCTTGCGGGCAGCGGGCACAGGCCAGAATCAACAGACCCTTGGCCTGGTGCGAACACGCTTTTTACGATACAGGCATGAGTGATGAAAGCTCCAAATATGCGGAAAAAGCGCATGTATTTGAACGTCTGCGGGGACGCGGAGGGCGTTCATGCACTGCGTAGGCCTCACCTAGTGAATGCTACGATTCCAAGCCGTCCTGGGAGGCTTATCTTATGCATTTTACAGCCGACAACATGGCAGAAGCGCGGTACTACGATTACTGGGATATTGAGAATGCCCATCCAACGACGCCATCGGATGTCAAACTTGTTGTTTTACAGAACCGAAACCGAAACCGAAACTTGTTTGATCGCTAACCTTGCGCATCGTCCAATCACGGTGCCCCCTCCTCCCAACGTCACAGCTTAGTTGGTGCGGCCGCCGCAAACCGCGCATGGCAGTTTTTCTTCTTTCGCGCTTTGTAAAATAATTACCGATTTGTCAACCGGATAAACGATGAAAAGTGTGCTAATTTGAGCCAGTCTACGCAGTGCAAGCAAAAACGGGAGCTTGACAAATTCACTTCAGTGTCCCTTTAAAAGACCACATCGGAGAACATAAACCTCTACCTTTTGTATAATGTATACTTACTTCATAGACTGTAAATATTTCAGCCTGATTCTATCAATGTCCTCTTGATAATTGCCATACATAACGTAGATATTATAGGGACAAAATTGGTTTCCACATCTTGTTGTACGCATACATTATTCTTATTCCTGTACATTTGGTTGAAGTCCTTTAACATGAGTAGGTGCTTGTGTATAAGCGTATATAGTGCATGGGCCCACTACTAGCAGTCTTGCTAAGGGTCCAGATGTTTTTGACACTAATGTTTTCTCTGTAAAAGTGCATGAAATGAAAATGTTGTATTGAATTCAATTGAAAATGAGCCGTAGAAAGAGACGCTAACACGATGTACCAGAAAAGAAGTGTTTGATAAGCATCGCTATGGAAAGTCATAATGCATTCGCCTTCAAAGCACGTAAGCAGACTCAAGTACCCTAAGGAATCTTCCTTTTCTTTAGCTGAAATACACGTCTTTAGTGACTTAACAGTCACTCGTGCCTTGTCGCCAGAAAAAAAAACAGCATAAATGGCTAAGTGCATTGCAGTAGCGTCCACCGTCCCTATTTGTAATTGCGTCCTGAATGGTACATGTTTCGCGTACAAACTGTAAGCAATACTACCGAGCACTGATATTGCTACTTGGTGGCAGAATAGGTGAGACGATCTAAGGTTCAGGGTGAAATGATCTATTTACAATGAGATGCGTCCAACCTATTTAACGTATGTTCCTGGCGGCCATGACAGTGCTCGCGCAAGCTTCGTCGTCGTCGGTGGTCATGGGTCAAGGCACTGTGGGGCATCGCCCACCTGAGAGAGAGAGAGAGAGAGAGAGAGTAATTTATTGAATGGAAGGAAAACGCAGAAAAGTCGGCCTGATCGTATAGTCTCTGACCTGCTACACTGTGTGGGGGGGAAAGGTGAGGGGGGAAAACAACATTGGTAGAGAGGGTGGCAGGTATGATGATGGACATAGAGGTGATATGTCGTATATACAAAATGCCTATGCTATGTTTAGTTTACCACAACGGGATTGAGCTACAATCTGGCTGCCAAACAGCTGCTTTTCAAGAATACGAGCACTGCCATGAAGGCCTTGTTGGAATACCGCGGGTCTGGCCAGGGTCCCAGTAGAACGTCCTCAGATAATGCCCGATTGTGTAACCGTGCCAACGACGTGGCAGGGACAGTTGCGTCGAGTAAGAAGATATCCAAAAGTTGTCAGTATTTATCACACCAAGTTATATAGACGAACAATGAATCCACTTAACCCCAAAACGTCACAGTAATTTTCGAAATGCCTTTCGCATACGAACTTAACCACTAAAATGTTCAGTCATGGCGTTAATTTGTTTAATTTGGTTTGGGCCCAGATGTGGAGTATTCATGATTGATATTCCCCAGTATACTGTTGCGGGGAAGCTGTTCGCGAAAGGCTTATTCCTTTCGCCAAACAGTAGCAGCTCCCAAGTGCGTCGTTTGAAAGAAGTGTGTGACGTAAGCTCTGACCATTCGGAAAATTATCCAAAGACGTAATGGAGCCACTCTGCAGGGGCAACATAAATCTTCTGCATTACAAGGCATCACCGCTCAGGCAGAAACACGACGGCGATGCTCGAGGCCGGAATCAGAATAAATTCGAAGCAAACTCGAGTGGGCTGCACTGCGTTTTATTGCACGGAGGGCCTACGGAAGAAAAATGAGACTTTGGATATGGCCTTGACTATTGGTAGCTGCTGAAGCGCAGACACTAACCTTTACGGCACGCCTGAACGACTAAACGACGGTGCCTGCATCCAGCTGGAGAATTGCAAGCGCATACTTCGACAGAGAGAGGACCTGCGCGTTGCCATTCAAAACGTGGCTCTAATGCACAGCATTTTTTGCACTACGATATCTGTTTTTTCTCTACCTGGCTGACTCCGCATTATAGGTCATCCAAGTGCGTTGTGAACCGAAAATGTTTGGCGTTTATTTCTCTTTCTCAGGGAAATCGGTCCAAAGGCAGTGAATGTTAGTGAAATCGCTACAGTCATAAGATGTACACGCTGCATGTTTGGCTCTTGCTACTAGGCATCGTCGTGGAGTGCATACCGACACTAAAAACGTTGAGGTTATGAGACTTCAAGGAGACTACAAGGAGGCTCGACACTTAGGAACGGATGCACGAATTAATTTTCGCTGCAGCCAAGCATACGTACCTACTGGGGTAACAGAGAAGTTCCCTGATAAACGAGCATGAGCTAGATTCATAACGAAGATGTCCACCCCGCAACTCGTGAACAGATTGCTCCGGTTTTTGCTTTCGCCACTGCGCCGCCACGCAGGCTACATAAATCGAGAAGAATTTACTTAGATAAAAGGGGGGTAAGTTACTTACAAACTTGCGCTGATGATTACGAAATATTAGGGGCTTGCAACTGTGACGCGAGTAGATACGCACAGCTGGCACATGGTAATTTGAGTGTACCATGACGCTTACCCGTTCGTCTCGTGAAGTCCGCTAAGGAGTAGTGAGACGTCACGGGGTTAGCCCCTCCTGGTCCCACCAATCTTGGAAACAACGTCAGGCCTCCCTGAAAGCAAATGTCAAAGCAGTGACTGCGTGGCTCTGTAGGCAGGGAGGGAAATTTTGAAACAGTGGCATCCGACCTTTCCCTGTGAACGTTCTCGGATGCATTAAATGCGCAAATACACCATCCGAGCGAACAGATTAATTTTAATGAAGGAACGAGCAAGAAAGTGAATAAGATGACGCATGGACGCACGCATGCGCGCGCACACACACACAGACACGCACGCACGCCCGCACGCACGCCCGCACGCGCGCACGCACGCACGCACGCACGCACGCACGCACGCACACACGCACACACAGACACACACGCGCTACGCACGCACGCACGCAAGCGCACACGCACACGCACACATGCGCACACACACACGCGCACACACGCACGCGCACACACACGCACGCGCGCACATGCACACACACGCACGCGCACACAGACACACACGCGCACGCACGCACACACACAAACACACACACCTGCACACACTACAGGCGCACGCCCACGCGCGTGCAGACACACACACAAATACATGCACACGGACACGCTGCACGCACGCGGGCACAGACCCGCACACACACTCATACTGAAGCACACAGGCACGCGTGCAGGCACAAACACACCCACAGGCGCGCGCACCACACGCACGCACCCACACTCGCACGCACGCGCACACACAAATGGAGCCTCAATTTACCATGATATTTGAAATGGCAGGGAAGTTCGGGCGGCCATTGTCAGCAGAACGTGTGTATAGGGCAGGCGTGGCGCAACATGCTCTTTTCCTCACGTTTTCTTGGAAGTCGTGGGGAAGGATCATTTGCTCGACGACGTAATTTACTTTAGCACTGCGTTGGATTACGCGGTAATGGAATGGGTACTTGGCGAGGAGTTGTGAGGAGAGACCGCGAGTCACACTGGGCAGAGTTATAAAAATAGACGAGTCCTATTGGGAACCCCCAGAGCCTTACAAGAACCAAGAGCGAAGCGGCGTGTGCTTCGCGTAAGATTGATTTGGCGTCCCATTGTCTTTAATTGGGAAAAGCTGGCAAGTTTTCGAGATCGTCCTGCGTGCTTGGCGTCCTCGGAAGCTGGCACACACTCAGACGTCTCTGGAAATTAACGAAAATTGTGGCTGTGCGTGCACAATGAAGCACGTTCATGTTGGAGAAAAAAAGAAGCTCATCGTGATTTGGGCTGCCTGGGAATTCGGACTCTAACACAGTTCGTATTAGAGTTCGAATTGCACCCGTACTCATTTGGCGTACCCCTGTGTACGTGAAAGGTGAAGGGGTACGATTTCGGGAATCCCATGCATGCAACGAACTTGGACAGCATATCCCTAATGGTACGGTTGAAGAGGTATACGTGAGGTCATTGTTCTCCTTGGGGCAAGCAGGGTTTGTAGCACGGACGACAAAGCATTCTTTTGGAATCTCCGCTACCCCGTTTAACAGTAACTTCTGGAGTCTGACAAAGGCAACAAAATAAAGTACGTGGCCATAGCCGCACCACACGCTGCGATTGCTGACAAGGCCAGAAGTCTCAGCTCACCTAATCAAGTGGTCGAGGAGGCTATAGGGCTGCGGTTGCCGGCAGCGGTACAAGCTTGTCTTTTGCAGGTATCGATACCAATGTTGCCATGTGTTATACATAACTGACAAAAAGAACGATGTGACGGGCTAGTGAGTACTCGACATTCTTGAAATGCGCGAAGTGTTCTACGACGACAAAATCGAAATCAAATAAGCATGACCAGGCGCCAGGCCCTGCGCACTTCGTGTCCGTTTTGTCGTCGTAACAGTCGCGCAGTTCACGATTATACCTAAATGAGCAAACATTCTCTGAGTCAATCGCAACGCTAGACACGCAGCCAGCGATGTTGATGAAGGGGGCTCAGCTCACTGGTGTCCGCTTACTGGATGCAGTGTCACGTAATCGGGAGGATGGAACAGATTACATTTCCTGCACGCGGCTCGCTCCAGTCAGGACAGGAATACCGGCGGAGGGAAGTTGTACACGGTTGCTGTGGAGGTAGACATCGGAATGAGTAAAGGGGGCAGTGGCATTAGATATAGAAACACAGTTCACAGGTACATGAACAGAAGGATGTGGTGGAGCTCTGCAGTTTAGTAGCGGAAAAAAAATTGCTGATAGAGGATGTGGCACAAAAAAATGAAAACAAAACTACTGCTTGCTAATGATCACTCGCCGCGTTATGGAGTGAGAGGAAGCTCAAGTCTAAAATAATGACGGGAGAACAAGCTCGCAGCAAAAGGCATTCAGTGGTAATAACCACTGGAGTCATTCGTGCGGCGAGGCTCTCGATACTGAGCGCCTACTAGTTTGCAGGGGTCGGAGTAAAATATATGCGTACGGATGCTTCTTTGTGGATCAGCGTGCGAGTACGTTTCCAGGAACATCGACTGCATTTCTGAGGACCGGGAAGGCCTTGGACTGTTCAAAATCTGCGGAGTTCGTTCCTCCGGAAACCTGGTGCTTAGTTTACACGGCGTTACGTATCAGGACGGCGCCGCATGGGAGAGAGCGAATGAAGACGCCGTGAGATATAGAGGTGGCTCATAGAGGGAGAGTGATTAGAAGATAGACAAGGCAATGTGTTTGGAGCCGGCGACAGACATCAAAATCCATCTTGCACAAGAACCGACGAAAGCAGCTTTCGCTCACACAACTTGCCAAAAGTCGGACAAAAATAGGCAAACATGCGCGTGTCCCATTAACGAAACATTTGAAAGCAGTCGCTATAAATACTCCCCAGGATGTTTGATTTCCTCGTGTTATTTCATAAAGGACGTACACAAGCTTGGAAAGGTCGACGACATCTTCAAAGCAGCTTGAGAAGATTTTCGCCGACTGGCTGGGATCCCGGAAGCAGACTGGCTGGGATCCCGGAAGCCCACTGGCTAGGATCCCGGCCGCAGTAACGACCAAAAAACTCGTCATTTTCCTAGAAGTACGCACTAAATCGCACGCCGCGGCATATAAAACATGTGAGGGAAAACGTCGTGTGCGATGGCGTTGTGCCGTTCCTTCCCGTCTTTTCATACTTGCCGGCAAAAGAACACAACTCGCGATTTTTTACATTGGAGTCAAGACACTCATGAAGAGTCAAGCAAATAACCTTTCGATGGCACCGGCAAAATGAAATAAAGCCCAACTGTCGAAAAACCTTTTAGCGGCGTCTGTTCAGGGCATTAATAGTTTGATCAGGAGCAAACGAAAGCTTTTATAACACGATAGTGATGAGTTATGCATGGTCATATACTTAGTGATGGCAATGTGGGCCCCTTGGCTTACTAGGCTTGTGACCCCTTAGAATCTCCCTGAACAGGCGGCCTTTAAAAACAAGAAAGGTCAGGAACTAATGACGATACTTTATCGCTAGTTGTCGCCGCTCTCCACAAGCGCCTAAGAGCATTAGCTTCCGAAATGCGTGCCTTGTGATAATGCATCCATGATTCTATTTCTTCCCTGGGCCTCTTTGCGGTTACAAAAAATGAGGGTACAATCAGCTTCTTTGTATAATATACGCTGAGAGAAATAAGCTTTATTCTTGTTGAAACGTTTCTTTTCCCCTCTTGCCGACGTAATGTTTTTTTTTTTGTTTTTGCGGTAGTGTGCGCAGCCTCTGAAAGACACTGTAACCGGTTACTTTATAAACGGCCGCCAGCCCGCTGCTTATTAAAACATCGTATAATCGCACAATTTAGATATTCATGCTATATAAAAAGGTGCACGGGGCTGCTAGTTTGTTTCCTGGCGGTCTTTTCTAAGAATGACCAAACACATAGATCTTCCCAGAAGGCGACGGATGGGAAAAGGTAGCAGGAAGGCAGAAACTAGATGCTGAGCCGTCGTTGCTGGGACGTGTAGAGTCAAATTATTCTTTATATCGTACAGTCTGGATATCTCTTGTAAATCCCTTGCAAAAGTATAGCGCTGTTGTACGCGTCTATCGAACTACCGATCACGGGCACACTCGATATATCGAACGCTCCGCCGCAAGGGCCCCTGCAAGTTCGCTTCTACAGACGGGTGGAGTGCGATGATGACTTCCCGGGGGCGCTGCCGCGCCAGGTGAGGCGGAGAAGGCTGTGTCACGTCGCGCAATAGCCGTCAACACCTACTGCTCGCCTGCTAGCATGAGGGAAGGTGCATTTCAGAGAGAATGCGGGGGGTGGGGGGAGGAGTGATTGGGTGAAAAGGCCAATAAATAAAGGGGGTAAAGGGGGAAGAGGAACTCCCGGAAGCGCTCTGTTTCTGGAATTTTAAGTGCAGAGCACTTAAGGCACTCGCCTTGTCGTAGTAGCCCGCTCGCTGGACCCAAGTAGAGCAACAAGGCTTGTCGTTGTAGCGCTTCGGCGCTACAACGGAACGTCCTGTTGCTTTACTTGGCCTGTTGCCCTACTTACCATGCTGCCCTGTTGCTCCAACGGAACGAAAACACCGGACACTGGTTTTGCAACGCCTCGCGCTAGAACGTTTCAGCTCCGTGGGTAAAACGCGTACTAAAAGAACACACCGGTACACTCGTTTTCCGACGCCTCGCGCTAAAATTTTACGCTTCGTGCTTCGAAGACGCAAGACTAACAGCAAAGCTGTATACCTCTACCCCCCAACGATTTCTTCTCCTTTGGAGAAAACGCCCACTTAAATGGAGATAACGCCCACGTAAATGGAGAAATAAAGTTAATGGGGATAATTGGTAGGAGAAAATTTTGAAAAAAACTAAAAAATAAGAAAAATAATAAAAAAACACGGACAATGGCCAATCGTATAACGACCTGCATTTCAACTATAATGCAGATTTTTCGGAAGTTCCAGCTATAATAGTTATATTAGCGTAAATGAGATAAACGGTATAAATGTTAGAGCACTAAATTATAAGAAAAATATAAAGAAATCACGCAAAATGTGAACCGTGTAACGCCCCGTATTTCCACAATATTTCGAGAAAGTTCCAGTTCTAATCGTTATTATAGCGTAAGTGAAGAAAATTTGTCGGACAGGATTTAGAAAAAACAAAAAAAAATTGGCTGGAAAAGCTCACACTCAAGACAAGCGGCGTAAGAACACTGCGCATTAGTAGATCCTTCTCTAAATTTCTGCAGAATTTTATTGGCTTCAGATTTATTTGTTGTTTGAATAATAACTACCGTAAAAACCCGCGTATAATACGAGGTTTTTTTTTCCAAATTTTACTATGTAAAATCTGTGCCTCGTATTATATGTGGATCCCAAAGTTTTCAGACGAAAATTTGCACTTTCGGTTTCGGTTTCAGCGGAGGGTGGGCCTTCTTGCGGTGACGTTAGTTGGCTGCTGCTTCTCTTAGCCGGCGACATTTTGATTGTTTTGACCACGCGAAATATCGGCACGTTCACCGCAAGTCTATCACGATGTCGGGTGCACGAAGGCAGTATTCAGCGGCAATTAAACGAAAAGTTATTTTATGTGCCCAGACCATCAGTAATTGCGCCGCAGGACGGCAGTTCGGCGTCACCGAAGGCAGTCTTCGCGGGTGGAGAAAGCAACTGGTGCTTGACTGGATAAAGTCTGTGTGGTGTCGGCGGCCTGGAGCACTGTTTTGGGTTCCCGTTAGTGCTCGTGTTGGACGCCTTTCGCTGCCACCTGGCCGATTCCGTGAAGAAGTTGTTGCGCGAACCCCGCATCGAAGTCATTGCATTCCAGGAGGAATGACATCCCAGCTACAACCGCTAGACACTTTCATCAACAAGCCTTTCAAAGACTACATCAGGACCTGCTACCAAGAGTGGATGAGGTCAGGAGACCCATAAGTGACTGCTACCGGATGGCTGACGCGGGCTTCTCCAGTGGTGCTTTGTGCCTGGATCGCGGATGCGTGGGCCAGCATCCCAGAGGAGCTCGTCAGTCGCTCTTTTAAAAATGCGGCATCTCGAACGCCCTTGATGGCACTGAGGACCACTTTCTGTGGGAAGACATTTCCAACAAGGCGACTTCAGGAGACAGCGGCAGCGAACCTGACTATGACTGAACGGACGTCGGGAGACAGTGCCAGCGAAAACTGACTATGACTGAAGGGTAACTGCAGTGCAAATAAATGTTTTCTGTGCTCTTTATCTCGTATTATATGCGGATGAAAACTTTTTTTCTGATTTTGCTGTCCCCGAAATACACCTCGTATTATACGCGGGTCCGTATTATACGCGGGTTTTTACGGTAAATCCGACTTTCCTCCTCGAATAAAAAAGCCCAAAAGGTTACTTTTACCGGATGTAAGTCTTTGCACCTACGGTGTAGCGGGAAACTTAAAGACACGTCGCTCTGCTCTGTCGCCTCGAGGCTTGTAGCTCCCGGCGTTTGCCGTAACGAGCCCCCGAATCCAGTAGGTTGCCTCCTTATTTTGCAGTCAAATCCAAACCTGTTCAGACAGCCCGAGGCACGCCGAGAACTCGCCGCCCACCCTATCCTTAACAAGCTTTCAGCGAGGCGTACGCAACGTGCAGGCGCGTCGCTGAAGTCTGAGAGAACAGGCCGAAGCGTGGTGGAATCGACCGAAGATGTTTCTTCCTCGCCGTTTTGTCGCCTTCACGAAATAAAGATTGCTTAACAGCGAATCGGGACGTTGGCTTTTCTCGGCGTATCTTCTGCATGCACCAATACGCTGGAGTTGCTTATTTCAAAGCTGCTCACTCGAAATACGAAATTGGGTGCTCGTCAAACACATCCAGCTTTAGTACGTGCGTATAGATTATGTATTCGCGGTATTGCAATCGGGCTCGTGTGCAGCGCGTTCTAATTTATAAAGCGCTTAATTTTGGGCGTGGTGTTTTTAGAAGACTCTTATAATGGGTGCAAGGGAGAATCCGCTTCCTTGGTTCGTTCATGCCGGGTCTTGTGTTTCAGTGTTTGACGATTGTTTGAATTTCAATTTCAATTTCACTTTATTTCAGACACTAATACATACCTGTAGTTATATCCACGAGGCGTGGCAAAAGGAGACTCGTGCGTCTCCTGACGAGACCTCCGCCCCGGGAGTACAGATCGGGAAGCAGTAAACTCAATCAAAGAAAACAGAACCGTGCAAAAACTCTGCATTAGAACAGAAAAACGAACACTTTGAATACATAATAAGGAAAGAACAAGCAAGTACACTTGGTACAGTATATAAATAAGATGTTGATTACTTGCGCATATGAAAACTAATCACATTTCTAAACAATAGATTGTTACAGTTGTAAGTTTATACGAGACAACAGTTAACATGGGTGAATCATACCGGAATATATTGGTTATTAGATACAATGTTCAACACTAAAGAAAGTCAATTAAGACTGGGTACATCTAGCGGAAGCAGTTTTATTTAGGTTTGTATTACCGCATATTTTTGGAGTTATGGGCTCCATCAATTACGGAAGGATGGCTGTTACAGGGACATACAATTTGATTATGTATATTTTGGCTGATATAGTTTGTCCGGGGTTTATATCTAACTAGGTAGTTCGTGCTGAAATTATATGCTGCCTCTCATTTTAAATGTGTCTCAAAAAAGAGTGCGAGGTTATTCTGAATTTAGGGATAAAGAAATATTGCTAGGAAGAAGCTACAAACTTTAGCAAAGGGTAAAATTTTTATAATCTGAAAAATGTAGCTTTCTGTTCGAGATATCAAGCATACGACTTGTAAAGCTTTCCTTTGAAGGCACTGAAGCCGATCTGAGTCAGTTTTATTAACCAATCCCCCTACTAAATGGCACCACAAGGGGTGAATGTATAAGTGAAAAATATAATTGTTTCTTCAACCTCAACAACCAGATCTGTCTGAGTCGATACATCAAACCTGTTTACTTAGATATCTTCGTGCTTTGGTTCGGACCACTGGTCGGACCATGACTGACATGATACGACCAGTGTAGGTCAGATTTGAAAAAAATCCCAAGGAACCGACATGTACAATTGTGAACATAAGTTGGAAATGGTTAATCTGTAGTTTAACATTACGAGGGATGGGTTTATTCTTCGAAGCAAAAATCATCAATTTCGTTTTGGTCCAATTCAGAGCAATTTGATTAATATTCAGTTATATATATATATATATATATATATATATATATATATATATATATATATATATATATATATATATATATATATATATATATATATATATACATATATATATATATATATATATATATATATATATATATATATATATATATATATATATATATATATATATATATATATATATATATATATATAGATATATATATATATATATATATATATATATATATATATATATATATATATATATATATATATATATATAACTAATTAAGCCAAGCATTAACTTCCGGTTCTATCATTGAAAGGTCTGGTCCTAAGAAAAAAAAAATTTGTATCGTCCGCGTAGAGAACGGAATCCAGGGTTATGGAAATATTGACGATATCATTAATGTAGGCGAGGAAGAGCAACGGGCCGATAATTGATCCTTGGGGAACTACGTATTTTATTTTTTCTGCCTATGACTGAATTTCATGAAGCTGTGTGTATTCTTTTCTTATACTCAGATCACTTTTTATGAGTTGGCCAGACAATACACGAATTTTATACATTTATAATTCTTCAATTAAGATGCAGTGCTTGGAGAGTCGGAAGCTTTTGGGAAATCTTTGAAAATACCGATCGCAAGTTCGATAGTAATTTTTCTGCAACTTGTCTAGTAGAGCCGCTTCAGTTGACTTATACGTTTTATACCCATACGGCTGTTTACAAATCACGTTTTTGTCCATAAAAAAGCTGTTTATCCTTTTTTTTAAATAATACGTTCAGCAATTTCGGAAACAAAATGGGGTAATCGAGTAGCCAGTGTTATCGAAATCAGTTTTATTTCCTCCCTGAAAAATAATTGTAACACGGGCAATAGACATTTTGTCAGGGAAATACCAGTGAAGAGAATTCAGTTACATATATAAGTAAGCGGTCTCATAATGAACTCAACAGCGCCTTTGATCGGTACAGGTACAATATCGTCGTCCCCTGGGGAACAAAGATTTTTCAGTAAATTTATTCTATGTGTGATTTTGACTTCTGATGCAGGTGTTAGACACAAAGAATCACAATACGTAAAAAATATATAGACATTAATGGACTTCGACGATTGCCAATATTGAACGTTATCGGTAGCGCCGGCATTCAAAAAATGTTTATTAAGCTCAGTTGCAAGAATTTGGCCAGAGTAAGCAATTGCATTCATGACTAGTTCTGAAGGCAACTGTAGTTTTCTACCGACTACAAGTTTATTGAATTCTCGCCATACTAACTTAGAATTCTGCATTTCATACGAAAACCTATTTTTATAGTAGTCAGATTTAGCGTTCTTAAGGTCGTAACGCAGCCTATTACGGAATTTTTTTTAACTGTGCAAGATTGTCTTGATTTCTTATTTTGAAGAAACGAGCAAAAAATCTGTTCGTTTTGTATATACGCTTATATAAATACAGAGTAATTTAAGCTTTCTTGTCTTTTTCGTGCTTTTTAAATATTACACGTGCAAAGGCCTCGTTATAGTATTTCGAACACGCTTTTATGAAAATTTCGTAAGCTTTAGAGGGGTTTGGTTCACAGTGTACTTTGGTCCAGATATTAACAGCCATCAAACAGCAAACTCTACCAATGTTAGGTTCATTTACAGATCTTCATATCGATTTGGTGTCCCTGCACTCTCTCTTTAGACGAAATAACAAAAAGAAGAAAAAATGATGAATTATTTTTTCCATTAATACACCTGACAAGGTGTTACCCCCCGGTATACTTGTAAAACATTCCTAAATTACATTTTCTGAATGCTGTGTAACTAGTGTTGGAAAACCAATATTATTTTTGCAACTACTATATGACAAAGTGACTCAAGCAATTTTACTTGGTTCGAATCATTTTTCTTCAGGTCTATATTTATGTAAGCAAAAATTATCCCTTAACATTATTGCTGATGTTATATATGTTTATTAACCTGAATTACACTCCGTGCTTTGACCTTTGTCATCGCCGGAGGGGAAGATGGGGGAACTCTACCCTCCCCCCTCCATCCATACCATTTACTCGTGCTTGCATTTTCAAGAAAAGACTATGAATTCAAGAACTGCTTTGATATTACTAGACTGGAGACGATGGATTAGCAAGACAGCTATATGTTGCAGTGGATTACAGTGACAGCTTCTATATCATCCTGCATCCTGAAAAAATCCGCGGAGGTTCCTCGTGTACGCCTTCGCTGTAAGTGCACGTCATATCGATCGCTGCAACGGTTTCCAGAGCTCCGATCTAATTTACCGCTTTAGCGTATTGTGCAAATGTGCGTGGAGTTGGGGTGGAGCTAATAGCTCCTACGAAGTACAAAGAACGCACATTTTATTTCGGTTTACATGTGACGCGGTTCCTACCATCCTGGTAACTGTGAGGATAGTGCACGGACACAAGAAAGATGGCAGGGCGTACTATTCATTCACTCTATCGTTTTTTTAGAGCGAAGCCGTTTAGCAAATAGTCAGTGTATGGTGTCTTCAGTTAAAAATAGCAAGAAAATGCCGAGCGCACATGAGCACGTGCCTCGCGGCGACCGCGCAGCAGTTAAAAAACGAGAAAATGCTGAACACTCGTGCGTTTGTGGGGCTCGCGACGACCGCCCAGCGTGCCGAGCGCTCGATTTTCAAGCCAAGCATACCCACTTAGGGAGCATTACAAAGATTGGCCAAAAATAAAAAAATCCAGCGTTTGCCGCAATCGTGGCAACACTTGCTTGGAACGAGAACATCACGCCATAGCGTTCGCTCTTCTAAGGTGATGTCCAATGATTGTCACTTCCACGAAAATGAAGGAAGCTCACACGTATATCAACAAATATTAAGTAAAGGTCGTTGTAGCAGCGACAAAAAAGCAAAAATCGCGGTCTTCAACCGGCTTAACGGTAATGAACGAAACGTACAGCTTCGTTACCTTCAAGTCTTGCGCGTCAGTGTGAGCTTCCATCATTTTATTCTGCGCGTGCATGTTCAGCAGCCTTTTAGGTAGGGCTCGGCGTCGATTAAAAATCTTAATCCGATTAATCGACTGCCTTTTATTGATTAATTAACTAGTGAATCAATAGTATTCATTCAGGAGGATGAGGCCAAAAGTAACTATTTTTACAATTGTTTTTATTGCCAGATTGTCGATGCTACTGGACACAGGTAATTTACCCGATCAATTGTAATTCGTCGAGTTGTGGAGGCCAAGTGCTTTGCTCGAAATTTCCGGAAGCAGGGAATTTTCTTTCTTGTAGACAGTCGTCCTGGCTCGGCTGAACACACGCTCGCATGGCGGTGAGGTCACCGAGACACACAGCAGCATTTTACAATTGGTGCTGGGGCCCTCCTAGAGATCTAGATGGCTCGCAGGACTCACTAGATTTCAACGTATTAACTAATTAAATGTATTGATCGCGAATAAACATTTGATTTGTCGGGAGGTTAATCGATCAATCACCCTGCCCTACTTTTAAGGCCACTGCGAAAGGCTGCGGGAGTCTGTAATGACGTGGGCACTCAATTTTAAATGCTTCACTTTCCCACCATGTATTCACCTACTCCCTCTACATTAATCGTTTATTTTCGTTGCCTCTTTTTGTCTTGGCGTCTGACGTTTTTTGCTAAGGTTGATTTTTTCTTAGAAAAATGTGCACTTTCTTGGTTTTCATCTTACAAGAGAAGTTGTAGTTTTTATAGGAAGAAAAAAAATGGACGCCATCCCGCCCTGCGGAAGTAGATGTCCAGTGTAGCTGTTGTAAACCACTACAAATGCTGTAGGGGCAGGCCATAAAATGTTCCCCGTCGTGTCGGCCGGCTTGTCACTTCCATCCACTCGGCTTCCATGGCGGAAAATTGTGGGTCCTGACGCATGCGCTCTGCGTCTTGGGCGAGAAATGCTGTGTCCTTCCTAGCCTGACGTATGCGCTAGCTGAAGATAGGAAGCGTGGGCACGCCCCAGGGGTCGGTGATATCGCCACTGCTATTCAACCTTGTTATGATCGGAGTCGCGAGACGCTTGGAAGCCATATCCGAGGTCCGTCACACCATATACGCGACGAAATCACGCTGTGGGTGCCGGGCAGATGCCACGGCCGCGTTGAGTCTTCCCTGCAACAGGCGGTGGACGCCATAGAAGAACAGTTGAGGTACACGGGCCTGATGTGTTCCCCGAAAAAGTCGGAGTTACTGATAATCCCGCCGAAATCCAGACCCAAGCAGGAGAGTGACATCAGCCTGCGTACGAGCAACGGGCAGACGATCCCAAAGGTAGCCAAGATCAGAGTGCTGGGGTTCCAGATCGAGCGCAACCGCCGGAACAACGACACGGTCACACGACTGGTAGGCAAGGTAGCGGCCGCAATGCAGCTGATCAAGCTTGTCGTGAACAGAAGATCCGGGGTGAGGGAGGACAGCCTGCTCAGACTGATCTAGTCCTTCGCGATAAGTCATGTCGCCTACACGGCGTCCTTCCAGAACTGGTTGCTTCAGGAAAGCAACCGCCTGAACGTGGCCATGAGGAAGGCGTACAAGGCAGCCATAGGCGTGCTCGACAGCGCGAGCATGGAGAAGCTCTTCGAGCTGGGAATACATAACACGCTGCATGAGATCACGGAAACCCAGCAGGTCGGCCAGATAGATCGGCTCAAGGGTTCGCGAACGGGGAGGACCATTCTCTCCCTGCTCGGAATGGAGACGGCGTCCGACCCCCAGAGCCTCGGCAAGCACTAAGATCGGTGGCAGTGCGATGGCAGTGCGAAACGCCGTCCGAGTGTACCCGCTGCCCAATGACATGGATGCGACCCACAACACGGACTGGAGAGCGGCCAGAGCGAAGGCTGTGTTGGAACAGCACCTTAACGTTCCGGGCACCAGATTCATCGACGCCGCGGAGTACGGCGACCGCCGGTGCTTCGCGGCGGTGGTGATAGACGGGAAGACGGGAGTCATGGTGAGCGCCGCGAGCATCGTCACGAGAGACGTGCAGCGAGCGGAAGAGCTGGCTATCGCCCTCGAAATCGCGGACCCCGAGACGACGACGGTGCTTAGCGACTCAAAGAGTGCGGAGAGCAATTTCGCCACGGGTTGGCTGTGCTGTGAGACAGTGCGGGTGCTCGAGTGGGTGAACATCGATGAACGCAAGATGACAATCAAGTGGTTTCCCGCCCACGCGGGGAACGAGGTATCGGAACTTGCCACCAACCACAACAAGACGGCGAACGCAGTCGCGCGAGGTTTACCTGGCCGCGCGAAAGCAGTGGAACCGTTTTCAGAGTGGTGGACCGAGACGAAGGACAGGTACAATACCTTTAAGGGTATCACCAAATAATATAGAAACAGCAGGAAGGTGCTGGCACCGCCGCACCTCGAGCTAACCAGTGAGGAAGCGTCCATGTTCAGACAGCTGCAGACGAATTCACTGATGACCCCGGTCATCATGAAACACATACAGCCAGAACTCTATACGAACGACACATGCGTGTTGTGTGACAATGCTAGGGCCTCGACCGCCTTCTTGCTGTGGGACTGTGAAGTGCGACCGAACGAGGCGGCAACCAGGACAGACCTACCGCCGTGGATCCAAGAAGCAGTGCGCAGTTATGACAAGGAAACCCAACTATCAGCCGTCCAGCAGGTCCTGGCGGCCCTCTAAAAGCAGCACCGGAGCGAAAGCTGAAGGGTGACGCCCTCCCTTACGGGGCAGCGGCGTCCAACCCCGTAGCGGGTAGCGAATGGGTGGTCCGGGTAGGGGTGACGTCGGGATCGATGAGTGGCTGCGTCCGGACGCAGTGTATACACACTGTGTCTATTACAGGCCTTCAACAAACTCTTTTTTCCTCCCTTTCATAGCCCTTGAATGACGTACACCCCCCTCCCTTCTTTCGAGAGCCCCTGCAAAGCTATCCTTTACGAGAACACATGGACGCGGATAGTGTCCCCATTGTTTATCGGCGCCTTATCATCCATCGGGTGGTTTTGGCGCTTGTTTTGTAGTTTTTTAACAGGAAAGTATTTTGCATGCCAGGGTAAATAAGCCTCACCGACGTCATATTCTTCACGGAAATGATATCACCAGAAAATATCAATTGACGCGGCGGCGCTAGGATTTGACTCTACGATCACTGTGGCCGCAACGGGAGGTGGTAAACGATCTGCCAACTGGGCAATGAAGTCAATCCGGCGAAGTCTGTACGAACGCGCCCTATGTATTTCCCTCTAACTTCATCATTCAGATGGTGCTACCGTCTAGGAGAGGTGACGAGGAGTAAGGCGTCTTGACGCTAATCAGCGCCGATAGTTGGCGCCTCGATAGAGCCGCGTATAGCAGCGTAAGCTGCTGTGTTTTTCTGCCCGCCGAACTCGTGCGAACCGAGCTACGAACTCTGCCTCTCGCGTTCCACAAGCTGAGTTCATCGCAACGGAAGTATCTGGCGTACACGCCACGGAGCAGGACCAATGTGGTCTCACCTTTGCCGAAGCGGCCCGCCAGCAGGTCGCCGCTCACCAAGCACACCCACAAGACTGCTGCCGACCCGCAAGTCATGCTCCTTTCACTGTAGCGGACCGTGACCTCACCAAACGATCCGCTGACAACCCGTTCGGTTTAGTTCGCACGGCTTGCGAACGCTTTGGGTTTCAATCGGATTTCGAAATGATCCGGCGCATGTAATCCAGTGTCCAATGTTGATGCGTCTAACGGTACGTGCCATACCGATGAAATATGAATAGCGATGTCCAAGTTCATATCGATGCACAATGAACATTATTCAACTGCTGGTGTGGAAGCACATTTCACTTTCATGTTTTACCGATTCCTATGAAAGTAGGAGCAACCCTATTTTTTTACGCGAATAGTGAGCTTTATGCTGCATGCCTGACTCGCCTGACGTATGCGCTCGGCGTCCTGGGCGAGGACTGCTGGGTCCTGACACGGTTTTTTGTTTACGACAGGAAATTTTCCCATTATAACGAGAGGTTACCACTTTTGCTGTAAAATCGCAAAGGCTTCCGAATTGTCTATTTGGCTGATTTCTCCGCTCTTAGGGCATCAAGATCAATAACTTCATCATCTTGCCACGCGTGCAAAGATTTCGGAAATGTAAAAAAAAAACGGTGCTAAAGTACTGAATAATACTTCTAAAGGTTTAAAACTCCGAGCTTTCGGGTCTAACGTTTGTTTTACCTTCAAGCTAGGGCTTGAAAGTCCTACTTTGTGCGTCTCGACGAAGGCGGTGCGCTTTGATAACGGCATCTTTTACGAAATCAGACTGAAAAGAACATGTACTGAGAGCCCCCATAAATCTCCGAAATCCGTAAATAGCGACGGCGAGCACGTCTACCAGCTCCACTGGTAGTCATGCAAAGAATGCAATACGTGCAGCGAGGTCAACTGCAGTACTCAGTTTGAAGCCTTGTCTGGACGAAACTAGATCTCGGAACAAGGCGCGCAAGTCCGTCTCCGTAACTCCGTTAAAAAAAATGTACCGCGTCGAGTCTTGTCCAAGAGAAGGATGTTTCACACTGTCCTGGCTTGTGTCGTAAAAGGCGCTAATAATTAAACTGCGCCTTGATGGAAACTACGCCAAAAACCTCGGGGCTCGAGAGTTGGAAACCCGAACTAGGAGGGAAGGGTCTGATTGCCTGACTAATTGGAAGAAGCACGGACAAAGTGTTGTTTTACAGCGCACAGAGATGATTTTACGTTAAAATAAACATATTTCATCGAAAAGCCCACAGTTTTCTTAATACGAGAAGCGCGCATGCTTTTTACAATGATGTACGACAGAACAACTAGTTTTGCACGTATGTTCTCGCAGAACAAACGTATCGAAAGGGCACTCAGACAGGCATGTTATACCCGGGCTATGAGAGATTACTGAGAAGAGTAGAACATTTTGTGCTCCACGTTGTTCTCAAGCAAATCAAGCAGCGAGGAGTATTTTCCTACTGGTTAGGAGCATGCGACTAAAAGGTGGCGCCGCTCTTGCGAGCCCCAGTTGAAATGCTTCGTAGGAGAGCCTACCGACCACTGCATGCGGTGATGGAGCAGTGAACACGGCGGGCTCCGCTGCGTCCACGCCAGTTGTTGAAATGAAAACGTGAGTTGTGAGGAAGGCAAGCATTCGTGATTTTAGGGGCGAAGTCCCGTAGGTGCTCAGGCTGTCGGCGTCTCCTGTCGTCGTTGTCTCATGTAGCCACGGTAGTGATACACCGGTACACTCGCTTTGCAACACCCCGTGCTATAGACCGTAACGCGTACTGAAAGAAGAATGTACTATAGATAAAGCTAAATAAACTGCATTACTAAATTGAAAATAAACTAAAATGATTTAAAGATTTGTGGAGCGCTTTCTGTCCGCTTCAGCACTCGTCAAGCACGAGCAGAACGCTGTTTGTAGGCGGGCTGTAATTTGTGTTACACTCAAATACCCACCGACCCTGATCGGTTCGGGTGGTCGGTCGAAGCAAGCAAAGGCATACTTTTCTGGTGCCGGGCCTCATTGATCACCGAGGACGAGCGCCCAGGGCGATGCGCGGGCCTTGCACTGTGCTCACTTTGACCACTGCCGCTACCCCAAACTTGGGCAGATGGGGCATGTACGTTGCTTAAATGCGGTTAGACGCAAGAGACGGCGCCCAATCACCGGCGCTTCTCCAGCGCCGAATCAGCGCGCGCCGTGTGGAAAGAGAGAGACTTACTATTTTTGAATACACTTATTCACTGCCTGCTTCGCTCCTCCCCAGGTTTCACGTACGCGGAGATGGCCCGGAATTTTGTCACAGCAAGCGTAAAAGTAGCGTCAACTCACCCCCTGTTAACTTGAAAAGAAGAAGGGGCTATCAGAACGGTTCCTACGAGGGAAATGTATTAGAGAAGTTTGGCACTCCATCACCTTACTAACGGTAAGGGACACCGTTTGATACCTTACGATATACCGTGGTCACCGCTAAACAGAATTCCAGTTTGCCGACCTGCAAGCGTGCCGGTTGCCGGTAACGGCTCTCTAGTATTCGCATTGGGCAACATGTACGTTGGAAAGCATTCGCTACGACAAACGCTGCATGGTGCTACGAAGCCGCCTTCAAAAGAATTCACTATCATAGAAACGGCACTCGAGGCCAGTTCATGGCCTCTGCGGGTTAAAACAGCGGTCAATGGCGTTGGTCTCTTCAACGTTGTTAGAAATTTGAATAGGTAGTTTCCAAGAGCATCGCAACATTGCGTGCTTGCTCTAAGAGGTTCAGAAGCGGATGCCTATTGTGAGACTCGTAAGATGGACTTTAGGCGAAGATGAGCTCCAACACAAACTGTTTAGCTTTAACACATATTTAGCTTTACCACATCTTTTCGCTACTGCACACAAATTAATGTTTTTGGCCTGCGTAGCCTCTAACAAGCCGTGTTTGCTGTGGCGCAAAGAGCTAGCGCCGTGCGTGTAGATGGAGCGGCCCTACGCGTTTGTTCCCATTCATACCAACTTCGCAGGGGGAAATTAATGCATGTACAATCTGCCTTCGCAGCAGGTTATTTGCGGTGCAATGAGATAAAGCCCGGTCGTGCGGGCACGCAAGAGTGGCAGCATGCACACGTTCACATTTGCACCCTTCATGTGAACAATATTGTTCACATGAACAATCGCTCCAAACCGATTTCGCAGTGACAGGCTTGTACAGCAAACCGTCTAAAAACCCTGTTGGGCAACTCGTCGTGTTGGATAAGATTGAAGCTGGAAGAGAAGCTCCTTGAGAGAAAAGCGTTGCCTATTCGCAACGAAGGCGGACGATGATGATGATGATGTCCTCAAAGATTTTGGTACGTGCCCACAAGGCGGGATTGGCCAGGGCTAAATTTGTTGTTGAAATTCGTGGGGACTTCAAAATACTAAATTATTTCCGGAAAGAGGCCATAAAAGAAAACTTAGTTATGAATAAAACCCGAATTACCCATTATTAGCACCCTTCAGCAATTCAAACCACCTGAATCAGAAAGAAAATTTTGAATGCAATTATATATATCCATTTCTGAAAGCCCCAAATTTGATGCGCCAATAGATAACATAAGTGGAATCGAAAAATTCAACCCCAAACGCTCTACTGGGTCCTTGAAAAGCAGTTGTCTAGCTGTTGAGAAACGGCGGCAGTCGAGAAAAAACTGTTCGATTGTTTCAGGGACAGGGCACCTAACACATAGTTTCGTAGGTGAAAGTTCTGATCTGAACAGATAGAAATTAAGCCTTGGAATCCTTCAGCGCAGCTCGGTGAAGGTCACCTCGCATTTCCGAGGACCACAAAAATGAACATTCCACCCGAACTTTAAATGTTGATACTCTTCAATCTTCAAATGATAAAAGGGAGTCGGAATGAGTATCGTCTAAATGCCAATATCGTCTTAATCTTGAAGATGCAAAAAGAGCGAGATTAGGTGTTCCGAATTGAATGGGAGCTGTGACAGCGAGATTAGCTAAATGGTCCGCTAGCTCGTTGCCCCTGATGTCCGTATGGCCAGGGACCCAAGACAAGCGTACCTCCTTCACGTGCCTAGGAACAATGGAGAGTCGGAAGAGGAAGGTAACGCCGATATAACTGCCATAGAATCGGATAATATGATGATTTTTGATACATGCTGCGGTACTTTGCATAGAGCGAGAGCTATTGCTAAAAATTCTGCCATAAAAATAGGTGTGTAATCCGGGATTCGTAGCGAATAACAATCTAGAGATTGTGAAAAAATACAAATTCCAGCTTTCTCGCCATTTTGAGATGCATCAGTATAAATCACAGAAGAAGCAGGCAACTTGGAAAAATATTCATCTGAAATAGTAGCTAATAGAAAGCGTGGGTGCAGGTTTGCAGCTGA
Source organism: Haemaphysalis longicornis (assembly GCF_048455015.1). Lineage (NCBI taxonomy): Eukaryota > Metazoa > Arthropoda > Arachnida > Ixodida > Ixodidae > Haemaphysalis > Haemaphysalis longicornis. The sequence goes on along the minus strand of NW_027526295.1, from coordinate 186,989,321 downwards.
AGGGAAGGGGTTCTGAAAGACAAAACTCAGTTTCTCGTTCAATTGTGGATAACGGAAAAACTTCAGACAGCTTTACAGAAATACAATCCAGGCATGCTTGAACGAATAGCACTTGGGAGGAAATAAAATACGTTTAGGCCACGGAGATGTAAAAAATAAGCTCGGATCACAAATAAACACAGGCTTAGCAGCTCTAGAGGGGGCTTCGTACATGCGGAGGTAAGTTTGAACCATCAGCAAGAGAAATCGGACCCTGAGTTCAAGAACGCGTGCCTCTAAGTGCAGAACTCGGTTCGAGACGAACCGGGGGAGGGTAAGGCAAAATCGAAGAATGCGCTTCTCCAACAGGCGTAACGGTCGCAGTTTGTAGATAGGGCAACTGCAAAACCAGACGCACCCAAACTCCATGACTGGCCGAAGGTATAGATCGGTACAACAGCAAAAGTGTGTTCCGGCGCTTTCCTCCTTGTTTCCCACGTAGCATTTTCACGCGACCAAATGCTCTCTCCGCTTTAAAGACTGATGCATTATTATGTGTACTCCAATCAAGAGCAGACGTGTATGTAACGATGACAAGCAACGGCGCCCACAAAATTTGCACTCTTCTTCTAGGTGCCATATTAAGTCTTACAAATTGGCGTGAAGTCACAGTTGTGACGTTTCTAAAAGGGGACATCAACTAAAATTATTGACAGGAATGAGAAAGGAGAAAGGAATGAGAAATTATTTAAAACAACTGAAATTTAACCAACAAAATCATGAAAGCCTATCTAATCACTCGCCCTCACGGAATTAACCAGAAAATAAGGAAAAAGAACGTGCGACGAAGGTGGCGAACCTAGAAATATGGCAAGAGTTCTGGTTAAGATTAAATTATTTTAGTCTGCAGAGAACGGCGAAGGCAGGGAAGCGGTTGTAGTCAGTGGCTGTGCTGAGCACCTGTTTTTCTTTCGGCGCACTCGCATAATCTGAAATAAAAAATGGGGCTTCTGTTTGTCGTAGAACTCGACCAACAATTAGCGTAACGCATGATCTTTCACGCCGCTTACTTAAACTTTGCTGGCAGTATGTGGTGCGCATTTGTATTGTGAGCTATAATATCAAGAATCCATGAATCGCTGTGTAGCTCCAAGAGTTTTTTTTTTAAAAGTTCGCGTTCCTTGGAGTGAAACAGAAAATGATCCAACGAATAATTTCGAGTTTCAGGCGCGTAATTGTGGGTATGCGGTCACTCCAGCCGGGAGTTATTAATCCCGTTCAATCGCAGAGCTGCAACAATATCCTAAGCATTCCATTTCTTAAACTTAATTATTAAATTCACAATACCCACCGAATTCCGGAAAGAAAAAAGAGACATGCCAGGATGGGGGAGTTTTTTTTTTTTTGTGAACTCTCGCGATATAATAAAACATTGTTAGAAACAACACAGCAGGCACTAATGCATTGTGCAAAACTGCCGACGGAATCAAGTAAGAACTGCTGAAGCATAAAAACTGCTTGAAGGAAGTGAATAAAAGACGGAGGGAGAAAAGAGAAGAAAAAGAGAAAGTAGATTTTCGCTCTTTTTGTTTCCAAACTTCTGGTGTACATGCTTTCAATAAAAGGCTAACCTTTTACACGGCTAATAGTGTTTAAAGACGGGCTCGTACGATGGGCGAAGAGTTCAAGCTATGCAGAGTATGTCGAGTAATGTTTCTGAACTCTAACTAAAAGAAAGTTGTGATTTCATTTGCTGATTTCGTATGACTTGGTTCAAGCAGAGCAGTCACTGAGCTCTTTTTTTGTTTTTTTTAGGCAGGACATTCTCTCGTACCATGGTAGGAATGTGTCTCAGCATAAGCATCCAGAACTTTCGCATTTCAAGCTCTGTACAGGGGAGATGTGGTGAACTGCATGAAATGATGGTCGTTCAGCGAAGCACGCGCTTCGGCCTCAGAACTTTTGTAAACTGACCGCATCCCGCTTTCCGACCAGAAGTTTATGGCGGTATGCTGTATGCGAGACAGCTTTCTATGCCTCAAGACTGCTGGCGCTTTGAGGACATTAGCCATAAACAACGGGTCCCAATCCTGCCATATTGTTCAATATTTGCCCGCTCTGTTCCTCCCTGCTTCGCTTTTCGTTGTCTGCTCGTAGGGGCAGCGTTCTGTAGGCGGATCATGTTCCGCCATCAGCCTAAGCGATCGGCGCAATGGAATCCACTAGCAGCTTTTCGAGAAGCAGACCTTCGATTCCCTTCCGCTCGACAGGCGTTGTCAAACGTGGTGATGGACGATCTATACGGTCGTCGGAGTGTTGGATAGCACCGGCTGGCCATTTTCCCCCTGAAAACGAAACGACTCGACATAGGCAATAAAGCACGGTACAGATTGGCAACCTGCCATACGCTGTGTGGAAACGGAATTTCGCATACATTCATAGAAGTGAGATTAGCTCTTGATTAGTGTAAGCGTCCATACATCTGCATCGAAGTACTGACGCGTGATGCATCGGCTTCATACTACTAGCCTAAAGCTGTCTGGAAGATCTGAACTCCGTAGCCATTACGGTTTCCTACAGATTCATCCCTAAATGCGCGGTTGTCAATTTTGCTTAATTGCACACTAAAGCATGAGTAACTTCTTTGTTTCAACTCAACGATCGCGTGTTTTGTAGGTTTATCGGTTACTGTTCGAGGACCAGCGATGCCGTGTCCTAAGAAATAGGTAATTAAAGCTGTCATTTCTCTCTACCGTTTCTCTTCCATGTTTTCTTGACGTTGAACCGCCCATCACAAGGTGCAGAAACTAAGCCGGGGCTCCCTTTTTTTCGGTTCAAAATTGAAATTTCGGGGGTTTTTTAGCTCCGAAGCTACACGTAATCTACGAATCGTGGCAAAGTGGAGGGCTGCAAATTAATTTTGACCACCTGGTAATCTTTAACGTGCGCCGATACTTGACACACAGGAGTTCTCTTTTTTCGCCTCGCGTCCTTCTGAAAAGGAGCCACTGCGCCGCTGCCGGGATCGAACGCGCAACCTTGGGCTCATTTTTTCAATCGCATTCGGTTGTCCCCATCTTCCGGGGTGTCTGCTATAATTGTTTTTTCACTTTTGTCGCTAAAATTTTAAGCGAATCGGATAGAGGTTTGTTTGGACGCCACGTTGGTGTGCATGCTCCCCGGAAAAGTTGGCCATCAATCCTCGCCCTACTATGCCGCCTGTGGTGAGATTTTTGAAGGAGTGGCTGCCGGCTCGGTGCAAGTTCACAAAATACACGCGCATTTGCTGAATACAGTTGACAACTGTCTGTTTCAAGCTGTTTGCGTTAATACTATCTCTGTTCGCCACCAGCTGTTGCATATGTATGTGCTATCCTGTTATGTACATACGGTAGGCTCTCACCTTTTCCATCATGTATGTATCTTTTGATGGCGCATCATAGCCAGGCAAAACATCTAATTGAAATCGGATCTGAAACGAATCCTACCGCCTGGGCTCAGGCATGTCGTTTTATAATCTTTGCTAGCTGTGGTTTCTGTCTCAAAAAGCGCATGATGAGCAAACATTCCCCTACACATTTATTTTACGTTTTAATTTAGCATTTTACAATCCAAAGCTTGCAACGATTTGGGATCTTGTCCCCCTCTCTGTTTATCTCCCGTCTCGCGGATAATTTGGAGTGCTGCTGTGCGCTAATTTCCGTGCTTTATGATTTGCAGCGCCAGCTTTTCTTAAAAAGCCAGGCCACACCCCAGTTGCATATAAACGGGACGAAAAGTCTGCGTATGTGAGCCGTTTGCTGCAAAGCCGCCCTCTGGGCAATCTTAACGTAATCTGTTTCACAGTGCAAACGACCAGGTTTGCAAGTGTCTGTTCTGTTCGGATTATGCGGGGGGTTGGAAGCTGGTGGGCAAATCAAAGTGCGCTTACCAATTCTTGCGAAGGATGGATTAACGTTGAAACTTTTTCTGCGCGTGTAGATGTGCCTTCAGTATGGGTAGGCGAGTGTATGCCTTCTGCTTGAAAGTGCCGGTCCTCTTAAGTGAGAAACAGCTCTAGTTTTATAACCTGTCCACTTGAAAGCCAGCTCTACTCTCTAACAAGCCTACTCCGCTCCGTTTATTTCGCGTGGAGGCGCCGATCAAGTAATCGCAAGGTGACGCAAATAGTTCTGCATTAGACGAAGCGCAGATTAGCCGGAGTGAGATAGTGAAAGTGAACATAATATCAAGTATAGTAAAAGTATACTAACAGAGTACGAGGCACCTCACCCTGGGAAAGTTGATGCCTAGAGAATCTGTATAAAGTACACATTACACATTTAAACGTAGAACTGCGCACAAGGACGGGACAGTGCAAATACCAAACGACAGAACGAGTGATTCTTTTTTACTCTGTCGTCCTTCCGAGCAGTTTTACGTTTAAATGTGCAAAAAAAAAAAACTAGCCGCATGGCATGCTTTTGCTAAACACATCACACACAGGGTTAAAGAATATACACATATTTATTTTGCTCATTTTTGATAAGGGTAGTGACTACGGACTCGTATTTACTCCATAAGACTTAGGAGGGCTACATTTCGTCCTTGTGTAGAAACATGAGGCTGCCCTTTTCCCTCCCGTATATTGTAAAGTTTGCAATGTCGCTGTGCGCCAAGTAGTAATGACAACCAAGTGGAACTCGCCATTATGATAGAGCCGTTTCAGTGGCCAATGGTCGCATAATTTTCGTTGGGAGCGTTCGGTAGGACAAGTCACAGCCGCGTTCTCTAACCTTACCCCTCCCGTAGATGCCCATTAATAGACAGAAGACGGGAGTACTGTACCGTTTGCAACGTCAGGGTTAGCTAACTTGAACTGTTTGTGAAACTTGGAGCATGATGCAGTGGCCTTGGCTACCCGTGATATTAGTGAAACCTTACATTAAACAGCAGTTACATCAACTTTCCGCTGAGCATTTGCAATAAACTTGGGCTGTCCTCAAGGCGTTTCAGCCACCTCATATTTGTTGGCGCAGACGGAAAATACACGGAACCCAAGCCATACATACCTTCGCTGTAAAGAAAGATACGCTCTGCACTCCGTATCCATGGTTCACCATCGAAGTTGTAACGTGATGTTGGCGTTTACCTGCGTGTTACCACTTATGGTTCCTAAAAGTCTTTCTCATTATACGTTGTGTGTTTGTGGTAGTTTATATAGCTCGCGTTCCTGGCCGTGGCCCCGCTGATGTGAAGCTCCCTGATCCTCCAAAGTACATAAGACGCGTGGCCTACCAAAGTAAACCACGACCCGTGTTTGTCACGGCTACGTTGGCGCTGCCTGCCCAAACCACCGGCACCCCTGCCTGCCATTGTCGCTTTATCTGTGCTTCGCGCAACAGCTCACTGTGCGCTCTTACTCTTGCTCTTAAGTTTTTTTGGGGGGATATATGGGTGAAAAGGGCTCAAAACTCTCTGAATTAGGGTGTCGACACCTTATCCGGCCCTAAGGGGGAAGGGAATGGGACTAAAAAGGGATAGGAGTGTGGAAGGGAAGAATAAGGAAGAAGAATAGTTGCCACTGCGACTGGGACCACCGCGCACAAAACACTTCACAAGAACAGTATACTGGCGTCATACTGAGTCCGGGAGATGGATCTTGACAGGTACGGTGAAGCGTAGAGGCGAGGCTGTGAAGGGAAGAGCAGTCCAGGGTGGTCCCAAGTCTGGAGAGCTTGCCGGGTGAACGCCCGAGCAGACGAACGGGTGCTGGCGAGCGGGAGCTTTCGCTCGACGGTCCGACGCAGCACCGCGCCGGCCGCCCGAAAAGCCAACACCCACGCCCTGCTGCGGCAAAGATTTGTGGGGCAACACTGGCTCCTCTTACTACTAGCTCTTCTTCAACCTGGTTTTTTTCGTGCATACGTATTGCTTGTATTCACTGGGGGAGCTCACATGCAGGCAACCGTGTTAGTGCGCCGTCACTCGTTACGTCGGGCTCCGGGGGATGGCGGTACTTGTCCGTGCTAAGCAGATGACTGTGTTGCACGTTCTCAAACTCTACCTCAACGAATGCAAATTATTGGCTCGAGTACAATGTGAGTGCGATTATTAACATCTCTGTTGACACCACCCTTGAGAATCGGGTTGTGGGGCACTTTGTCGAATGATTTTCCGAAATCAAGAAAGATGGCGTCAGTTTGTATATCATTGTCCAGGTTAGTGTGCAGGTCATGAATAAAAAGGGCAAAAGGGCAAGGGCAAGTAGAGTTCACCTTTTATGATTGTCTCTACATACGAAGCATTATTCGGCTTCGCGAAATAATCTACGCGTGCGTGCGTGCGTGCGTGCGCGCGTGCTGCGCCCTTGAATGAAATCGTTGATTCCCGGATTAGCAGAGAAGCAATGCTTCGGAATAAAATTAGCTGCTCTTGATCCTGCTACCAAAGACCGGGAGCACATAATGTGTGAATCAATGCAAACCCCTCCGTACAGTGTTAAGTTGCGTGTTGTAGTTGTTAGTCGCGGGAACCGTGGACAGTTCACCGGGAATCGAACTGCGTAGCTCCTTGGCGGGGGTGAGAGAGTTCATTTTAGGGGCAAAGCACCTTAGGGGCCCAGGCTGTCGGCATCTCCTATCGTCGTCGTCTGATGTCATCACGGTAAATCAAATGGTCACATGATTGTCAAAGGCAAGTTTATAATAAATAAAACCGGTTGAAAATATAATAACATGATTTAAACATTCAATATACAGGAATAATCATGATTTAATTGCGTTAATAACAGACATTTGCTGAATTCGTCTCTAAATTGGTTTCAAACGCCAGGTTTTTTCTTGCAAAGCATGCTTAGCATGCTGCGGCGTAGGAAATGAAGACAACTTATGGCCAGTCTGTCTCTCATTTAATTGCTTAAATACGGTTGAACACAAGACAGGCCGCAACCGCTACAGCAAGCGCGCGATTGCTCCTCCCACCGGCGCTTCTCCGGCGCCCAATAAGCTCACGCCATTTGGCAAGAGGGATACTTACAATCTTTGAATACACTCATACACTGCTTGCTCTGCGCCTCCGCAGATTTCGCGGTAGTGAAGGTGGCCCGGGATTTTGTTGTTGATTCAAATGCAAAGTCCACAACCCAACCGGACAAATTCTATATCTACGACAACGCTGAGCTCACCGAATTATGATGTTATAATTTTCTATCTATTGGGTCATCTAAATGTGCGGATTTGGTTAGCTCAGCGTTTTCGTTTTTTTGGGCTTCCCATTGGTTGAGAGTGCGACTTGATCAAGAATGGTTTTTCATTATCTTCGTTTATTTATTTATTTATTTATTTATTTATTTATTTATTTATTTATTTATTTATTTATTTATTTATTTATTGTAGGGTTTGAAGCTTAAATCGCCGATGGGACGCAGGCGATGAGGCTCGCTGTAGTGGAGGGCTGCGGATTAATTTTGACCACCTGGGAATCTTTAACGTGCGCCGAAATATTGTACACACGGGCATTTTTGCTTTTCGCCTCCATCAGACACGCGGCCGCCGCGGCCGGGAATCCAACCCGCGCCCACGTGCTTTGCACAACGCCTTAGCCCCTGAACCACCGCGGATCGTCATCGTTAAACGGTATGACGCTAAACTGCATTCGTCTACTTCAATGAAACCCATTATTCATGGAAAATCAACCCATTGTTTATGTGGTGTGTGGTTGATGTGCCCTTTGCGGAAACCCATTGTGTATAGTTGGCTTTCCTGCAGCGCGCTTTTTCCTGCACCGGCACACGTGGGGAATAAAAAGCTTTGCTTTAAGAATAGCGCTTGGACAGTGGCAGCAGCGCTCAAATATCTCCTACGATGATAATACTGAATTCCTATTCACTGGCCGAACGCGAAGGGACCTGCTGATCTGAGCGCTTGGGAATTAGTTCCATAGGCGGGTCCTTCCCCATTAGTGAGAGAGCCAAGCCTCGACCTCATGACGTACGTTCATTGGCGCGTGGTGCGCTAGCCTCGTTCGCAGGCTCCTCACTTGGGCGGAAAATGGTGCCTTTGACGAAGGCCCCATAACAGCTTAAACCAACTGTCCTGAAACCCCTTTATAATTACGGGCCATTTTCAACGCTATGTCATACGGTAACTTTATCAATACCTGTGGGCTCTAGTCTAAAAATGGGAGCGAAAAAATTCAGGTAAGAATGCACTCACGCACAAAACTTGAATGTCGGAGCTGTTGTAGGTGAGCATTGCCAGACACCTAGTCAAATTTTAATATCATTGTTTATTTGGACAGTTCCGGTGGTAGTAATCGCCGTCATATGCATCGAAGAGGTCGACGCCTTCTTAGCGGCGAGTGGTGGATGCCAAGGCATCCTCAGCATTGTAGTCTCCCGCCAGCTCTTCGTAATCGTCTCGAGGCGGTGCTGGCGGGATTTGCAAGTCGTATCGAAAAAGAGTGGCAAAAAAAAAATTCACAGCATATCCACGGGGTGAATGATGATGAGTGGGCGAAGCTCCTGAGGGGAAATCATCGGTAAAACCGTGACTGTTCAGTGAAAGTTCGCCCACTACATCTGTGTCCGAACGTAACGTCTAGAAAGTCTCGCTTAAACCGCGCGTCAGCACCTTGGGGCTGAGCTCGCCTGATGCGTTTTGCAGACGCCTCACGAGCTCTCACTGCATCGGGGTCTGCCTGCCGATACGCGCGCTTTCTCGCCGCTTCCCGTTCTCTGACGTTTTGGAGATCCTCTTCGCGCCGCAGCCGTGCCGCTTCGCGTACGGCAGGGTCCTCGCGCCGTTGCCGTGACGCTTGGGCCTCTCGTTCTCGAACGCTGGGATCTTGGCGGCGTCGTCGCGCACCCAGACGACGCGCTTCGGCCTCCCGCTCTCGTACGGCAGGATCCTGGCGGCGGCGTGGCGCAGCTTCACGGAGCGCTTCTGCCTCGCGGGCTCGCACATCTGCAGCATTATCCATCGGGAGACTCCGAGCGCGCGCCAACAGCGAACGGATTTTATTACAACGCTCCCCGCCACCTAGTAAACAATCCACAAACTAAACTAGAGGTAGCCACGCCATCTAGTAAACAATCCAAGCGCATCTTTTCATCATATACAAGTACCGCCATCTAGTAAACAATCCAAGAACTAAACTAGAGGTGACTACATACATACGACGAGGGTGGACAGACCCACGCCTTAAGGAGCTTCGCCCCTAAAAAGAGTGGCACACTCGTAGCCATGTCTCCATTTATCAATATGGCTTCTAGATACAGCGGCGGCCGGGATGGCCTCTCCCGCGCAGTGTGTGTTCACCTTTCGCATTATCGCTGAAATTTTTGTTATTGACATGCGGCGTAGCGCTTGACGACAGCGCTGGAGCGTCGACAGCGTTGTTTTTTTTTAGAATTTTATAGGCCATATTTTTATAGGCCACTGCGCGCGCCGGGTATACTCGGTGGTTTCCGCAGGGCACGCGTTCACTAGCGCTCGGCATTTACTTTTTTCGACGACGGCGAACTTGCGGCAAGCAACAACAGCTTCGCTGTTAAGAAGGCAGAAAAGTACTTCCGGCGTCATAATTTTGTGGAAAACGAGTTCTATACAGTCGGAGGTCAATTACTCTGGTGTCTAGTGCTACGGGTTCCTGATGCGCGTGTAGTAAAGGTGCTCCGAAGTAAGAGGTTTCGCTTAGGAAGGTAAATTAAGTCCTCAGACATTGGACAGCACAGAAATTGATTTCGAATTTAAATATCCCGTCCCGGAAACGTTTGACGCCCGCTGTGCATGTGTGGATGAACGAAGAGATGCTGTACTGGCGCTCAACAAGGTAAAGAGAGCGCGAGTTCTAGACAACCTGGCCAAAACTGCATGTGAGCTCGATCTGTGAGTCGATACGGCGCAGACTGCGATTGTGCTTTGTAGCAAGAGTGCTTAGGCGCATCTGGCCGACTCATGTAGATGTTATGACGTTTTCCCGATCTCCAAGTCGAGCGAAGCCGCGCTGCTCGCCACGGACACTTCCATGCCCATGCAAGGCAGTCTGCACCGGTCTTGCGGAATGGGCATCCGGATTCCATTCCGATTCCATTCTTAGGATATAGAACTTATCGCAATTCCATTCCTTTCAATTCCTCGGAACGAGAAAGCTTACCCTTTACCACTCCTGGAATGTACGGGCAGTTGAATTCCATTCCTTTAATTCCTCGACGTAAAAGCGGCCTCGTGGTGTTGTATCGAGTTACCGAGGAACGCAACATGAATCTGACGTTATTATAGCGTTGAAAACTAACTAAAAAAATATGAAAAATGTGTCCCTCGTCACCGAAGTAAAGAAGTGCTGTCAGCTTGGTAACATATCTCGTGCAGAACCGCTGCCCTTCCCTTTGCATAATAAGCAGGGGGGGGGGGGGGTGACGCTATTTATGCATTTTCATGTTATCTTGTTCTAATGGTTTGTTCTTGCGACACGCCAGATGAAGCAGCTATTACGTTCATGTCTGATTTTTGCGTTTCCTTGTACAGCCTGGCGCGTGCTATCTGGCAATCTTCTTCGCGTACCCTCAGACAAGCGCGATTAGTATGCTGGGGCTAACTCACAGCTCTTGTCGCGCGTACCTTGCTCATATCCATACGCACTTAAAATGCTTACTTGAATGGCCACCCATGAGTTTAGAGCATTGTGCAGTCCTGTTGTGAACCAACGCGAGAGACGTCCGGGCAGAGTCACGAAACACCGTTAAAGTGATTCATTCGCCGTGGAAAAGTTGCCAGCCCTTCCACGTTGAGCTCTGTTTCGCTTGTTTATTGACCTGGCATTAACTAAGGCCAATCCGTCCAATACAGGACATACTATATTTATTACCCTTTCATTATTCTGCGGGTGTAAAGGTATGCCCGGAGCCTTTGGTGGGCGTTTTCGGACCCGACTTCACCGCTCAGCTGTTTTTCCCCATAATGAACAAATTTAACAAAGGCATAACCTGGTTGGCTGATACCAATCATGGGGCTGCCATATTTTTTATGCCTAAAGGACTTCGGTGAGCTGTTTTAAAGGTCACTTACGAGCCATAACGTTTAAAGTCACAGTACCATATCGAAACCGAAGCACTGGCAAAATAAAGAAGTATGGTCAGGCAGTTTGTTACCACGAACGAGCAACCTACATGCATCAGGACCATACCAAAATTTGAAATGACGTCTTCTCACCTGAATAGTGGCGATGCCCCAGCTTTCAAGCTCATGACTAAGGCTTGAGTAATTAGGCGCAAAGGCCACTTGCACAGAAACACAGCAACCAAACCACGAACAAGTTTGGAATAACTGGGGGAGAGGGCCGCACATTCTGATCGATGGAAAGCATCGTATCGCACTGCTGAGGGCTGTCAAAGCACTCTCAAACAAGGGCGCTGCTGGAGCCGGAACTGTTAGAAACAAGCGCCCTTTGGCAGCTATGTCTTCTGCATTTTCGTATGTAATATCTTATGTGATGATACATTCCAGCTGCACATTACCGTAGCAAAGGGGGGGGGGGGGGGGTATAAAGCTCAGTAACACATCCGGAGCTCGCCTCTACGTTTAGGCCGGGTGCCGGAGAAGCGGGGCCCTCGCCCACGTTTTTTTCTTTCCTGCCACGATTTCGATTTTACTGTATCTCATGGTCTATAGGGGGCGACAAGCAAGCGAAGAGAATCGGCGTCGTTAACATTCGAACACTATATGCCGATGCCGTTGCGGAAGCCTCGTGTCCCAGCGTCAACATACAGACAGGCGATCGACAGATTGGCGCCGTATCACCGGGAGGTGCCTACCAGGTCGGCTTACAAATCACAACGCTCTGCATTGCGCGCCGGGTAAGGATAGTGTGAGGAGAACGCCACTTAGACTCGTTGTTTCACGTATCATGCGCCGACGCTTTATATATGGCCTGGGCACACGGCACCTGCCACTGAGACGCCCGTCTCCCGTCGGCAGCTGTACAGAGAAAGCTATGCTCAAAAAGCCTGAAAAAGCACAAAGAGCCGACCTAACGGCGCCACCGGCCAAACGCGACGATTCACACCGAAGTGACAAAGACGTGTGTCCTTATGTGTGAGGCATTTCGGGGTGGGCAGCGAGCTGTACACGGCATGAACGGACTTCACCCCAGCAATTCAGATCTCCGTGTATCATCGGCAATCGCTACTGCAACCTGCAGAGCTAAAGTAAATCGTTTTTAAACCACACGTGGAGCTAAATTTGCTCTCAAGGTATCAAAATATTTTCTCACAGGCCAATTAGTGTTGGTCCAGTGACTTCACGCTTTTTTTCAGTCACCGAGGCGGAATAATAGAATTGAGCTGTTGCACAATGTTGGCAGGCGGAAAATAGGTAAAAAAGTGAAAATTCAGTTAATCTGACGAAACGAATAAGTTCTATGCATTATGTTCGTCAGATGAGAGATCAATGCTCTGACAGCGTTCTACAAAGATGTCGAAGGCAGCCAGGAGAAAAAAAAAACATTTAAAATAACTGGTGCTCCAGAAACCGTCAACTTCGAACGTATGTTTTCTGGTCTAGCTTCAACACGTTTTCCAAAAACCGTGTTCCACTTCGCACGCACTTAACTGCATGCGTGGGAGCCACTGTGAGCCATAAAATACTTTTCTGTCCAGTACAAACTGCGAACAAGGACAGAAAAGGGGGGATACTGGGACTAAGCAAAACCCCGAAAAACACCGTCCAGAATTGGGAGTATGAACAAGCTTCTAAAGTGCAACCTTAGACTACTTAAGCAGCCGGAAGGCGCCAGTGATGCTGACACGGTCGTCTGAAAATCACCATTCCATTCCCATTCTATTCCGGGGAAAAGGCGTTCAATTACATTCCCATTCCATTCCTCCAAGCATTGTCTTCATTACATTCCCATTCCATTCCAGCATCTCGAAAAGGTGGAATGAACCCAGAGTCATTCCAATTCCGAGCTGAGAACTCCGCGACACTGGGACTCTGCACCAGTGCATGGCCGATGTAAATAATACCGCTTGGGGGAACGTCGCGGAGTATTCAACTGTTGTTTTGACATGAAAAGCGATGGTTGCAACTATTTGTTGAAACTGTCACGATCTTGTTCTCCCTTTCATGTTTCCTTATTTCCTTTCTCCTTTCATTTTTGCAAAATTTAACCCATCGCGCACGTATCAAATAATGGCACTCTTCCTTTATGTCAGAAATTTAATTTTGATTTATCCCGGGTAATAAACCAGTTTACGTTAAAGTAACTTGTTTCATGACCTCATTTGCTCAATTCTGTTGAGCGCCAAATTGTATTGATAAAGCAATGCAGCCAATACACGCATGGAATTACATATTTTTCTCATGCTTTTCCTTGAGGCATAGAAAAGAGAAAAGAATCTTGAAAATGCTTCCATGATGGCATCCAAGACTAAAAGCACAGGGACGTGCTACCCAACTACCCTTTTCATATAGACCCTACTGTCCTTTTAGTTCGCTTTCCTTGCATAAAGGCAATCATTTTGAGGCAAGCATTATTGTAGCCGTGCTTCCCAACCAACCAACGAAAGTTTGGCGCAACAAACTGATCGCGCAGCAAACCCTCCATAATTCATCCCGGCCGTCACTCATGCTAAACCGGATGGCATTCCTTGCAAAGCAGAAAGCGCACGCCGCTGGAGACGGGGTTTCCTTCCCGACGCGGGCAAGGCTTGCATGAAGCACTGAAAGCGCAGGACGGCAAACAATTACAGCGGGTGACAGTATTTGAGCATCTCTGTTACCGCACGCATATAATTTTCCTACTCTTCATCCCAAGGATCGATATAAGCATCCCTGTGGACTCTTCAGTATTTCTTCCTATCCAATACTTTTTATTGTTTTTTTTTTTTACAAAGACAAGAACACGCGCGAAGTTCATACCGGTTTAACAACTCGAAAGTTTCTCTTGACTCGACTTTCTAAAGGGAACAGCAACTCTTGTTGATTGCTCACGAAGTTAAAAAAAGTAAGAGCAAACTCTTAATTGAATTGATTTTTTCGCACGCCAAAGGACATGTCAAGCAGGCAGGGGAGAAAAGCCTTAACTTTTGCGGCTTTCAAGTATGTATGTGTATGCATGCACGTACGGATGTATTTATTCATGTATGTTCCAAAGACAAAGAGGAGAAAGTGATGAAATTTTGGGCACCTCATTGGTTGAACCGCCAACTTTGGGAGTATGAAAATGAATACCAGTGGGTACAATATCTCTGTTAAAGAAGGGTGTTAGCTCGCAAAAAATGTCCCCTTTTTTCCCCAACGGGTTCCGAATCAGCTCAATGTAATTTCAGGAGGTGGGGAGGAAGAGGCAGTGTGCGGTGGCCATACAGACAGAATCAATAACTCCATTTCTGCCTTCTTTCTATCGCTTCCAGCTGCCACGAAGATTTCAAGGCTCCTTAAGCAGTTCGAAATTTCAGGATAAATGTCCCCGGCTCCCAGCTGCCAGGATTACGACTAATGTATGGGAGGGTCGAAAACGATTTCCCTACCGAGATAGACGTGCAGAGAAAAATATATTTTAAGTGGTCACAGGTGCAGGACCTGACAAGACAGAATCTTTATACAAATAACTATGCTGGCTTATCTGTGTAATTTAGAAGATACGCAAGACTGAATCCACGAGGCGCCACAAAGGAGGAACGAAATGTTTCAAGAGAGATAATATTTTGGACAACATAAAAACAAAATAAAACTGTTTTTTTTTTGTTGCTAACACCGTGTCGTGCTCTCAAGGTGCAAGGTTGATACGCCTGCCTTGCTGGCACAAGTGCTGGTTTGGGGCTCACATAAATTTTGTTGCAGTTTCCCTTGCAGTCTTGCGTCGGTAGATGCCCCCGGACTTTCCCGGGCCATTTTTAATGCAAAAGCGTTATGTGAAGCATAAGGCGAGCAGCGCGGCGTTGATCAATTCGGGTGACGAGAGCCAACAAAGCGTGTGATGGTACATCGAAATATCAAAAGCGAGACTACACAAAAGCTGGAGAAATTTTTAGAAAGCCCAAATAACGCGTAAAGACCCCTTTACTGCAACGGAATCGTCGCATTCGCCTTTTGTAAACGACCGTCTCACATATATGCCACAACGTATTCGCCGCAAATGGCCTTGCCCTGAGCTTGAGTGGCGCCGAGAATGACACCGGTGGCGCGTCCGTGGACTTCAATGGGAGATCTGTGGTTATAGGAGAGAAGCAAAAGGAAGGCGGATGTTAACAGGCTCTAAAAAGTTGTAAACGCTCCATCGCATGTGGGCGGCGACGCACTCAGGCCCACAAAGCAGCTGCCTGAAAGTTGCATTTACAGTAGTAACATTACGCACGAAATGGTAGAAACAGAAGCAGTCCTATGTAGAGGGTTTTCGGAAAAGTCTGCTTGAGAAACTTCGTCACAGCCCGGAGTTTGCTGGGATAGGCTAGAACGAAAAGCTCAGACGCGACAGGGCTCTGCATTGTAAATTTTCTGGCTCCAAACTAAAAATTGCAGGAAGCTCACACTAATGCCTAAGACTTGAAGGTAGCGCAGCTCCCGCAACAGTAGCGTTTTTCCCACTTTGCGGCTCACGGCGTTGCTTAAGCCTCGCCGCTGCACGAGGGTGGATGTCCGTCTTAATTAATTGATTAATACTTAAAGCAGCGGTGCCAGTTTCAGCAAGCATTGATGGTGGTATACGTACTGTTAGACTTGCGTGGGTCCGACCACGAATCTCTGATTTCAAGCTTACATTATTCATCTATACAAGGCGGCTTCATCCTACAGCGTTCAAATTTATTTGCTATTGCCAGCCACGCTCAAATGGTAGCGTGACTCCGTATGTTCGGTCTTTCTTGCGGCACCTGTTGAACTTATTCCAGGTGAGTCAGGAAAGCGTGGAAGCTCTCAGAAACAAGGACTGTTTTTTTTTTTACGAAGATTCAAAATGACCATAGCTGTATGTACAACATCTCCGCACAAGGTGAAGATGCCCATGGTAACTTAAGGCCCCCATCAACTACAGAATGCCTCATAGGCCAGGTATTGCTTCGATGTTTGAAACAACATTTAGTTTCCTTGCGTGCAAGTGTAGTCGGCAGCGGAAACAGAGGGAAAGGGGAAGCGGTTTGGTTTACCCAATGGTGTCTTAGGTCCTTTTTGTCAGGTTCATCAAATGAGTTTGTTCTTACCTCGAGGCGCTGCGCAAGACCATCTAACGACGATGACGACAACAACAAAAGCGAGTAAAACGGCAAAATCGTTGCATTATCGCCCCATTTTTAAAGCAAAGGTTTTACAGGTTTGCAGTAGAGGCGATCATCAGCATCCACGTAAACTTCTTGTTTTGTAGGTGAGTCCAAAGCTCCTGACTGCCGCGAACCGCTTATCCGGAAAGAGCTCGCAGTGGTGGCATTACTCTTGCTCACTCACTCACTCACTCACTCACTCACTCACTCACTCACTCACTCACTCACTCACTCACTCACTCACTCACTCACTCAATCACTCACTCACTCACTCACTCACTCCCCCACTCACTCGCTCACTCGCTCACTCACTCACTCACTCACTCACTCACTCACTCACTCACTCACTCACTCACTCACTCACTCAAAGTTTGCTCCAAACGCAGTGCGCCTCACAGCCACAAGAATCAGGTTACTTCATGCTCAAATAGCAGCCATTCTGCTTCCTCCTCCCGCCATTGGCCGCATGCGTGCCAAATTATAGGTATTTATTTATCGTGGCCACACAATACGGCTAATGACGTCTACTCGGTCGTTCAATGATTACTCTGTGGTCCCGTGCATACGTTTTGTCCATCTAATGTGTGCTGCGACCAGCCTGTCTCTTAACGCAATGCTAATCGGCTCATCTCCACTAGCTAACGGGCGACCGGTTGGCATGTCCGGTGCACTGGAGAAGCCGAAGCTGCACAGTGTCCATTTTGCTATGGGGAAATGGCCTCATTTGCTGCTAGTGACGCGGCAATAGCCCCAGGAACTCCCATCGGCTCTTATTACGCAATAGCACGCCAATCACGATGTGTGGCTGGAACATCAAGGCCTGCAAATGGCCGGGACGCACGATTGTCACCATCCGGGACAAAACGGATTACTTGTTTTTTGTGCACGCGGACTTCTCGTTTCTCCGTCTGATCGATGAACTCCTTTTCTATTACAGAATTAAGATTTAGCGCATCGAAAGGCACGGACGGTGAAAAGGATCGAACGGGCACTCGTCCCGTCCTTTTCACCGTTCGTGTCTTTCGCTGCGCTAAACCTTATTTCAGTAATATCAACCAACTCGCCCAGCAACACCTCTCACTGAAGTCCTTTTCTATCGTGGGGACGCACGTGTTATGTCTGCCAATCAGAAGTACCAATTCAGACGGTAAGTACAGGAGCTGTTGGAAGTCAACAAGAGAGGCCTTCGCTCTGCAGTGGGCCTGAGCATGCTGATGATGATAATGATGATGGTGGTGGTTGTGGTGATGATTATGGTTATGATAATGATGATGAGGAGGATAATGATGATGATTATGGTGATGATTACGACGACGGCGACGACGACGCTGAGGCAGTGGGCTAAGCATTTATAGCTGAACATTGGTGCTAACTTCATGTCAACTGCAATCGATTTCAGGCCAGGATTAGGGCAACGAACTATCGGAAAGTCCTTGTCAATAGTCAAGTCGACACCTACTAATGATGAATTTAATGTCTAGGAGTTGAGAGCCGTTCTAAATCAAGTGTCGTCTGCGTGTGTCAGTCGCTGGGGTTATTTACGACGTCGCCCACAAGCCCACGTCCCACAGAATGCAAACAGCCCGACTTTTTGGTGTAAGCCATCAGGGTAAGGTCTTCGCCACATCGCAGCAGAAGTGTGGATTTCCACGGGCAACAGCCGCTCAAAAAAGCAGTTACGCCTATTACCCTCGCCATGTCATTTTGTGCATATTAAAGGGACTCTGTAATACTTCCGATAAACGCTTTCGCTCTTTCCTTCGCGTCTAGAAGCATTTGAAAGCTATAGTCGTTGCAAGCACGGAGCGTTATATAGTGCGCGATTCGCTCGTCGCAGAAGATACGCCTTCTGTTTGTGCTTTGTTTTGTGGCTTTTTTTAATTGGCTATCCAATGCGTTCATTCCTGCAACTGATGCAAAGCCCGCCCATACTACTCCATCACTGTAAGGACGTAATTCGAGCGGTGAAGAAACGGCAAGACCGGGAAAGAGAGAAAAATCTTTTGAGCAAGTTCATAAGTTATCCGGTGGGACTAGGGCCGTTTTTTGGCTGAGGTGTATTTCGACCCCCTGATATAAGTACTGGAGGTGTTCGTTGACAATGTTCTGGCAAGCATTTAAAATTCGAAAAAAGAGTTGAAAAGTGTTGCAGAGTCGCTTTAAGGGCCTTATCTTTACCAACCACACATCAGTGTTTCTTTGAGATGTCACCAATGTCATAGAGATGGCCTATTCATGATTAATACTAAAACATCTCTCTCCCATTAATCTCCAATTATCCCGGAGATTATTGGGAGAGACCTTTGCCCTTCAGTGGGCGTTGATGGGCTGGTGATGATGACTAAAACCTCCCTAACACGCGCTTTCTTCAAGTCATGCAACGTCCTGCCTGTACTGCCAAGCCACGGTTTCGGAAAGGTAGGAAGACCTAAATTACGAGTAATGTTTTGGGACCAAACACGTGCTGCATGAGGTAACTGACACGCTCGTTTTCAGAAAATGGATTATGCAGTAACGGGCCAAAGGCTCACAGCGATATTCCTGTGCATACGACTGCTGTGTGCAACGCGACTTGAATTAATCTCTGCCGTCGTTGAGCAATTCCCTTAAAAAAATTCCAATTTTTGTTTGGAAGGCAGCAGTACTTGGTTGTTCTGCAAGGCTCCAATTTGGATTAGTTTATGCGAGCAACTGATGTATTGCGCCGTATTTTGGATAATGGTATTGCGTGGGGTTCTATACTGGACGTCCTGTTTGCCGGCGCGTTCGCTTTTGCTATACTAAAGATATAGTGCTGTGGCTGACAAACCACCCCACCACGTCGCGCAGTAAAACAGAACACACATAGCCGCTGCAACGCGAAGGGGCGCATGGTTTCAAGCTCTCTATAATAAAAGCACTTCATCAGGGATGCTAAATATACCAAAATTACAGCCGTCGTTAAACGTGACGGGGCTTTGAAAACTTCTAGCTCGTCGGCTATTTGGGCGCTGATACGTACTTTATGCAAAATATGTTGCGATTCCAAATCACGGTATTCCTTGGCGAACTAAGTAACCGAGCAGAGTGGGATTTTTTATAACACTTTTTGCTTTCTAGCCCCTATTTATCTTTTCATTGTGCGCTTTGCTTACTGTTTCAGTCACGCATCTAAATTTAAGCGCAGGACCAAAAGGCGTCGTAAAGTTCTGATCAAGGTAATCCAGAGTTTCCAGGTTGTAAAATCAGCTATGTCCAAAGAATGAATGGCGTGCCAGTCTAGCTCGCTATATAGCCGCTAAACACAGAATATCTGCATGCGCGTAAACGGTATTACGTAATTCCCCAAAAGTGCCTCCGTATATTACGTACATATTTTTTTTATGGGCAACCCTCAGGCGTGGTTGGAATACGTGCTTGTCGGGCGCGCGGGGTTACTGAAGCAGTACTTTACGGTGAGTAAACGCCATAAGAGCTGTTTCAGCGCTTTATGGGTCTAGATATGCAGACGTTTGGGAATAGGGATGTCAGAGCTTACGAAGCGAGTCTTAGAGAGTGATATATGCCTTATATATGAAGGCACGGATAGCCTTTGCGTAAAGGGAAGTGGTCACAAAACACCACTACAAACTTAAGGCCGCAAGAAGTATAGAGTTGCGAGAGATGCAATGGCCCACGGAGAAGCTTGAAAGCACAGCAAACACAAAGAAAAAACAAGACAGATGCGTATGTGCTGGTCTGGTATAAGGTATATAACAAAAGAAAAGGGGAAATTTTATAAGGGAAATTTCAGACTACGGTTCACATGGTGTAGGTTTCGAATCTTTTGCCTTGAGGATAAATATTGTAACATGTGAAGCCTTAGAAATATTCTGAGGCTACAATATCGACATCATTAGAAGATCCTATATCGAGAACGTAATCTCTGCATCATATCGTTAACGACTATGTCGGGTGCTGTTGGTTCTAGCGCAGCGACCAATTTGTTTGCTCCCCTGGCGGCATTATTGCGTCCCCTCGCATATCTTTTGTGAGGCGTACGTGTGCGGGCGACCCCGTTTCCCAGCCGCCGCTGAGGTAGACGATTCAGAGCTCGTCGCAGTGTAGACAGCCCCGACAGCAGAAACGTGTCAAGTGGTCCAATTGTGGCCTCTTTATAACATATTTTTGATGCTTTTACTCCATGACGCTGTTTTATTCTAAGTGTTACTGGGACAGAGGGTTTGGCAATCGCTATTGTTAGGCCTGCATTTACGTTTTTACATAAATTTACCGCGTTACTTTTGTAATTAGAATGCTTAAATAACTCCTGTAGGCCTAGAGTGTGGCGACCGTGTCCTCTCGTTACCACTGTCACAACCGTTTCTCTTTGTGCCGTTTGATTTTTTTCTTCTTCTTCTTCTTCTTCTTCTTCTTCTTCTTCTTCTTCTTCTTCTTCTTCTTCTTCTTCTTTTCCTTTTTCTTTTCCTTTTTCGTTTTCTTTTTCTTTTTCTTCTTATTTTCTTCTTTTTTTCCTTTTTCTTTTTCTTCTTCTTTTTCTTTTTCTTCTTCTTTCTCTTTTCCTTTTCCTCCTTCTTTTCCTTTTTCTTCTTCTTTTTCTTTTTGTTTTTTTTTCTTCTTCTTCTTTCTTTTTCTTATTATTCTTCTTCTTCTTGTAGGAAGTGCATATAAGCTGCTTAAACGTACTTCGCTACCTCAGCAATTAGCATGCTCAAATTACTCCTGTTGGCCTCAGTACACGTTCGCCACTTTTGTATTTAGGGTGCTCAAATTACTCCTGTAGGTCTCCCCTACTGTGATTGTATCCTCTCACTATCGTTATGGTCTGCTTTCTTCGTCATCATTTTGTTGTTGTTTATTCTTTATCTTCTCCTTCGCTTGTGATGGCCTACATATTTAGAGAGATAGAATGAAGTTAACTTCGTGCTTTTCTAGTTCTGTATTAGCATGCTCAAAGTACTCCTTTACGTCTCAATACGTGTCTATAAAACGCATTTATAAGGTAAAGGCCACAACATATTTACAATGCTCATGTTTAGTTAATTAGAGCTAATTATGGTGTGGCTCAGGGAACGCGCGTTGCACCCGCATCCCCCTGGTTCGAATCCAAATCCCTAAGAAAATTGGGCAAAATTTGTTTTTTTCTATAATTTTATCTTTTTTCTACACCATAGCGCAGAGCCATTGAGACCTTTGGAACCATCGCTTAGCACACCAACGCCATACGCCGGACTTTCGCGTAATGGCGCATTTAATATGGTGCGCCGAATCACCGCATGGAGCGTCATAGCCGAAATGACGCCTTTAGTAGGGGTAGTTGAAGCAAGAAAACTGAACCGCTTACTGGACTGCAGGGACAGATAACCAAGAAGATCCTCGCGGAGTTTGCGACGGCGACGAGTGACAATGCCTCAACCTATGGTGGTGGTGTGAAATACAGTATACGATATGAATGCCGTTACAACCCTGCACAATAAAAATTGACCGTCGCTGTCTCATAAACCACATTTTTTTTGAGCACATAGATACTGTAGTGCTCGCTGACCAGTAAAGCATGCAAGTTAAGAATTTAGTGCGGTATCATAGTGCACAGTGTCCTTCACAGTAACTGCACATAACCAATTTTGCAGCGCTGCGCGTACGGGGTGTCTGGCGCCAATGCAAAATGGTTTGCAGAAGCAAGCACCTGAAAACATTCAGCGCCCTTCCTCTTCGGGAAAAAGGATGACCACCGAAGCTGGGCGCAGTCCAAAAAGTGCGCCCAATAAAACACGCTTGTTGGTGATTTGTGATTGAGCATACTGTTTAGCCCATTAGCTGAATGAAACTTCGAAGGGCTAGAGATTTATCCTGGCGGACAAGCATGGAGCTTCCCGTTTCCTTCCACAATATTTACAGCTTCAATGTGAATACACTTACTAATACACGTAAATGA
The DNA here is from genome assembly GCF_048455015.1 of Haemaphysalis longicornis. NCBI lineage: Eukaryota > Metazoa > Arthropoda > Arachnida > Ixodida > Ixodidae > Haemaphysalis > Haemaphysalis longicornis. Next base: position 186,967,194 of record NW_027526295.1, on the reverse strand, counting down.
AGTCAGCGTAATGGTAGAGTTGTCCTAGCGGCTAATTATCACATAACTTGTTCGGAAAAGTTTCAATAAAACAATAGTTACAGCCGCTTTCTGTAACCGCAGTCCCTCCGTAGACGGCCATGTACTTACAGCAGACGGAAATTTCGTAACGTCTACAACTTTCGTAACGTCTAAACTCGGCGCAGTGATTGAGCTGTCCTAGCGAGCAATTTCAGTATGATGTTTTTAAACACGTGCAATAGATTTGGAGAGCTCGAAAGCATTCAGCAGAGAGTTAGCTTTGTTGTCTAATTTGTGAACGCGTATTCTGTCGACGCACGCAGTTTTGGTCAGAATCTATCCTATAACAGCTCCGCTGAAAAGCCAAAGGGTCGCGAACATTGGGAAAGCTCATGCGGGCCATGTTCTGAGATTGTCACGCTGCTCTTCTCTGACAGTATGCCCACAAAGTGCGAAACGTTAAAGGAATGTATTAATCGGAGCTTCTCTCGAAGTTTCAAGACGCTATCAAGGAAAAGAGCAGAAGAAAGCTCACGAAAGGCTTCTGTCTGCCCCTTGGCAACGCACTGGGTAACTCAGCACAGGGGACGGCGACGTACGTGGCCTCTTTGGCTACGAAATCTGCCCAACCTTCATTCACTCAACTCCACGCAAACGGCGCTTCCGTCTTTCCTCACACGCCGAGTTCGCTGCGCGCCAAGATTTCCCAGGACGGCGTGGAAGTGATTGCTCAAGTACAGCTCTTCATGAAGTCTCGAAATGAGTTCTACAGCGGTGGCTTGCGGAAGCTGCTCCATTGGAGGCTGTAGTGCGCTACATTAAAAGGGGCACACACGCTCAGAAATAATGAATTCCCAGCCGCATCTCATTGCTCAATATCCGGTACTTCACTGCAATAGTACAAACTTCATAAGTGCCCCTCGCACTCGTCGGCATCCGCTTAAAACTACGAGTCGTTACATTTGTTGCAGCAACAGTAACATCCGAAGCGGCACCGTTATACGAGTAAACAGGAAATACAAAAATATTCTTGTTAAAAATTGTGATTTAAGAGAAACACACACAGTTTTCACCAACTGAATGTCTGCCCGCAATTGTAAGTGTAAGCGCGATTTGTCGGCGTTAAAATGGCCCTACAGAAAGCGGCGCTTCCGCAGTTTAATTGTGGGTAAAATAAATTTTCGCGATGAAAAAAAAAATCTTCTGACGGGTTGTTTTCTTAATGGATTCAAAATGCACAGCTCGCGGACGCAACGCCCCTCTGTGTTGAGTTCTCTGGTGATCTCTGGACACGCTCGAAAATTGGAAATTTTCAACAGGTTTGTCTATCAAAGCTCAGTCAACTGCGATTCAGAATTTTGCAAGATATATTCCTGATTTCAGTGTCCCCTATAATGCAGCGGCGCAACCTATTACTGCAGAGCATTTTTGTTGTTGTTGTTTGGACATTACATAATTTTGAAAAAACAAAGGCTGCGGCTTAGCTCGGATGGGCCCTGTTATGCAAGCGAAAGCAGTCGGAGCACAATTTACCAACCGAACAATGTAGCTAACGTAGTCCAAGGTTCGACGAAAACTCGTCTGGCGAGGAAATAACATTGTTGGTACAAAACCTACACTCGCCAAAGTGCTAAAAACAATAGGTAAAACAAATGACGTTTCGGGGCCCGTACGGGTCCCTTGTTCACATATGAAGCGAAAAATGGCTCGGCCGTAATTATACATGCTTAGAACGGTGCAAAGCGCATGCGTATGTTGTAGGCATAGGCCCACGTGTCCGATTAAGAGCGTGCGGGGTTGATTGAATGTGGAATGATTCTCGGAGTAGCCTGGCAAAAATGGCCGAACTACCTGGCAAAAATGGCCGAACTACTGCAAGACAGGTCTACGTATGAAAAAGTAAAACGTGACCCAACAAGGAAAATCGAGAGCGAACTGAAAGATCTTTTGACGGATGTTTTCAAATATGTTCCGCCTCAGAGCAAGGGTCTCTACTACAGGCTCTTATGTCACAACGGCTCAGCTCCAGCCATCTACGGTGTTCCCAAGATTCACAAGCCAAATGTTCCTTTACGGCCGATTGTCGACTTCACCCGTTCCCCTCTGTATAACCTGTCCAAGTATCTGCACAGCATCCTGCGGCCTCTCGTTGGGACGACAGAGACTTATGTGAAGGATTCTGGCCATTTCGTAACGATGCTACGCGACGTCAACATCCAGGACGACGACGTTATGGTGTACTTTGACGTTAAATCTATGTTTACTTGTGTACCTGTGGACTTCGCGGTCCAGTGCTGTAAGAAGGTGCTCGAGAACGACGAGACGCTCGCCAGCCGCACTCCGATTGAAGATGCCGACCTCTGCCGCCTCTTGGGCTTCTGCTTGCGGAGCACGTATTTTGTTTTCAAGGAGGAGTTTTACAAGCAGGTGTTTGGTACTGCGATGGGCGCTTCAATTTCTGTGACTTGTGCGAACCTCGCTTTGGAAGCCGTCGAGAAGACCGCACTAAGCCTCTTAAGTCGTCGTCCAAAAATATTCGTACGCTACGTGGATGACTGTTTCTGTGTGTTAAAGCGGGAAGACGCGCCAGTACTTTTGGAACACCTGAACTCCGTCCAGCCAACAATCCAGTTCACGATGGAAGAGGAGGCTGCCGGTCGTATCGCTTTTCTGGATGTGGAAGTGCAGCGCAAGAATACCGGCTTTGTGACTACGGTCTACCGGAAGCCCACGCATACCGGCCAGTACCTGGACTTCGCTTCTGCGCACCCGATCGGACACAAGCGCTCTGTGGCCTCGGCACTCTTCACACGCGCGCAACGCCTGTGCTCTTCTACCATGGCGCGGAGGGCGGAAGAAAAGAAGATAAGAGAGGACCTCGCTAGCAACGGATACCCACGCCATATACTAAACGCTCAGCAACGCAGATCGGCAAACCCACCCACATCACCGAGGAAGGAGCGAAAGCGCGCCGCCATTCCTTACGCTGTTGGTGTAAGCGAAATGCTTTCACGAATATTCGATAACTACGGAGTCCAGGTTTGCCACGTGCCCACAAGTAAGCTCCGACAGCAACTCGTAGATGCCAAAGATGCGCTAGAACGCGAAAGGTACCCCGGGGTCTATAAGATTCCTTGCCAGACTTGCGACGCAGCCTACATTGGTGAAACTGGGAACTTCAAGAGGCGACTAAAGGAGCACAAAAACGACGTTGCTAACGGCCGCACCCAGCTAAACGCCTTGGCAGAACACCAAAACGTAACCGACCACGTCATCGCTTGGGATTCGGCCAGCATCATTGCCACCGAGAAAATACTATCAACCCGCCTACTCCGAGAATCATTCCACATCCAATCAACCCCGCACGCTCTTAATCGGACACGTGGGCCTATGCCTACAACATACGCATGCGCTTTGCACCGTTCTAAGCATGTATAATTACGGCCGAGCCATTTTTCGCTTCATATGTGAACAAGGGACCCGTACGGGCCCCGAAACGTCATTTGTTTTACCTATTGTTTTTAGCACTTTGGCGAGTGTAGGTTTTGTACCAACAATGTAGCTAACGTTTTGAACCGCGAGCACTTACTACCGTCGTCGCAGGCGAAAGCGAAGCGTCTATTGCCGCCTCTACAGCTCGTCGCGGTCGTTTTATGCATCCTTGTAACGACGCTTAGCTCACCGAAGTTCCCGTTTTTCATTTGTTTCTGCCTCCCACTTTCCGCGCTTGTACTCGCGTTTCTGCTTCAACACATTAGCAAGCCGAGCGACATTTGCAGGATGGTCCGACGCAGCAGGCGGCTGTTAGTGCAGCGGCAGAAAACTGGATCTATAAGCGATGGTAGCAGATTGCATTATCAGCCCTCGGTGAGCACGTGTTCACGGTCTTCACGCCTCAAACATACGTCGTCATGTGGCGCGTCTCTTTCCGCCTCACCCCTTAGTCGCTCTTCCTACTTCTCCAACTCGCCGTCCCGCTAGTCACCGCGGCAAGATAATCGAGTGCACCTGACATGGGAAGGGCAGAAATGAACACAGCAGGTCAACACTCATCGAGGACTGAAACAGGGATGCCCTTTGACCCCAATACTGTTTATATTTAACATATCCGGCTTAGAAGAGAAACTGGAAGAACGTAAATTAGGGTTCAACCTAACGCACATGTGGCAAGGTGAAGTGGTAGAGCAATGTATTCCCGGAATGTTATACGCAGACGACATTGTTCTTTCAGCTGACAACTAGAGAGATATGCAAAGGCTCATAAATATTAGTGGCCAGGTAGCCACAAACCTCGAATTAAATTTTAGCACAGAAAATCAGAAAAAATGGTCTTCAATGACACTAGCACTGACTCAGCGTCAATCGAGCATGGCGAATTATCCAGAGTCAAGGAATTTAAATCTTTGATAGTGTGGATAAACCAAGAGGAAAAGGACTTAAGAACTCATGAGAAACCCCTTAAGAATAAAGGAAAGCGAAACGCAGCTATAACGAAGCGTAGAGGTCTGTGGGGGTTGTTAAATTGAAGAAGGCGTCCCGGAACCGGGCTCCATCACCTCCGTCAGGTAGTGGTAGCGTGGTGAACGAGCCGGCAGCAAACTTCGCTGCCATGGTGAAGACGACAAAAATCTGAAGGCAAAACTTAACTGGTTTACCGCATGGCGAGAGATGAACAGCGGCGATAGAGCAACATCACACCCTTCCGATCCAGCTTACCGCATGAGTCGAATATAGTGACAGCGGCATCCATGCGAGCGGCGTCCGCTGGTAGGTTCAAGTCTCTACATGACGAACGGTTTGTGTTCTATTTTGCAACTGCCACGGCTTGAGTTATCTCTGGCGGGCCTGCGAAACCGGTGCCTGTCTTAACTGGTTCAAGAAAAGCGGGCTTTCTGCAAAGTACAGGAGTACTTCATCACACTACACTAACTTGTAGCACGCGCGAACAGGGTAGCGCCCCGCTGAATAGTAACAGTGTATAACAAATACGAAGTGAGAGTAATTTGGAAAGCAGTAATGGTTCCGGGTCTCACATTGGGAAATGCAGTTCTCTGCTGAAAATCAGGCGATTTATCATGCCTTTAGGTGAACTAGAGATCGGTAGGCAGTTTGGCCTTAGCAGAGCGTGTTAAACAACCAACTAAGTAGTGCAGGGAAATATAAGCTGGGCAACGTTTGAAGTTCTAGAAGCTCGGAGTAAAATATGTTTTGAGGGGAGGTTGAGAGCATTGGATCCACGTAAGTTGACAGCAACCTTTTTCGGTACATACCCATGAAAAGCACGGAAACGCAGTGGCTAAGGGCGACTAGAAGGCTCGCGATGAAATAAGGCAGAAACAGGGGGACTCCAAGATACCCAATGTAACCCACAAAAGCAAGGCTGACAGAAACAAGTAAATGAAGAGAAACAATGGAAGCTTAAATATCGGAAGAGATGTACAGGGCGGATTAATTGGACATGGGAAAGGAAAATCTGTACGATAATTCCAAGGAAAGTGCTTTGCTTTTTGATGCTAAAGAAGGTTGCTTGAAAACGAAGAGCTTTGTGGGGAAGTATACACAAAATGATGGGGTTTTCGTGGTCTGCTGAAAGGAAGCAGAAACTGTGCGGCCCATAGCGTTGGAATGTTCGTGTATCCATCCAAACCTACATGCGAGAAATATTCGCCTCCCCGAAGCCCTATGATGTAATGGTAGCACAGAGGGAGTACACTTCAAGGCTGTAAAGGTGAGCAAAAGAAGATTGAAATGCTGCTGGAAGAACAGCAAAGAGGAAAATATTGCCTATAACTGCTACCTCCTGTAACGGACAAAGTGTATTTTCAGCCTGCCCTAAGAGCAGCGCTAGAATTAAACCAGCAGTACAACATAGACATACAGTGGAAGCTCGTTAATTCGAATTTCAAGAATTCGAATTTGGGGATAATTCGAACTGTATGATTTGGTGCGGCCAAGTCTCCATAAAGGCCTATGTATTGAAAAGCCCGTTAATTCGAACGCGAGGTGCCTCCTGCACGGATAATTTGAACTACGCGCCACCACGTCAGTAGCTTGGGGCATGGCACACGGCCAGTAAATGACCCCGCTGCCTTTACACGAGGCTGCGTCGCCTCCGGAAAGGAGATAAAAGAAGAGAGAGAAGTTAAATAGTGCGAAAGCAATCTACAAATCCCGTAGCGGCCGTTTTGGAAGTAGTTTCTTTGAGGAATACATAGACGTGAACACGAGTGCAGGGCGTGGGGCTTGCTGACCGATGGAATCATTTCTGAGGCCAGAAGCGTAGAACCTGTCGCTGCAGGCGACCACGAGGAGGTGGCGGACGCAGCACAAGTGGGGGCCATCGCTTGAAAGTAATGACAGGACGGAATGCTACACTTCTATATCCTGTTTTGAAGTGCGCGAAAACGAGGCCTTACGCTACATTCTCTCGTTAGAAGAAAAAAATTCTAGCTTTCGCGTTCGGGCATAAGGAAGGTTTCAATCGCGGCCTTTTTCAGGCATTCATTTGCTGACGTGCTACAGCTCCACAATCACATTGTACAAATTTTGTGCTTCACTTCTCTTAGTTCGAACTTTCATTATTTCGAACTGAGTTGGCTTCTCCTTGGAGTTAAAATTAATGAGCTGTTATTGTATTACAATCTTTGGTGAGATTACAGGTAATCACCCCGTTACAAACGTGATACCATTAACAATCAATCAATCATGAAAATGGGCTGCGGCAAGTCCCGTCATATCAGTTCACGGTCAAATTCGAACACATGGTGAAACTCATTAGGCTAGGCCAATATTACTTTCGCAGTAGAAAGTGTTCCACAGAAAACATTCTCAGTTTCTGATTTCTGGTACATACATTCTCCTCTACCCAAGCAACAGAACGACGCCGTCAGAAGTTGATCAGGCCATTTAAGGGGATAAAATGGGAATCATTTTTTGCTTCTGCTTTATACGATACAAATACTGCGGAAGACTATTCAAAGGTTCTGCACACCACTTATAAACAAAAGACCCACAACCAATTTAACATTATAGGGAAACTGAAGTGAATTTATCAAGCTCCCGTTTTTGCTTGCACTGCGTAGACCGGTTCAAATTAACACACTTTTCATCGTTTATCCGGTTGATAAGTCGGTAATTATTTTACAAAACCCGAAAAAAGAAAAACTACCATGCGCCGTGTAAGTAAGCGCAAAATGGACAAGGACGGACTGCGGTCTGCGGCGGCCACACCAACTAAACGCTGTTACGTCGGGAGGAGGTGCACCGTGATTGAACAATGTCTAAGATTAGCATTCAAACAATGTAAAATAACATGCTTGACATCCGACGTTATCTTTGGATGGGCATTCTCGATATCTCAACATTCGCCATACCGCGCTTCTGCCATGTTGTCGGCTGTAAAATGCCTACGCCTCCCAGGACGGCATGGAATCGTAGCAATCGCTAGCCGAGACCTACGCAGTGAATGAACGCCCTCCGCGTCACCGCAGACGCTCAAATGCCATGCGCTTTTCTCTCATACTTGGAGCTTGCCTCACTCATGCCTGTATCGTAAAAAGCGTGTTCACACCAGGACAAAGGTCTGCTGATTCTGGCCTGTACGCACTGCCCGCAAGCAGTTGGTGCTTGTGGCAACAGCACACCAACGAGAACTCAGTCTGCACACCAACGAGTGTCAGTCTGCACACGTTCTGCGAACTCGCTCGTGGAGCAGCGAACGTTACGGCCCAAAAGTGGTAAACTCAGTACAGAAAACATCCACCGAAAACGAAAAAATCAACTTATAAAAAATGTATCCTTGGGGATTCGAACTTTCAGCTTAAACATACCTAGCACTCCAGACCACTCGACCACGGGCCGGCGATGCCGGCGTCGGAAATATAAGGGATATAATGTATAAACAGTTTACAATTTTATTTAGTTTTAGCATTTCAAGCAGCTTAGGTGACTATTTGTTGTATAGCGCTCGTGAAGTAACCATCCCCCAAATTTCCACAATACCTCACGTCTAGCAATTCCATTTCTTAGACGGAAAAATGTTCGCAGAAGGACGGGACGGAAGAAGAGGACAACAAACCAGGCGCATGTTTGTTGTCCTCTTCTTCCGTCCCGTCCTTTTGCGCAGTTTTATTGTTATCATGGAACACCAACTAGCCCAACAACGTGCTTTACTCATGTTCGCAGATGTGGGGTCGTGCTGCTTACCGCTGTGCCTGTTCACCTAGCGCAAAAAAGTGCTTCCTGCTCCCTAGTTTTACGCTGTACGGTAAAAGTTTCAGTTGATTTTATTTCCTTAGTCCCTATATTGACTTCGCTGGCTCTTCTCCCGCCTTCAAGTGGCCTTAGATTTCCTACTAGCGTACCAGTCAGCGAAGCGTCGCATGTGCGCTTGTTCAGCGCTTGTGTGGAGCGACCTGGACTTGGAGCTTGATACAGTGTACAAACTAACAAAGTAAAGAAAGGCACATTCTTCCATTCACAAACGTGTCGCCGCTTAGTTTCAATTGAGCGAACGAATTGGCCCGTCGGCGGCCGGCGGACTAAACGCTGGGCCCACTGACTCGGTCGGAAGGTCGCCGGGCCGTGCAGTAGAGCAGTCAAGCCAAGTCATTTCCTCCCGACGTCACGCGAAAACACTACCTAAAATGGGCGAGGATGCAGAGAGGAGGACCGCATTTTCGAATTGATTTCTCTACTAAATATATTGGCGTAGACGCACTCAGATTGGTCGAAACTCCGGACTACAATTTGCGGTGGTAATACCGCAATGTTTACAAATCCCTTCAGTGTCCCTTTAAATCTCCTAGCTACCATCTCAGACACATTCCAAAAGTAAGAAAGAACTATGGTGAGTAGTCTTTCCTGTACCAGTCAACTGAAGCCATAAAAAAATAGGAGAAAAATTAAACATCGACGCCAATGAATCCACGTTCAAAAAACAGGTTAAAGAAAGGCTACTGAGGAATAACGCCTGCAATACTGATATATAATTAAGGGTTCGAAGTATATGTCGATATTTTCACCTTAAGGTAGAAGTTAAGAACAATTACTAACTAAAATATATAATTGCGTACCTGTGACGTAGTTGCGGAATCATTGAAACCTAATGCGGCCAAATTACTACGTTTGCGTGTACACTCTGATCCTTCTGAGCATTTTATACCTGTACTTTGAATAATGCAAGGAAAATGTATCAATGACTGTGCTTTTGTGCTATTGTGATACTAAATTGCACTAATATGTTTCAATTTGTTTAACTTTCTGAACATCACGTTTATTGCGTACACTGTAAATCGTGTGGCTGAGGCCAGTGGCAAGTCGCATCCTCCTTTAGTGTCAGCCTTCCCTGAGTTTTCGCCATGAAATCAAATGAAATCAAACCAAATCAAATCAAATCACATCAAATCAGCAACAGTTTTCTTCGTCTGTGTTGTAACAAATACCTGTAACAATTCTTTTCATCAGATTTAAAATTGTACAAATAACTTTGAAATTACGAAATTCCTTCGCCTTAGAATAAATGTGACTCGTCCTTTCATCAAAAGGTAACCTCTGGTGTTTTAAAAGTATTCTACCCTAGCAGCGTAACCATTTCAAGCGTTTTCGTGTCAAAAGAAAGTTGTGGTAATGGCAAGAAAAGTACACGTATTATGCCCGGCTACTTTCCCTGGTTCCATTGTTTGTTCCAGCAGAACACACAGCACCGGAAAGCTCACGCACGCACGCACGCACGCACGCACGCACGCACGCACATACGCACATACGCTCATACGCACACACGCCTTGTACGAACGTACAAGGACGACTACACGCTTATACGCGCACGCACGCGCGCGTCGTCGGCACGGCTCAGTATGCTTCACCGCCTCCCCCTGGCACTTTCGCAATGCTTCGCCGCCGTGGAGACCCTCCCCTTCAGAGTTACGCCAGACGCTCCTCCTCTGTTTGTGGTTCATACGGCGCTGCGAGAAACGGCAGAGTAGCGCGCCCCGCCGTGCGTTCTCTGATCACACGATCATTTCCCGAGACGCAGCCGATCTGCCCCGTTACCCAGATGACAGCAGTTCACGCTGTTCACTAATTTCGTATTACGGAGTATAGTAATCATCATGGGATTTTTTTTTTCTGACTCGCTTTAATGCAGTCGACGTCCGTTATTACGAAGTCAACGGGGACCACACAACACTTCAAATTCACCGAACTTACAATTAAACAAATAGCACGAGAACAGAATCTTTCATCGTCCACCTCATGCCTCCCTTCTCTACTTCATTCAGAATACCGACTTTAGTCGCCAAGTCCAGCGTACGACACGGGCTGTATGAAAGCTGAGAATTCCCTGAAATCGAAGACTGAAGTGTCCACCCCACCGACTACTCCGACGGCAATGAGCGCAACGAAATTGGTGATCTCACAAAAATCGGTCAGCGGGCCGAGCCTCGACTGAGCAAAACTGCCCCTGCATCAACTGCGGCCCTGCCTCATTTGCTATGGCGCCGACAGCAGAAAAGGACGCGGTGCTGTTTTCGCGCTTGAAAATTTGGAAGTTTATCAAGAAGTGATGGTCACCTCAATGTTTCTGGTTAAGAAATAACGTGTAAGTTATTTCTAGCCGGCGGAAATATGCACTGAAGCAGTTTTTTGGTCAATTGAAAAAACAATCACGCTATTGATGTCACCTGTGTAATTTTTAAATAAAAAATACACACTCAAGAGCGACCTCCAAAGAGGTTGGAGCGCAATCAAGCAAGCTGTTTCTCCCAAAGGCATTTTAAGGCAGCTCATTTACTGTGGAAACTCCCCATATACGTTCTACGGGGGTTCATGACTAATTACATGCTTTAATCTTTTGTATGGACGCTAAATTCACTACAGAGACGCAGTTTTAGATATGGATGGACGCCCTATAAGCATATTTATACCAGCCGAACTAGAGAAGTATTACGTTCTGTGTTCCCGGCTCATTTTAAAAGCGCACGGGGAGGAATAATTCAGTGGACTGCTTAGCTTGCTGCTTCAGGTAGTAATTGAAAATGCGTTCGCCAGCATACATTCTCAGATGCATCAAAGTAACTACACCGAAAACAGCGAACTTCCGTTACGGGCAAATGACTTCGAGGCTTCTGTAGCCCGCGTAGCAGCGGTCATAGCGCGTCTCTTGTGCGATAGTGGCTACCAGGCGTCTCCCGCAAGCCGCAGCATTGCGAAACAATATCACACGTACAGCACATGTTTAATGTCGTCGCTAACTTTGCCGGCCTAACCAAGGGGGAAGTCCCTTCACGCATTTTATACCGCTGCTATTGTGCGGGCGGACCGAGGCCCAGGTGATCGATAACGCCTCATGCCGCTTGCATAGGCGTGGGGCTACTGGACGGGGAGGCGGGGCTAAGCGGAATAGCGGGGCATCTATGTCTTCATGAGTCAATACAGATGGCTGCTACCACCACGCCGCTTAAATACGAGTGATGCCAAACTCCGTCCTGAGAATGTCACAAGGACAACAACATTCGACCAGCCTAAAGCAGTGAAGCCGTCAGGTCGCCCCCCCCCCCCTCCTTCTCTCCCCAATGTTCAACTGTTTGCGTGAAAATGAACTGGAACGTTGACGTCCCACCCTTTCATGTGAAATCCCTACCGGAGAGCCTCAGTGGAAGAATTTGGCCTCTCCGGTAACCTCCCACTGTCTGAAGCAACTCTTCTTTGCTGTCTCTGGCTGGGGGTGGCATGCACAAATGCTTACTCATACTTAATAGGATTGGCAGCAAGTGAGGAGTGCGAAACATCCGGCACGCCGGAGGCGATACGCCACGTTTTATGCGAGTGCCCACGCTACTCGCCTGAAAGTAAGAAGCTGTCGTCAGCACTGAGGAACCTGGACTCTTGGCGGCCATTTTCGGAGGAGAAGATTCTGTGCCACTGGCCGTCTCTTTCATCCGCTCAGAAGGCGACTAAGGAACTCTTACGCTTTCTACGGGCGACGAACTTAACACCAGACTATAGACTTAAATCCTCCAGTGGCAATCACCGAATTTGAACATTTAGTGCTTCAGCGCTGGGTATACCCGTCTGCTCCAACTTTTCTACATTCTTTCCGTTCTCTTTTTTGCCTATTTTCCTTTCCCACGTGCAGGATGGCAAATTAGGTTTTACCCAGGTTAACTTTCCTGCCTTCCTTCTACATCCTTCCTTCCTTCCTTCCTTCCCTACCCGAGAGTACGTGGACACTTACCATGTACAAGCTGGTTTCTTCTGAAGCAGTTGTGACGCAGCACGCCGGATAGCAAGTTATGCTTTCGTTCAAACTCTTTACGACTTCTCTGCACATTCTTACAGCAGGCGATTCAGCCGTTATATATCCATCACCGTATACGTGAGCGCGACAAATGCTCTCCAACCAAAAATGCAGAAGTGGTATTGTTTTATTTTGGAATTTGTGCGTGATGCTTGGTACCCTGGAAAACATCCCGAGGATTCATTGCATTTAAGGGCTGGGGTGGATCCACTGTGGCTCAGTTGGAGGTGCATACCTAGAACATAACTTCAGAAGAGAGGGGGATTACGCCAACTCTGGGCTCGTCAGTCCTACTTTCCTTGCAGCTTAGTTTTAATGAGAGCAGATGGCCTTTAATGTAGCGATGACAGAAAACTATGCGCCTCAAAAGTAGGCGCCCTGGTTGCCGACCTTCCGCCAGGCCGGAGCCCTCCCCCCCCCCCCCCCCCCCCCCCCCCCTGGCTATTGCTGTGAGGGAGAAGCAGCTTGATTTTCAGAGCGTCCCCTGTGTGTCTACGAGGAGCCAAACCGAGAACGCGTGGCTCGAGGCTCCATGCTTTCTCGATTCATTCAGTATGCCAAAGAGGGTGTGCAAGTGCTTGAGGACGGCGTCAACGCAGGGTCCACACCCACTACAGAATAGTAGAGTCGCGTAACTCTACCCTGGTACTCCTACCTCCTGCTATTCCCATTTCCTCCCCTCTTGCCAAACTACCTTCACTTACCAACAAGGGACTCTACTACCCCTACTTCTCTGAGCATTGCGCGAGGGCTGGAGGCCTTGAAGCATCGTCGGCAAGCGGCGTCGGACAGACCCTCCCCCCCCCTTTCGGATACTGCCGGGTGAGCTGGTTGATTAGAGGAATCCCAAGCGCACAAAGCAAGCGTCCGAGACCATAGAGTTTCATACTAATATATACTAGAGGGAAATCTGGCGCCACTGTCTAGGGGAGCCGCGCTTCGGCGAGCGTTACGTCATGTACCGGTCAGGCACATTCCACTTGTACTTGGCATGGCTCATGAACAGGCTGAAAAGTTGGCTCTGGCTGCAAAAAAGCAACATTATTACTGCAGAAGGTTCATCAAATTTGTTTTGTTTTTATAAAATTGATCTTTCAAAAAGATTAATTTGTCAGTAATAATGTAGAAGCTTCAGACACTATGTACTAGAAAAAAAAGTTACCCTTTTTGTTGATTTTGGCTTCGAGACAAAAAAGAAGTCATACGACTAGCTAAGCCAAGTAGGCGAGGAACATCGCTAGCGGAAATGGCGCCGCCCACGGTGGCCCGCGACTGCAGCGACAGATTTCCCTCTAGTAAATATTAGTATAAAACTCTAATGTCCGAGAGCGAGAAAGAGCAAGCCGTTTACTCTGAAAACGCCGGAAGCGGGACCACAACTGTAGACAGAGGCAGGCTTTGGACGAATAGTATAATAATTACAGTTAAATCAAACGTTAAACAAGCGAAACCAAGAGTTAACCAAGCAAAGTCAAGCTTTCCTTTTGCATATCCACGTTTATCTTAGCTAAGCCGCATGCATTTTAACCCAGAACTCGCGTAGGGGATCCAATTTGAAAAAAAGGATGAGTGATCTCACAACTGAAAACAACAGCGAGAGTATGTATCAAAAATGTTTTTTCGCATAAAAAAAGTTGCAACGTTATTCTCATACATGACGCCTCCGCATATCGCAGGGAACCAGTGGTTTCTGCAATAGTTTTTTATCTTCATAGTCTCCCAGTAATGCGATAGGTTAGAATGCTGTAATAATGTGCTTTATCGCACTGGGCAGAATCAATAACAGAGCTTCTACATCAGTAAAAAATTAAAGCCGTTCCACTCAAAGTGAAAGCTGTCGGAAGTGCACAGCATTGATTCGCCAGGATGGGCTGCAACGCCGTTATCCGCTCACTGCTGCCACCCAATACATTTCAAATTTCCCGCCTTCACAGTGCTCGCGTGCCCCCTGCCGGAAACTGCGCCAGCGGGAGTCTGTTATTTTAGATGCGACTGCATCTCATTCACTCGCCTTGTCCCTCCATACGGCGTTGTCCGTCCACACCCCTCCCCCTACACTATAAAAAAAAAATAGTTACCGGCACCCGGTTTCGATCCCACGACCCTGTGGGCGGAACGCGAGGTACATGGTGCTCTTCCCACTGCGCCACAAAACTTTTATTTTCTTTTTCTTTATTACATGGTAGGATGCGCTCAGACGTTGCAGTATGAGCAATACAAGCAAACAAAAGAATACACTGAAGTTATGAGACGCACATATACATCGAAATTCAGGCAAACACACACAAGCGTTCAAAACAGGGAACCAGTCAGGTGGTTGGTCAAGCGAACTATACATACTATGTACAAATTCCACAGTTTCTCGGAAATAGGACTTAGTTGATCTTGGTGGCTCAGCGCCACAAAACCGAGACAGAATCAAATGCTACGAACGCGCCTTATATCCTTGACTCATTCAAACTACGTCAAGAAGCTACTGATACAACGCATGATGGCGCAATGATTAACACTTGCAATAAAAGAAAAGAAGCTCCTACTGACAGCAACAATGATGGAGTAAAGGTCGTTGCGACAGCGAAGCCCTAAGAATACGACTTAGAGAGATTGACCAAGATTGGCCAATAAAACATAATAATAATCATAAAACATAATAATCATACGCGTTCCCGACACGTTTCACGCGATTTCAGAATCAATCCAACGGAAAAACCGAGTGAACCCCACGATGCGTCGCATCTACACAGGGTTCCCCTCGCGGGGAGGTGGGCGCAATTTTTTTGTGCTTGCTTTAATTTCGTATGCTGGAGCTGTTTTGCGACATTTCGAACCCGCCATCTTGCGTGCCTGCTTTTTTCCCTTACTATCGTAAAAACCAACCCAACGAGGGTTCCTAAATAAATGAACGCGGGGGCTACCGGTTATACACACAGATTTTGCCTGAACTGTACCTTAAGTTTTTTTTACGCTAAACAACGGGTAGATGTATAAGGGTCGAAAGTTGGGCGAGTTGGTAATGATGCATCTCCAAAAACAAACTGCGCGCAAATTAACGGGGACAAGAACACACGAAGACAGCACAAGCGCAGGTGCTGTGCTGTCTTCATGTGTTCTTGTCCCGGTTAATTTGCGCGAAGTTTTTTTTTTTTTTTTTTGGGGGGGGGGGGGGGGTAGATGTATGACAAGCACCAGTGATTCACGAGGTTCGAACGGTTATGACTATTTAAACCGCCTGGTTTTTCGAAGTTTCAGCGTGGCTCCCTGACGCCGGTACAGAAGGTCGATTATCTCGCTGCGCCGCCTCATTAGCAGTCGCATCAACTGTTAGCGGGCTAAGACGACAAGGCGAGCCCATGAAGTGCTTTGCGCTTAAAAGCACAACGCGAAATAGAGAGCGCGCGCGCCACAATAAGCTCATGAGCCATATTCGCAATCCTGCATTCGTTCTTTGCGGCACAGTGCACAAATGCCATGCAGCGCTGTTTTTAGCTGCGGTAAGCGACGCTGATCTCGTTTTGTTGCTCACGCCATCGATTTCAAAAGAATATTTCACGCATTAAATTGTCCAGAGTGCGCGCATTGACATTGATTTGTATGTTGTGGAGCGCAGAGAGAACAAGAACGCATAGGTGCTTTCTCGTCTGCAGGGATAGGAGCAAATACGAAGGTAAGAGGTCGCGTGCGTCTAATGGCCACCGGGGCGTGGTACAGCGAAGCAATCCCGACAAAGCGGCACTATTGACGGTCGGTATTGGCAACTGAAAGAATTTTGCGACCCGCATTGCACGATCAGTCGACCTTCGACTTGATTCTCTGCGTCATCTCGTTAGCCGCATAACGTAGTAGTTACGAAATGCACTGCTGCGCACACTTTAATTAGAAAGCACTGTCAAAAGGTCGTGAGCAATTTTAGGGCGCAGCGCTTTGGCGGCCGCCTCTCGGCTGAGCCGCGCCGTCGTCGTAACCGAGTGGACGATGGCAAGACCGAATAGTGAAAGAAAGCAAAGGAGGAGAGTGTCGCGGAATTGTGAGAGGAGGGCGGTTCGCCGTGGCGGCGCGAGCCAGGGCTCTCCGAAAGTGTGCGCAGGAGGGGGGGGGGGGAGGAGGGGGCAGTATGCTGGGCCCGCACGAGGCGCTCGACGGCGTGGCACTTGGTGAAAACGTGAGGGGGGCGTGCGCGTGATTATGATGTGCCCTCGCTTAAGACACAGTTCGCGGACCCTTCCTAAGACGCACTTCGCGCCGCCGACGCAGAGGCTCATCATCGCTGCCGTCGAGAGAACCCACGAGTGAGTGCTGCCTCCGCGCAGTGCTGCTGCGCCCAAATATCGCAATAGGGAGTGTCGTAATCGCCAGCTATTTTTTTTCCTGCATACCACTAATATTATTACGTTTGCTCTTGACATACACTGATGCTTCACAGTGAAGACAGCCAAAGGTTTAAGGTTTGCTTCGCATAGTGCCCTCTCAAGTGACCTTCAGCTTCAATCTGACTACACCGAAAAAAAAACACGGGTCAGGGGACCAGTACAGCAGTGTCGTAACCTTTTGTCTTTTTACAAACATTCCAATTCCGAGTTAAGGTTTTTACGCGTCGAAGCTGCGGGAGCGCTTCGACGCGTAAAATTATTCTGGAGCGCTCCACTACAACGCTCCCCACACCTGCGGTGTGGGGCGCGTTGTAGTGGAGCGCTCCAGAATAATTAGACCTCGTGGGTATCCTTAAGGACCGCCAAAATGTCGACACTCGGGCGTTTCTGTTTCTCGCCTTCATCCAAGAAACGCGCATCGCGGCCGGGATTGAAACCACTCCTTGGGCCCAGCAGCACAACGCCTCAGTTACTAGAGAGTTTTAGCTGACCGTTTCTGACAGTCCGCTCCGCTCCGATAGCAAGCGGGAGCGCCATTGCGCATGCGTGGCACGCTAGCGCGCTACCGGCGATACCGGAGCGGGGCCCCGCTCCGCTAACTGGGGCCTCTTAGCGGACCGTCCCGGCAGCTTACGCTACCGTGCGGAATAACATGGCTGCCCCCGCGATGCGAGCGCGCTACGGCGAACTTCGTTTCTTCCGTGGAAACACGACCGACGAAGCCGCGAAAGCGCTTCCGAATAGGCAATGGTGCCACACACCTCAAAGATCTTTAGAACGGAAGCGAAAAACATCAACCGAAGCGCGGGGCTGCTTCTATGCAGCGCCGAGGAAGACAGCCTTGGCTTGGCTATTCCAAAGGTTATCGTCTTGTTTATTGATATTTAGAAAAATTATACCATGTCAGCGACTACATTATACAAAAAAGGTTAAATGAGGCCAAGAAAGACTATTTCGCTTTGTTTGGGCGACCGAATACAAATTGTTATGTTTCCTTTAGGATGAAGTTTCTGTTTACATGCGCGCGCGGAACGACCAGTCACGCGAATCATTCCCCATTGAGGGAGATACGGTTATCACTTAGCTAAAAGCCTTTCGGCTGCTGACGCTCCGGTTTGTGCTGAGCCGCACGTCGGGAGCATAGCGGAGCGTCAAAAACGGTTAGCTAAAACTCTCTACTGAGCCATGCCGCGGGTGACGGTTTGGCGAAAATTCCCTGCAACTATATTTTGAACTTGGAGCCGTAGTTTTCAGAAACGCGGAATTAAATTTCACTTCAACTACTTCACTTTTTGCCCATTGTTAATGTATAACCCATGAGAATCACATTGAACTAGTGTGTGTAAAGGCTGCAGTATATATTTAGCTTTACTTGGTTGTAAGCTGTCCGGACGTCTCAACAATCCCTGATACTCTCGAGGGCGGCAGTTCAGTTACCTACAATTTACAGTGGAAACGTTCGACGACAGAGCACCACGCTTCTTGGTTAGCGTCGTTGGCTTTTTTTTAATAGCTATGTCTCACCGAAGCTGCAGAATGCAGTGAGAGGGACACGCTCTTTGGCACTCTTCGTGTCATGCATTGAGACACGCAAACACAGGAGTTTGAAATGTAGAGTTGTCAACAATTATGGAAAAGAGCATAAAAGAAAACGTGCCTTCTCTTGCGTAAACACCGCATGATACAAGCGCTTCCTACTTCAGCGTCGAGAAAACTACCGTGCCGGCATTCACACGTTTAAAACGACGCAAATTGCGCCTGCTTTTGAGTCTTTCGTGCTCTGTCAATCGCCTAAGACATTTCTTAACGTATTCAGGCGGCGCCACAACATGAAAACTGCCTTGTCTCCCCGCTCCCTTATTCTCCACTCGTTCGCCTCAGAGGTCTTCATGAGGCACGTCTCATACATTTCGAGCTTTGAACAATTCAGTTCAAATTGGGATGTTATGCACGGCAGGAGTACAATCGGAGTATGGGGCGGACCATCGATAGGTACGGGTTTATCTAGACCATCTGCGGGTGCTCAGAGCGCGCCAGGGCATTTCTTTTCCTCCATCAGAAAAAGGGCAGCCGCGAATCGAACCCGCCACTGATCCATCGTGGCGGGGCATACTTCGCGTTTTGAATAGGCGTCGTTTTCTGCTGATCTTGGCTCTGCGCTTGACAGCCGCCTCGGAACGCCGTGATAGATAGCACGTCAGATACTCGCATTAGAGCTTCGACACTGTGTCCGAGCCTCAGGCTTTCGAGAGCGAGCTACCCAGGGAAGGTACCCGCGAGAAGAAAAGAATAAAAGCGTCTCGGAGAGGCGTGTCGGCTTCCGTTTGCCCAGCTCCGGCTTTTTTTCGTGCGACACAAGGCAGGTGTTCGGCCCCGGCCAGCCTTGGCTCTTGTGTTGGCGAAACAATAGCCCGACCGGGACAGCGGCTGTGGGAAACAGCGCCGAGGAGAGAAAGGCTACACCACGCCAGCCTTGGCGACGCCATCCGTCGTGCAGCCGCTTAAAGCTAGCCGCAGCTCGACCATAGCGTTCGCCGCTTTTCGGCGCTCCCTGCATGTTGTATCTTAAAAGCTGCACTTGTGGTTGTTGAGCAACTATCGTCGTGCTAGCAGCGCTGGAGGCAAACGATAACGAGGGTAAGCCCTGCTTGTGAGGCCTTAAATTTTGAATTGCTGGAGCCATGTTATTGAGTTGTATTTGGGATCGTGCGAGCGTGACGTGACAAAGAGGAGAAGACAACAACACGAGCGCTGACTAAGTATAGTCCATGTTCGGGTTGTTGTCTCCTTTTTGTCACGTCAAGTTCACGTTGTACCATTATTTTGAATCTATACCAACTGGCCGAATTCTACTCCGCTTTGCTTGTAATTTAAGCTCGTGTTTTCGACTGTTTGTTTACGCACTCGTGACCTTAAGACTTCGTGTATGCGTTGATGACGTAATCATGACTTGTGTTCTCTAGAATAGGTTTTGGTCTGAGCGTTCTATTTTTTTCAGTAGGCGCTTTTTCCTCTGCCCAATGCAGCGATAGTTGTCCTGAATTGTGTTCGCCTCTGAATGGTTTTTCAGCTGAGGCCTGCGTAAAAGAAAGAGTTGTAAAAAGGGTAGGGAAGGGGGCAGGGGGGGTATTTGTTACAGCCACAGCTATTGCAATGTGCTTCGTATTTGATTACACCTGCATTTATTTGGCTTTCGTGTGTCAAACGACAACTGCACGTTGATCCTTTTTTTTTTTACTTTTCCTTGGTTTTTAACGCAAATTCTGACTTCAATGGTTCAGCTTTGTCAGACGTGCCTTGGCAGATGCTAAATTCAATAGTACCTGTGTGTTGTACCTTGCTGCACGCCGAGAGTATTGTGTGAAAATGTAAGAAAACCACTCTGAAACTACTGCACCATGACAGGTGTTGTTTCTTGTCATGGGTTTCGTGGGTGCATGAAGACACATGTGTATACCGTTTCACACCTCACGCAGTCAACATTCAGCGGTGGTAACATTTTAATTTTCGCACTAATACCAATAGCATAAGAAAACTGCATATTCCTAATATGCTGCGTTCATTCAACAGAAAAAAAAAACTATATTTCTTTATCAGTTGCTCATCTAGTAAACCACAAACCTTAGCCTACGACAGAAGCTGAAAAGATGAAAAAGGAATACAGTCAACAATGACAAATAAAAGGCTTCTTTTATTCGTCCTTTTGGATTGCTGAGACGAACTCCAAAGCGGCTGTGCATTTTATTTGAGGTTTTGGACTTCCCATGAACTGCTCTAAACCGTTGTGGGAAGCTAACAAAAGTAATCAAGATTGGAGGGGTTACCACTTTCGCCTATGCTACATTTATTTGCCTTCTTTGAGAAGATGCAAAATCCGATTTCTACTGTAATTTAAAATAAGCGTCAACTTTGAAACTAAGCGCACGCTTTAGAAGATTGCTAATTGTGAGAGCGAAACGTTAGTGCTAAACTCTCCCTGTTCGAACTGCCGTTTAATAGTGAAGGTATTGTTCTTGGTTTTGAGGTTGGTGATGTGCAGAGAAAAATACAAAAAAAGAAATAACAAAGGTGGAGCACGTTCGAATTAGTCTTCATATGCTGATGCTGGCTTGTCGGTGTTGTGACCGGGCTTAATGAAGAGGCTGTCTGTCACTGGTGGTAACAAAATAAAATCGAAGCCCCTTTCTTAAGAGAAAGATGGTTAAAACGTGAAGCCTTCTCCCATGAAACCTGTCCGAAAGTCCGAAACCTGAAAGTCCGAAACCCGAAAGTCCGAAACCTGAACTGCTTCGACTGTGTGGGAATGGCGAAATCGGGTAGACGTCGAATTTAATCATAGCGTGTGGGACCCTGGTTTGATTCCGGCCACGGGTACGTTTTTGACAGCAGAACTGTTTAAGTTTTCAGTTAGCAGAAAGGCTGTGTCTAGACTGCCATCTGACGGCATTATAAGCATTCCACTAAAGTGACGTCTACCAGCGTTTCAAAGAGAAAATGTCGCGTCTGGCACTACTTCATCCTACATTAGCGTAACGTAACGTCACGTAAACAACAGAACCTAACGAACCGCAAAAAAATACATTTTAAACACCGACAAATAACGAAAACCACGAAAATTATAATTCGAACTTAAAATGTAAAAAAAAGAAAACCTAAAGACAAGAACCGGAGTCGAACCACCGTCCTTAGTATCAGGACGCTAATATGGAACCTCTGCACCACAACGGCAGATGGTCCGGGCAGTGTCAGCCCAGTCTTAAAATGAGCAGGTCGCCGGACAGCCCTCTAACCATGGCTGTAGCGCAGGGCTGGAGTGCCGTCGGACGGTACTCTAAACACTGTGTATTAAAATTCCACCCATCCGAGCGCACGCGAGCGTGCGCCTCGTGAGGAGCGCCTGGTGTCGGCCAGCTCGACCATCGAGAACGCTCTGACCAACGTTCATGGCGTGATCTCTCGCTTGCTGTTCTTCACGCCAGTACACGTGCGTTCGCGCCTGAAGCGGGGAGCACAGACGCTGAGTTTTCCCTACAGACGCCGAGTTCGCGAAGCCGGTTGCCCCGGGTTCCAGCGCGTGCTAACGCGGTCCACTTTTGGAGAGATGTAAAAGCCTACGGACAAAACGCCCGGTCTTGCCTGTCGTGGAGAACTTTCAGCGGCAAGTTCGGGAATCCATGTGAGGCGCAAAAACCTGTCTCCGACGAAGGGAGAGGGGCCACCAGCTCTGCTGTTTCGCCAGCCTTGCACCACAAGTGCAAGCTGTGACAATTTTTTTCTTCTTGAGGCGCTTGATGCGTAAGGTGGGCTCTACTAAAGGGCATTTTGTCATTACGATGGACGGAACCAGCGAGGCATAGAACACTTCGCTTTAAAAAATAAAAACGCCGCATTCATCACAAGCATATTTTCTGTCGCGGAGATTCCCTTTATGACCTAGTTGACAATCCGAGTGTCTGCCCACAAGACATGTGTACAGTCCGTAAGGAAATCAAAATGACGCAGTCGCCGACGGCCAGTGGACTCGATAGGCCTAATCGATGCGGTCACATAAAAAACCACCCTCCAAGAAAGAAACGGGCGAATGGCGTCTTGACAAGGCTTCCTAATTCGGCTTACGTCAGCGAAAAAATCGGTAACTGTTCCACATCCGCTTGCGCCTTGTTTTCCATATACTTCCCGGCTTGAGATGGCCGTGCTCATTTTCCGATGATCGCCTCGCTAAAAAAGTCGCTGTAGCGTCGAAAGTGGTTGACGGCTGCGTAACGCGGTGTGTTAGTGAAAGGTTGTATCGAGCGGATTCGATCGTCATCCCCCGGCGACCTTGCGTGGTCATGTTTAGACGTAGCTGGGAGTTGCAAAAGTGACGCCAGTTGCCGGTCTGTACTCCTGTCGCGTAAGCAGCTCGAAATGTGGTTTTGTAAGCATGAATGATTTGAGAAAATTGGATGTCAAATGTCTCAGAACGGGATTAGACGAAGTAGAACTGCACATTTTGTTGCAAGCTAAGGAATGTAGGTGAAGGGGAAACGTCGAAGCTAAGTGGAGTATTTTTCAATCCGAACTGATATTATCTCAGTCGGAATATTATGTAACCGGTGTTAGTGCCAAAGAAAGGGAAGGATAAGGTTTTTTTTTTTTTCGGGAAAGGAACGCAATGGCGGGGTATTCTACGTCGCTAATTATTTTATTTCGTTTTTGTTGCGGATGCCTACAAGGCGAACGCTTCGAGACAGCTGGCTAGAAGTGCTCGCGGCACGAGGACTGAGCATGTGTGCCCGAAGGATATTCGGCCCTACTGAGCGGCAAACCACTGGTATACAGAAATCACAGAACCAACGCCAGATAAGGAAGTCATTTGTCTAGTCTAGCACTGACTAAAGTTTTTTAAACTAGTTCCTCCTTTACAAATCTTTCTCATCTCTTTCATCATTGTCATGGCGCTCTTTGCCTTTGTCGGCCTTGCGCCATTAAACCCAAAATCATCATCATTACGTTGTCGCGCATTTCAAATCGCTGGACTACTGCACCAAATTCCGGCCCATATTGATCTTGTGCGCTTTCGTTCCCCTCGTACTGGCCCATCTTTTGTTAAAGCAAAGCTTTACTAGCTTAGTCTAACCGAGTTTCTCCGTTTCCAGCTATTCGGCCTTCATTTGACTGCTGCCGCGTCGTAGCCTTCGCAAGGAATCACGTTACTCGCCGCGCCGAGCTCCGCAGCCATCGGCTTGGCACATGCGCTCTCCGCAGCCAGGTCGCCACCGGACCACGTGATTTGTCGCGCGCCTGGCAACGGGGAGCGCCACGCTCGCCTAGTCCGTGCGAGCTTGACCATGGATGAGAGCGAGACTGACCGTTTACTCTGAGCGTTGCGCGGAAGATGGAGGCTTTGAGCTGTCGTCGGCAAGAAACGTCTGACCACCCCGCGGATATCGCCCGGCGAGCTGCTTCGCTGGGGAAGGCCCTAAATGCCAAACGCGTGAAGCTAGCGTCGGAGCCAGTGGAAGAGCGAGTCGTTTGGCTCGCAAAATCGACTTAACCAGTCTAAACCAAGCTTTCACATTGCATTTCCGGGATTAGCTGAGCTACGCCACAGCCATTTTTAAAAATTCACCAAGCGTGCCTTAAATTAAACTCGGGTAGCAAAAAAAAAATCTAAGTAATTGCGGAGCAAAAACAAACGGACTGACCAAAGTAAGCAGCTGGCTTAATGTGCGCGCACGTCACGCGTAGCGCGAATTACGCGATTGAGGCATACCCTGTGCTGATATGATTAATCGGACATAATTTATACAGCTAACGAAATGAGCGGGTGCTCCTTCGATCCGTCGATACGCAGGGACTGGCAGATTGCTCTCTGTCGGCGAAGTCAAGCCGTCCACTGTTTGCGGTGCTTAGCACCGTAGAACGTGCATAGCAGCTTGTCCCCTTATCGGTCGTACTACTGTAGTTTGGCGCGCAGCAGAACATTCCTGTCTTACGCGCGCGATGAAAGTTCGAATCTTCTCTTCTGCACGAAGCTTCGAACTTCGAAACAAAAAAATGGATAGCTTCAAAAATGTGAAGCGGGCTGTTGTTTAGTAATTATTCATTATGGTCTCCATTGAGGTAGCATTGTGGCATTGGTATGCGAACATACACCATTTATATGTTTATTTTTATTTATTTATTGGTACCCTCAGGGTTATACATTACAGAGGGGAGTGGGTTTAAGAAAAAAAAAAGATATGAAAGGTATTTCCAGGTAGGTATTTCCAAGAAAAACATACCAAGCTTGCTCAAGCAATGTACAAGAAAAACTTAACACATTCCTACAGACATACAAATTTGTACACGTCTAGACATTTCCGGAGTAATACACAAATATACATACATATCACGGGTAAGAAATTGAAAACACCGCTGAATCGGTTCACCTACAAACAGCCCGAATCCCCAGTCACGCTAATCGAAGTAGCCCTGCAACGAGGCTCCGCAAATGATTTATCCAGAAAGAAGTGAAAACTTCCCTATTGGGAATCGTATGATAATATGTAAGAATACCGAGATATGCAACGTGCCGTGCCCCTTTAAGGTCGACTCCCCTGCTCTAAAGGAATGCATTGTTGGGAAGACATTTTCTTCGGGGGGCACTACGACCAGTCTGATATCAAACTAAGGAGCGCATAGAGCCGTTCATTAAATGCATTCATCTGACTCCAAGGATGCCTACAAAACGCAAACACCGATCAGCTATCCGCCCAGAATGTAGTGGACTGCTGCTGTTGATGCGGCTTTTGTGTGTGCGTGTGCGTTAGGGCTGGCGTGCGTGTGCGTGTTCGTGTCCCTATAGGTGAGACAATTTACGCCTGCTATTGGACGTTCCCCTCTTCCTAATGTATACCTATAAATAGAAGTGACTGACTGACTGACTGACTGACTGACTGACTGACTGACTGACTGACTGACTGACTTTACTGATTTGACTGATTTGACTGACCAGACTGACCGACTTCACTGACCGACTTCACTGACTCGCCCACTGACTGACTGACCGACCGACCGACCTACCGAGCGACCGACCTACCGACCGACCGACCGACCGATCGACTGACTGACTGACTGACTGACTGACTGACTGACTGACTGACTGACTGACTGACTGACTGACTCCTCCACCCCTACCTAAAACTGGTAGATATAGACTCAAAATTTCGCGAGTACATTTGCGTCGTAGCGTAGGGGCTCACTAAGGCGGGATTTCCGGAAATTGCGCTATAAAATTCGTGATTATCCCGGTCACCCCTTCACATATCGAAA
Source organism: Haemaphysalis longicornis (assembly GCF_048455015.1). Classification (NCBI taxonomy): domain Eukaryota; kingdom Metazoa; phylum Arthropoda; class Arachnida; order Ixodida; family Ixodidae; genus Haemaphysalis; species Haemaphysalis longicornis. The sequence continues at coordinate 186,941,736 of NW_027526295.1, read as the reverse complement.
TGATGTTTGCTGATATGTGTAGCCTTTAAGAATATCTAATTAGTAGTTTTAAGATTTCGCCCTAACTAACACTATAGGGCTGATTCCGCATTCCGGTACAAAATGGGTGCTCCTAAAGATTCTCCACTAAATCTTTCTCTAGTAAATTAAACCAATCAATTTTTGCTAACGTATGTTACTCATACAAATGCAGAAAATCAATTTTAAGAAATTTGCCTCGCGACGCCAGTAAAAAAGGAAAATTGTTTTTAGAAAGTACACGAGTGACGAGCCGAAAAGGCCCACGTCCACGTCTAGCGAAACTGCTGGTTCAAATGGCATCAAATTTCATCGGCACAGTGGTTGGAGCTCAATATTGCTGAAAATTCTAAAGATTACACCACGCAGAAAGAGAAAAAGGTGAAATAATTTTTCATATATTCATTTTTTTATCGCAGGCCATTTGAGATATTGAACTGGTTTTTGTTGATATAGGTAACTTACTCAGGTCTCTAAACACTGTTCTAAAACATTTTTCCATGACACCCACCTAATAGAAACAGTCAGGAGTTCGGGGAAACGGGGCGTTTTTACACATTCCTGAATAAATACACATTCCGTTGATACATCCAATTAATTTTTTCTTGCAAATACTGCCCATCCAGTTGGCCAAAAATCGATTTCAGGATTTTGTCCTAACATGCTGATAAAAAGGCCAGCAAGAGTTTTTTTTAAATCTTCATCCTTCTGGACGTGCAATTGAGTTTTCCCGCGTTCCCATAGCTTTCGCTATCTGTTGGTACTTTCTGCAACCACGCGCCGCCCGTATTAGCCTTTGCCATTTATCATAAATCTAAAAAAAGAAGAGGTGACCAGTAAACGGGCAAAAGCAGAGCGCTCCCAATCTATTGGGGCTTCCTGAAACCCCGCGCCTCCCGTAGGAGCCGATGTTGGTTATTATAAAACTTTGACCGATTAGCCTCGTTCATACCTGCTGTGATAACTTTCGAAAGTTAAGAACACCTTCCCTCACTCATCCCGGCTCCATCATATATACGTTCATAACGCAATCTCCTGCTGAATGAAAGTTCTGTTTACAACCAGGCACTCTTCCTCCTATCATATTAGAGTGCGAGCACAACCCCGACCTTCCCCCTTTTCCATCCCCCTTCCCACACCTGCGCTGTGAAAGAACCTCGTGGCCAGCAGCGATCTGGATCTCCAGACGCTTTTCTCCTCCAGAGCGAAGGCTGCCCGCTCATCACATGGCTGCCTGGAATAGGGAACCACTCCCACTCCAACGGCTCAATAAAACGTTTTTGGCCACTCACTTACTCGCTTGAGCGCACCATCTTGATGCAATTTGTTTAGCGAGAGTTGCAGTAAAACACGAGTGCCAGACGTTTCCCATTACCTCGATACGCCCCGGTTGGAGCCCATGAATTGAAAGCAGGCAGAAGTTCCTCATCTTGTACCACATCACGGTGAACTAGGCAATTATGGCAACTAACAAATAACTCAACACATGTTATACCCATTAGTGTCATTAGTAAAATGGCCCACCCGGGCGTCGCCGGGTACTGCCGCTAGTGATCAATAAATAACTACATACATCCCATTCAAAGTTGGCTGTCTTGATATACACGACTGCATGGCTGAAAAGACTTGTTTGAGGACACTATAAGCTGTCTGATATGAAAAAAAAAAAAATGAGAGCCACCGGGTGTATTATTCAATGAATTTTATTGCGCAACAAAAATGGGACACTGCAAGCGTTAAAAAGGGACAGACGGATTTATTCTCTAAATTAGCATAGCAATGCTTTAAGCATATAAAATGCAGTCGGCCTTAAGACGCTACACAATTCAAGAACGACGTCTTGCATTCGTGACGTCATGGCACATATTTAGTTTTTCAGACAAGTTTTATATCGGGCCTCATTACTTGTCACATTAGCTCCCTCTAACGCTGGGAGTGATTGCTCAGATTCACTGTGGTGAGGAGGGGATCTGTGGAAAATATTTGAAGGCTGTTTCAACACGCAAGTTCGCGAATATCATGCTGGCGCATAAGATTGGGCGGGGTCACAGAGACCATGAGCCATTCCACTCTGTGAATGTGGATGACCGGTGAAGCTTTGTAGTGCACCCCATAGAGGCCAAGCAAAGCGTAAGCGACACGTACGAGGAATATTTATTTCCTTTCAGCTTTGAGGGCGGTCATCCATGAGAGGGACACGCACACACTTATATTGACTCTAAACATCGTGAAAATGGTGAAATTCAGGAAAGGAGGCTGAACTTAAATCCCTACCCTCAAGCGGGCTTCATTATATGTTTACTACCTGTAATTCTTAGGATGCATATCCAAGTGATGAGACGATAGGCTTGAAGCCTATATCTTGCTTTGAACGGCGTGTGTCTTTCGTTGGGGCCACGTCGGACATAAAAATTACATAAAACCCTGGACACAGAAGCGTCGCCTGACAAAGCACGTTTACACATATTACCTGTAGTGCGCGAAAACGAATTCTAATTTGTACCAAAGCCTGAACAAAGGCTTTTCCAACAAAGCCTCATTTCTCGCCTCTGATTAGGTCCGTTCAAGCCTCTTTAAACCATGATGTCAGTACGTAGGTAACAGGCGGTTAGTATGTCAAACAACAACAACAAAAAAAATCCCCATGAGCTTTTGGAAAATATGAAATGTCATTTCATGTTTAAAAGGCCTTGTGGTACTCAACTTACAAAGAAAGCCCTAGTCAGAAATAGAAGCCGTTTGTTCCAAGTCTATAAAAACACAATTAGGGCTTTAATCATAGGCCTCCTCCCTCGGCCCCGGAGCGCATATCGCTCTACTTCGCGTTTGCCTGCACACACCTTCGTATTCCTTTGGCTTGGCAGTGCAGGTAAAGGCTACTTTTCACTGTTTTCTCTCCTGACGTGTCGAACGCTGTGCACGACTTTCTTGCACTCGCTGCGCCCTCCTGAGTTGCTTATTTTATCCAAAAGAAACATCGCAGGTAGCTTCGTACGCCGAAGCTTCGTATGCCAGTGGTTATCGCCACCGCCACGCACACATAACAAAAAGAGCTATGAGGAGATTGAGCATCGCTTCAGCAACGTACCATAAAAATAAAATTAAGTGGATGTAGGTCATGTTATTCAGAAACACCTTTAAAACGCGAAATTAGAACGCTATACCAATATTATTTCTTATTTCCCTCCCAGCCGACGCGCTTCAACAAGGCTGGCGCAGCATTATCGAGGCCATAAAGACAAAATAGAACTTTCTTCTGTTCGAAAGAAGTAGCGTTTATTAACTGACCCAGCCCTATTCCACCCACGAAAAATCTTTATTGAAAGGGGGAAAAAAAATTCCTCAAATATTGAACAACTTTCGAATTTCGCGCTACAGGGACGTCATATGGGCAGCAGTGACGTAATAAGGGCAACAATAAAAGCATGATTCTCGGCTGCACGTTAGCATTCGAGCGATACGATCAAACAAAACTAGAGACCTCACTGCAATCCGGCGATTTTTATTGCTGCTGCAGCATGCCGTCACGGGAGAATATTGCCCCTGACGGCAGACTATCCAGAGGGAAACAATGGAGGCTAAAACGTCGTTAGAGATGTACAGGGCTGCGAAGATGAACATCAGAAAGGAAAATTTCTGCGATAATTCCCAGGGCAGTGCTTTGCTTTTTGAGGCTAGAGCAGGTTGTCTGCGAACTAAGAGTTTTGTGGGGAAGTATTCACAAAATGATGGGGTATGCGTGGTCTGCGGAAAAGAAACAGAAACTATGCGGCACATAGTGTTAGAATGTGAGGGTATCCATTCAAATCTACATGAAGGGAATATTGGGCTTCCAGAAGCCCTAGGATTTCAGGGTATCACAGAGGAAGTTAACTTCAAGGCTGTCGAGGGGACCAAAAGAAGATTAGAATGCTGGTGGATGAAAAGCAGAGAGGGGAATATTGCCTAGGACAGTTACCACCTGTAACAGGGAAAATAAAGTATTTCGGGCCTAATAAGCTTTAGTGCCTGCCCTAAGCAGCGCTAGTATTAAAACAAGAGTATAAAACATGGTTATATTAGTCCTTTTTGGTAAGGTGACATGTCATCACCCCGCTTCAAAGGGGAAACCAATAGGAATCATCATCATCATCATCATCAGTTCCCCAGTGAGCTACGTCTAGTCCCATCATGCACCATGAGTTTCATTTATGAATAAACTACCATAAGTAGAGATCTGGACTAGAGTTTTGTTAAATGTCGAAAGTAAAAATGGAAAGGATAAATGGCTTGCAGGTTTTTGCGTCTGAAAGGCGGCTACGGAAGCATTACGCAGCGGGTCGGCCCAAAAGGAATCGGACGTTGTTTGGTATATGAGACGCTGTTGCTGCATCAACACGAGTGGCCTAAAGAGCAGAATCGGTACCCCGTTTATTATTCATTGCTTTAATGGCATATTTAATCAAGCGAAACCTAAAAAAAGTTACTTGAACGCGCGATTTGTGTATGCTATGCGCTGCACAGGAAAGCCAATGTTAGGGAGCTCTGATGGTGATGATGACCTGAATCCCCATTTGCAGGTCTTTTGGTAGCCCACGGGTGATTCGTTCGGCCGAAAAGCAGGTGGTTATTCGGGCAGGTGCTCGTGAGCGCAAAAAAATAAAAAAGTAAGGAAACTGATAACATTTATAAATAAAATAAATTAGAAATATATTAATAAAGGTGATACCAATACAAGCAACATTCAAAATAAGACAAAAACTACAATAAAAAACATGCTTTTTATATATACACTCAACGTTAAACATAGACGTACTTATAAGGTGTGTTGGATGAATTAAGTTACCGTTGTGCATTGTTCGTTTACGATCAAGCTTCGCTTGTTTTACGTTTTCGTTTAGGAAGAAGACGTTTGGTTTTTGGTTCATAGATTTGTTAATTCATCCGCCGATTTTCGCTACGGTGCAGATAGTTCTACATAATCCATGATGAAGCAGTGAACAACTTCCCGAGCAATGTTTGATGTCACGAAACCTTTCTCTAGATTGCTTTCTTAAGAACACCGGGGTTTTGCTTCGCTATAGTGCACCTACATTACAAGCCTGTGTTCACAATGGGAGCAATTTTGAAGAATGGCGAAGCTTGGGAATATTATTTGGCTCAATAAATGGGATCTGCGCTCTACGCACTGAGAAAGGTCACGGCGATGTGAAAACGCGATGTTAAATGCGCATTGTGAAACCACAGAAAACATTTCTCGCGTCAAACCGTTATGCTGGGAATAAGCTTCTCTCAGTAAAACGCCACTGTGTTAACCAGCGTCGGGCTAACAATGGCGCCCCCGTAGTGCCAACAATTTTTTCCTATTTCAGTCGAAGCCGAGGTTGCAGCGATAGAATATTTTGCAACATTTTAAAAGTGGGCCAGGTTTACTCACTTGTCACAGTGAAACCAACGCAGACTATTCTTCTTTACCTTTCGACATCCTTGGTATGCTTAGTTCAAGGAACAGCGGCAGTCATTGCAGTTTTGTATGACGCGAGCCCCGTTGATATCACCCTATCTACTCGTTTTTTCATTCTCTTTCCAGTTGTAAAAAAAAAGCAATAGAATTGAATGGGGTTCACTTATATGCTTGTACTTGTTCAGATGACCCTTGCAAACTTGTGCTGAGGATAGCCCGCTTGTACGCCCAGTTCTTGTTCGTGTTTTTGTTTTATAAAGAACAAGCAAACTGTTATTACAAGCGCGTGACAAGCTCTGTATATCAAGCGATTCAATCAATCTCGCAGTTTGCTATGAAAACCATGTTCCTCAACCATAAGCACAAGAATTGCCCGCACTTTGGAAGCTTTTTGATGGTGGCAGTCGTAGTGGTCGCAGTCACGTGTTCTCGAGGTGAAGACAAAGTTCATTTCAGAAGCTGAGTGCAGCACTGTGGATGCTACATGGCTCTAAACAAAGCTGCCGAGTGACAGCGTTTGATACCTGCGCCAAACGGAAACCTTCAATTTACAGTTGAGTGCACACTCACACGTTTTCCCTACTTGTGCACAATGGGACACTGGGTAAACAATGGCCTTCGAACGGCCGTGTCGCATGGTAGAATTGACCGTGACATTCTCCGGTGACCGGTCGTAGAAAAGCGGCAATAGGCGTTGGGGCTTTGGAAGGAGCTTTCTGTCCCTCCGCTAAGCGGATGAAGCCGCATGGCTAAGCCGTGTAGCTTCGGCCCTTTTGCACGCGGTTCGGGAAGTGAACGAAAGGCGCACCAGGAGCCCACGTCCCCACGGTGCACCTGGTAAAGACCTCTTAAGATAAGCCTAGTTGCTCGTTAAGCGCAAAGCGCGGTACAATAAACGAGTAGAAAGTAAACCCAGCGTCTTAGAAAGTTTCACAACGTATATAGGGCCAACAGAAACGAAGCGTAACGTTAGCGATACGGTACAGTCATTGACTGGACGTGAAAACAACCTGCTTGATGTCATGCGCAGCATATAAATACCAGGCGCGCCAGTTTTAAAAAGCGGTAAGCAAAAGTAATTGGGTGATTTTTGCTGCGTGTACGCGTTACGCCGCCAGGCTTGTGTGGCTCCCGATAAGACCATCGCCTCAACCTCTTCGAAAATCGTGCCGCCCACATCTTCACTCTCGTTATTGCGACCGGTCACGCTTGAGCGCGGCTGTTATCGAAACCTTACTCACAATCCCGTAACGCGCCGTTGCCCATCGTCCCGTGCGGTCGCTTGGGCTTGCCTTGTCTAAGCATAAACGGCTGCACACAGTGATGCTCATAGGATCAAATATCAAGAAGCCGAGGTTGGCGAAGACATGGCTGTAATCAAGTTTCGGACAGAACCCCATGTTCCGTGCTTGTCGGGTCGTTGGTTCGAAAAAAATATCAGCATGTCTACTGCAGAAGCCCAGGCGCACACATAACAAAGCAAGCAGAGGAGGGCAGCTCTCGGAGCGTCACCTTTTCTCTCAACTTCTCGAAATATATTTTTGTTTCCTTTCTAATTTACTCGTAGTTTGGGCCTCGGCATCCTTACTTCCTGGTACATTCCCGTCTCCTTTTGCCTTTGACTCTTTTTGTTTGACCTGTTCCCTCAGACGTCCGGTGTGTGGGAGTCCGTTCAATAATGAGAATCGATTAAATCCTAAGGGAGGTCACTTCGCACGACCGTGTCTTTGGGTGTGACTGAAGGCAGAGTACATGGAGTAGTTAACGAGAAAACATAAAAGAAGGAACCACTGGGCGTCGCTCGTTAGCTAAAGAGGCTTCCAGGGTGTTCCTTTCCTTTGCCGCCTTATCTTTTAATGCTATGAAGCGCGTCCTGCGTGGCTTTATAAAACCTACGAGCCTAGTAAAATCTTCTATACCGAAATTAATCGCCATTTCTATCAATCACTGCCGAGCTGCTGGAAGAGCTGCCCAAGGACCTCTTAATCTAAATGGCGTTGACTTTGTGAGGAACGGGCAAGCAATACGCTAGAGACTGGTTTTGTGATGGAAGGGCGTCCGAAGCCCGAGGGGCGGCCGAGACATCCGTGTAGGATGAAGCACAGACATGGACGAAGTATACACTGAGCAGAGCAGTAATCAGAAGCACTCAACCGTTATCCGTGTCTTTTAGGCCCGGACCGGTGGTCCGAATTTCTGTAGCTCCTGAATTTCTTAATCTTCTACTTATTTCTTACTTCGAGCTGACTGGTAACTGCCTTTTTTCACGGCAATTACGCGTCTTTTTGGACAGGAAAGGGGTTATCCGTCACAAAACATCCAAACAAAACTCCTTTCGCAGAGAGTTATCCGGGCGCGTAGCTGGGACAACTATCGGGCCTTGAGATGCCTGCAATGACTACCTTTATTTTGAACACAACTCTTACAATTTGATAGCGAAAATCTTTGTGTTCTGCCATTTTGAGTCATAAATTTTGCCGGAGCGCAAATACCTTATTAACTTCGAGCCGAATGCACTAAGAGGTTCACTGCTTCGAAATTAACTTAAGAGGTGACTGGCTGACAAAGGGTGCTTGCTTAATGCGGTCAGAACGAATATACAGTAAACCTTCGTTATAACGAATTTATCGGCACCCGAAACTGTCTGTGTTGTAAGCAATGCTTCATTTAAAAGCGAGGATAATTTTTTCTCTATTGGCCACAACGGGCACCAAAAACACTGAATAAAGCAATTTATTTATAACCAGGGTTTACTGTACTGGAATCGAGGTCACAATCGCTGTCTTAACTGTTTAACGACCTGTTTCTTATCTTCCATCACTTGTGTTTTTTTTTCAGCCTTCTATTTCGGTACCTCACTTGTCGCAGTACCCCTATCCCAGTGCGCCTGGATGCAATGACTGCTATAATAAATGTTTCAAACCAGAGATCTGGGAAGACAGCTGGTTACTTGACTTATTATGACGTTTAACGCCGACGCTTCACAGGCGAAGAGGCGCGCCGTATTGGAAGGATCCGGAGTGATTTTGACCACCCGGGAATCTTTTAACGTGCGCCGAACTCGAACTCACGGGCGTTTTCGCTTTTCGCCTCGATAAGAAAAACGGCCGCCGTGGCCGGGAAACGAACCCCCCTCCTTGGACAGCTGGGTGATTGTCATTTTCAAAAAGGCGCAGAAACACGAGCTTGGTTGAGGCACAAACATACCAACTATAAGTGTTTCCGCCTCAATCTTCCTCCGTGTTTCTGCGGCATTTTGACATCCTAAACTAAAATCACGAGAACTCATTACGTGTTCTAAACTTTAGCCCAATTTATGGCAATAGAGAGACGCTGTAGAAATTCCATACGCCGGCAGAGCAGATGGAAGTAAATAAAAACAGCAGGATGAGATGAAGAAATCGTAGGCATCAAATATCCGTCGAGCGCACGATTGAGAGTGTTGGAATCACTCGGGGAACGTCCTTCGTTTGCAGAGTGAAGACTATAGCCTATCGAAATGATGATTATGATAAAGACAAGAATGACACAACAAACAATTACAGCTCTGTGCCCTTTCAAAGAGGTAATATGATGGCAGGTACCCTTACAGGGCGCGCTAACGCCCCCCAACGCACATGCGCGCACACGCACGCAACCGCGCACAGTGTGTATTTGCCGGCGGCAGAAATTTCGAAATAGAGAAGAGCTGGCTTCGCTCTTCCAAGAATTCTCTCCACTCAAGCGAATTTTGGTTGCATGAACGTGGCGGGATATCCCCTCCTTCTAAAGCTGGGAGGATTTCCCGCAATCCACCGACGATACAATGACGACGATGATGTTTCTGATAACGGCGGTGATGATAACGTCGATAGGGATGCGGAGAGAGAGGAATGCACGCATGAATTCGCGTGTGGGCGAATGGTTATTTACAGCCATGCACACATCCTGTCTCGTGACCGTTTACGTTCCTTGTCCTTGCCGTATTATTCAAAACTGAGTGACTGCGATAACCATGAGCTGTAGTAACGCATTACGACTAGAGAATCTTCCCGAGGTTTGAAACGCACGTGAGTGGCTGTTGTACGCAGATTTCATGAGGTCAGCTTAGCACGAGGCGTTGCAATGATCAACAACGATTGGAGTGTCACGAAATGGGAAGATTGAAACGAGGACAAAGGCGAGCGCTGTGAAGGAGACCGAGGAACTATTGTAGCGGCGATCCAACCAATGCTTGATACCGAAACGGCCTCGGTTTTCGTGTTGCGATTCCGCCTCTACGTTTGGGATAATTAGTGTATACACAGTAGCGAGATTTGGTTGATTCTCAGGGCGCACGGGCCGGGGTTACAGGGAGGGGGCTTCAAGCAGGCGAGCCACCCTATGAGGCTATGAGGCGAGGTGTCGTGCAGTGATATGTTAAATTTAGGCCACCTGTGATATTTCACAAGTGCCGAAATCTCGCACGCTCAGGTGCTTCTGTTTTTCGCCTTCATCGAAGAGTAAAAAGAAAGACAGCTGCCGCTGGTGGGCCCCAAACCAGGGGCGTAATGCCCAGTCGCGCAATTACTCGGTATAAAAGCTACCACGGTTGTATCCAGAGTCTTAGCTGCATCTTAGCGACCGGAAATAGATATCCGGACTTGCTTCACAGCCATTTTTTTTACAACTCCATGTAGAGACCGCCACTACCGGGGAAGAGGACATTTTATTTACAACCACCATTATTGGCTACCTCTAACCAAACAATTACCCGAAACCTGCCCTTCTTCATTGCAACAAAAGAACATGATGTAATTCGTTTTTGACATCCAAGCTTGAGAAAGTTCGAGCAGCTTTTTTTAGTGGGTTGGCGTGGGGGCCCTGTATACGCCTATGTAGAGGCCCATAAATTTTCTAATGGGGACCGTTGTGAATGCCGAACCATTTTCTACTTCTCAGCAGTGTATTCACCGTGCACAAAAAATACGGGGAACTAGGCACAGTTAAGCAGCAGTCCTGGCGGACATACATGATGTGTTTAGTTACAGTACGTTGTTTTACAACTTCGGTTTTCAGGTGCGCGATTCTTTCTGTGTTCCACGCCGTGTTGCCCCATTCGAAATATGGGTGTATTGCTCATAACGTATGGCAGTAAATGAGATTCTACTTAGGCAGCTGTGGCGTCGTCTTCACAACGAAAGGTTGTATCATTTGTCTGGCAGAGAATGAGAATAAACTTTATTTTCGAGGCCTTCATTGCAAATGGCATACTGGATGGAACTGGTTCCCTCTGTACGGGAAATGGTGACCGATAAAAAGCTCAAAGGCTCACTCTGCTCCTGCAACCCCCGGTTCGAGGTTTCTCCTGCCCTCCCGTACGCCGGCGGATTTCAGGCACATGTGTACGTGTTGTTTTTTGTCAAAGAGTGCTTACCTGCAAGATAAACCACTAGTAGAGTCAATCGTTGTTATTTATGGAATTTCTTATGCATGTACGTTTTTTTCCCCGGTGAAAGCAGATAAAAAACAAGCACAAACGTGCTTGAAAGGCGACGGCGTACGGGAGGCCAAGACAGCTCCCGAACCGGAAGTGGCGGCACTCCGCGGGAAAAAAACAATGTACCCATGAGCATTTGCGCTTTTTACCGGTCACCTATCCATATGCTGCTCTGGCCGCTTGGCCACTGGTGACCAATCGTAGCTGATCCCCCAGGCCGGGGCTGGTCAGCAAGATCCTCCATCTCTCCTTCGCGCGCGTTGCAGCCGCTCTACCGGACTATACTCTTACTCGATGGCTACGAAGTTCATTTAACGGCGTAAAAAAGCGAAATTGGGTGTTTAGTTTATTGGTCCGCATTGCAGTCACAGCGACCGTAGTACCAGGACTAGTGGTAAGATTCCTGTCCATGTTTAATACGGCACGTGGAAGATTTTGGGGAAGTGTGCAAAAATTAATAGACGTTTCAGATTGCGTGCGTACCGTACGTCAATCGATCCTTGCGATAAAGTATTCCCTTCCCAGCCTAAAATCACAACAGGAGTACCGCAAAAACCTAACAAGAATTCCTGTCGTACGACAAAAAACTTTGTTGTGATAACAGAGGTCCTGTTGTTACGACAAAGCCGTCTGTTGTTACGACACACATTTCTGTCGAAAAGACAAAGTCAATGGGCAATAACATTCAAACCATGTGCAACTACTTATGGGAAATCAGGATATCGACAACACAGGAATTCGGCATGACGGAACATCAAAATCAGGACAGGAATACCACACACGACAGAGCTTCAGAATCATGACATGACAAGAATACGACAAGACGACAGCACGATACGGAAAAATACGACAAACTAAAAAAAATGTTCTTGCCCTCTTTTTCGACTTGGTTGGTTTAACTTTCTATAAAAATCTAGCCTAGTCTACGCTAAATATTTTCCGTTTGTACTATTTAAAACTAACGGCGTGTATTTGGTCATACTGCTATTAGAGGAGGCGAAGCAATGGCATAACCTAGAACTGTGTTTCTTATGACCCCACCAGGGAAACGCTCAGGGCCACTCTTAATGAGCACTTCATTGGATTCGGGATGAATAGGAAAGGTTTATTTGGATGAAAAAAGAAACCATCATCGAAATCCTAACAGTTTAACATGTCTACCCCTACCATATCCCAGGAAAAGTATCTAAGCAGGCGGATGTCTATGACGCAAAAAATTAACATAATTTGAATATTGCACACAGTTTGTCGCGGCCAAGATAAGGTGTATTTAGCTCATAAATATACAGCACTATAATAGCGGGCAATCGTAAGCCTTCAGTAGGCTTATGTGGCGACGCCCTGCAGCAGCGATAGATTCAGAGACTGATTGCGTACAACGTGCAGTCATCACACGTCAGAGAAAACCCAAAACAAGAACACCGAAGTAAGGTTTAAAGTAAATACAAGAAAAAAGCACGGGAAAATAGACAAACCAAAAACAAAAGTGCAACAAAAGGAAACATTGCTGAGTACTTCAGCTCAAATACCTCGCGAAGTTATCAAAAGAACATCATCTGACAGACGATTCAAATATGCTAGGAGATCGCGTGACATACCAAGACAGTGGTTGATTACGTTAGCAAAGACCGGCTACTCACGTGCTTGGAGATTGGATGAGGAGCACTTTGAGGTAGCGATATTGTGTGAGATAAGGTTTATGTGCGCAAAATCAACGTTGACATGAATTCTCCCCAGTGGATCTGAACCCGTATTGGTCAATTTGACGTTTAGGGGAGGTCGAGATACCGGATTGAGGTTTCAAATGAGCTGGAAGCAATGGAAACCTTTTCCCCTGAACTCTTTTATCGGTATGTCCTTGAATACTAGTCTGGTGTTAAAAGAAATAACTTTGCCCATACGCATCACTCGCCGTTATTTTTTTATTTAACCTTTTTATGTCAATGCTGTCCGGGAAGTTTTTTTATATAGAAGGAGTACGCCTGGAGAGCAGTAACGATTCGTTGCCAGTAATTGGTGGTGGTTGTCTCTTTATCCTGTTTCATCTGCCATGGCACTGTTCTTAACCTTTTTTAGCGCCACTCCAACATGTACAGTAAGATCTTATCTTGTATATTGATTTATTGGTTCAAAATACAATGTGGCCATATTAAAAGCCAATTGAGCCTGATAGTGGGGACACCCACCATGCGGGGGTTCTTCCCTAGTCACAAAAACCCAGGTCCTCGGTTCCAGTCTGTGCCGTGGTAACCAGGGCTCGCTGGTGAGGGGGGTCATAGCTAGTCAGCCGAACCCCTCACTGCTCACAGCTGTGTTTGGCGTTAGGGGTCAGGTGTGGGGTTTGGGAGCCTTCCCATACCACGTGGAACAGGGTAGGGGGTTCATCACGAAAGCACGAGTTGCTGGGCAGAGTGGCGTAGGGTGCATGGCGTGAAGTAAAGGGCCGTGAGGGTAGGAATTGGTCTGTAGCTGGCGAAATGTTGCTTCAGCTCTTGCAATAAAAGGAAGGGGTGGAGGAATAGTGCAGTGATCGTGATGGCGTTGGGCACATTGGAATGTGTTGCAGTAGAAACTGCAATAGTAGTTTAGTGTGGTCTTGAGGAATGGCTCGGAGTGCCATCTCTGCACTCCACACTACAAAAAGAATGCCACCATGTTGGGTTGGTCAATATGTGGCTCCAGCTAAGGGCCTTCTGTGTTCCTGGTGTTCCCCCTATTCCGGCTTTAAAGTGTAGAGAGCCTCGCTCCATCGTGGACAATGCGGGTTGGACACGCGTGGTAGCCTTCTCAAACAAACTTCTTGGTCCGAACTGAACTGAAAAAGTGTGACCCTCGATCCAAGCTGAGTTGCAAGGCGAATTCTTACGATCTTCAAGAAATGCGATAGTTACGTTATTCGAGGTTGGGCTCCGATGCTGAATCGATGTTAAGCCGAAAAACAGCGAGCCTGGTAATATGAGTCGGCAGAACGATATCCAGCCTCCGAACATTTCCCCGTACTCTAGCTCCTCTGTTGTGGTGAATTTGAAAACAGAATGAAGTTACCTCGAATGCGCATTTTGAGTGCTCAAGGACGTATTTTCCATGAAAACAAACTAGAAAATAAATCATAAAGAAGAGGATATCAACTACCTGCCTGCTAAATTTACACAAGAAGGATGTCTTCTTTGTATTTTTTTGTACTTCGTCCCATCGGATACTCCCCTGCAATTTTCTTGGAAGTGCTGAGGCAATTCCTGTTTCATGCCTGTGTGCTCACCTACACGATCACTGTGGACTATTTCTTAAGACTGGCGTTCATGCTCGCGCAATTTCGATATACCGCTTGTAATCCGATTCTCGTCAAACATTCGAACTTTTCTCTGCGTCATGTTTTCCAAACTGAAATAGCGTTCCTTCGAAATATATCCGCGCGGTTTCATTCATACCAGGGACAAATGCGAGTACCAAAAGCTCGAGTCCGAACATTCAGAACCAGTATCAACAGTTTTGTTCGCATCGAATTTTTTTCCCGATTTTTTTTTATTTCAATAGGCAGGTGGAAGGGTCTTGCCAGCAAACTTTTTGGTTTCCAACCAATTTCTTGCTTCTTGCAAGACCCCACGCGATTGCTTTTGAGCTTCACGTTTTGCCATTCCTGTAGGCTGTGTAGTGCTGAACCTTTCGTGTTTTTGTTCAAGTTCAAGTTCGAAAGAAGACACGATCATCCCTTGCCTCTTCAAAATGTGAAGTTCTTTATCGCTTCTGAGCAGCCTTCGAAGTCAGTGCGGTGTGAATTGCGAAATTGAATAATCTTATTTCTTGGTGGCATTTCCCACTTTAAATTTGAGTGCACGGATATTTCGGCGCTTTTTGTTTGTCGTACAAAAGGGCATAACGCCATTACAAAATTGACATACTGTTTGACTGCGCAAACCACGGATACCATGCAAAAGTATATATATTCTTGCTGCTGGATCTTGGACGAAAAATAGCACTCCTTTGCTTGTTTTCGCAAACTGTATTTCAATTTTGCTTACTTACATGGCTCCCTGCTTGTTCCACCAATTCGAACTTCGCGCCGTCTTTTCAATTCCTTGAGTGTACAAAATTTAAAAGGTTCGACTAACGCTTTCAACAAATCTTTTCTTCCGTTAACGATTCAGGATTGGAATCGGCTTCTAAATGCAATAGCCAATGAGCGTAATCCTTACTCGAAACACATTTGACAACCCAACCGTCCTAATGTCGGCGTATTAGTTGTGTAACCAGTTGCTTTTTTATATTTTGCACTTTCATGCCGCTTTGGATGAGTGCTATTAGCTGTGTAACGAGATTTATCATTATTTCCCTCTAATCCCAATTTTTTAATAGTTTCCTGCTTTATGTTCTTAGTCTGTGATTGCCTTTGGGTATGCTTGTCCGTCCCCCGACCCGTTCTGTAAATAAATGATGATGATGATGATGATTATGATGATGATGATGAATACCTCAATACGAGTACGTTTTGCTCTGTGTGCACTGAACACATGGTATGCAGGATTTAGTAGTAGTAGTAGTAGCAGAGAACTTTATCTCGCATAGAAATGGGTGTGGTTCCTCACTCCAGGAGCCTAAATGACGATTTGGCCATCTCCTCGCTGGAGATCGGTAGTTTCTGGGCGTCCGAGTCTGCGCAGGTCATCAGGTTCACCCACAGCGCGGGAAGGGGAAGAAGAGAGGAAAGAGGCTGGAGAGCAGAGTTGAGAGTACACTCGATGTAGATCTAAGTTAAGGTGCCTAATTGCGAACAAAATTTACGCAATGCTGGGTATTGGGTTATATAGAGAGCACATTACAGATTTATTGTGATAGACCTTCTAGTACGTTTGCCTTAAGCAATTGATGTAACAATCTAGTTATTATTACATCAATCCACAAGGGGAAATACCACAGGTGGCAGAGCTCCTGAGCCCATGTCAAAGACTCAGAGGCTGTTCCGCAAAAAGTGCTGCTGGAGCAGACGTTCTTAGTTAAACCGTTGTCCTATACCCTACCGCGGTAATCGGGACTTTTTGGGTACGTATCACTTTGCTAGAAAAACAGAAGTAACTACCGCGCATGCGCGAGGGTTGACACCTAACAACGCTTCTCTTCCCGGTGTTACGACGTGAACCGATACCCGCGGCTTCACTTACAGTGGGTGCTTTCCCAACGAATACGGGTTCCCAACGTTAAACCTCAAATAATGACGTTAGACATGACGTTATATGTTTAGGCCTAAGGTTAGTTACCCTTCGATTTGAGTTCTGCCACGTGCCTACTTCCAAGCAACGTCATGGTCATTGTACTTCGAGCTGCGGGCCACGGTTGACGAAGACTCACCGCGAAGGCTGGGCCTAACTGGAGCAGTACGGAAACCAGAGCTAATTGGAGTGCATTAATCATTGAAAGCGCAAGAAGGGCGTAACACAACAAGTAGACAGCACGAGCACTTTCTATCAACTGTTGTTTCGTGACAACCGAACAACTTATATTCGATCCTTCCTTCATAATACACAAGTAAAGCACGCGACGATAACATTTGATTTTTATTTCATCATACCGCGTGGCACCACGAGTGTCGCCTAACCTGATACCCCATAAATGTAATCGTTTGTTGGGCTACTTACACGTATCCTGATTGGCTTATTTTGAAAGCTTCCACGATAGCTCGGAACGTCTTATATCTACGCAAACTCTCGTGTTGTATACTTTTATGTTACGTCTTTTTGTGTTTAGGCCTAACATTGTGATTAGGCCTAACATCGGGCTGTTACTGGACAAGTGTGTGGCGCCCCTCGACCCTAATATTGGTTGGCCGAAAGTTCAGTGGCCCCACCAGGCTCGGTGGGAAATATTATGTGTGGCTGGCGAAGAAACAACGACGAGCACAGCCGCTCTCGGGCAGTCACCGTCACCACCAGCACGCTGCGGGTCGTCACTCGGCTGGAGGGTACCCCGACCCTCCCACGTTCACGAATGCGGGCCAAATCGGGACACTGGCGACGAGGATGTGGCTGACCAAGGGGACGACCCCTTGGTCAGCCACACACAATGTTTCCCACCGAGTCTGGTGGGGCCACCGAACTTAGCGGCCAACGAATATTAGGGTCGTGGGGCGCCACACACTTGTCACAACCCTCACCCCCAAGTTGGTTTGTCCAACACAAACACCAAACAACGCCTGTCAAACCGGCGAGTAATGGTTCGGTGGTCTCCGCAGTCTTTCACTCCGCCTAAGCACAGGTGTTGATGTAGGTGTGGCAGCATCGGGTGCCGCCTGTGTCACTCTCCCACCGTCCGTCAGCCTTGCATGTGGCACCGGAATTGCACGTGGCGCCACAGTGGCGCGAATAGCACCAGCCCCTTGTGCTTCGCTGGCAGCGGCTGGTGTAGTTGGCTCTCCTGCCTGCTTGCTTCCTGAAGGGGCGGCGGAGGTTGCCAGGCGAGGCCTCACGTGGTCAGCATGCCGGTGCCACGTGGTCCCGTCCGACATGCGGACGAGCAGTGACGACGCACTAGCAGAAGAGACCACATGCCCGGCAGACCAGGGTGGACCAGGCATGAAGTTCCTGGCAAAGACCGGAGCCCCAGACTCCAGCAAAGGCCCACGACGGCATCCTCGGTCAGCCGCCAGCTTCTGCTTGGGCTGTTTCAGGAGCGCTGTGGACCGGAGGCCTGGGTGCAACACGTCCAACGGTGTCTTCACCATCCAGCCCAAGAGGAGCTCGCAGGGGGCACGGCTTTTCTTGAGCTTGTCCTTCACCGTTTGCACCACCCGCTCGGCAGCACCGTTTGACGCAGGGTGGTACGGCGGAACCATCATCCGGCGGATTCCGTTCTTCGGCAGCCAGGCCAGGTACTCCTTGCTGGAGAAAGCGGGACCTTTGTCGGACACGATGACGTCCGACGACCCCTGGGCTGTGAAGACTTGCCGCAGTGCCGCAATGGTTGCTCCTGCCGGGGGAGCGATGACTGGCAGTACCTCCAGCCACTTGGAGAAGGCGTCCACCACCACCAGGAAGTAGTGGCCCTTGAAGGGGCCCCCGATGTCCACGTGTAGGTGGGACCAGCGTCGCTCCGGGAACGGCCACGGGGTGATCTCTACATGACGCGACACTCGCTGGTTCTGGTAGACTTGGAAGCTCTGCACCATGCGACCAATGTCCTGGTCCAGGGAAGGCCACCAAACGTGGGACCGGTCCACCATCTTGGTCTTCTCCACGCTTGGATGACCCGCGTGCAGCAACTGCAGGACCCTGGACCGCAGACTCTGCGGAATCACCACTTTGGAACCCCACAGCAGGCAGCCCTGCTGCAGGCTCAGCTCGGCGGCCTTGTGGCTGTACGACCTCTCCGCCAGCTCCTCCCCTCGGGATACTGCCTTGACCACCTGTGACTGGACTGGGGCCCGGCTGATCGCCTGCGACACTGCCGATCTGGACAGCACCTCCGGGTAAGCGAGCTCCAGCATGAACACTTCGGCAGGTTCAGGAATCGCAGCAGGCACCTCGGGCAGGGGCAGTCTGCTCAGGGCATCAGTAGGTGCCAGGTCTTTTCCCGGACGGTAGACCAGCCGGTAGCTGCAGGCCGAGAGCCTCAAGGCCCAGCGCACCACTAGCGGTGATGCCTGCACTGGAACCGCCCTGTCAGGCACCAGAAGTCCCAGCAGCGGCTTGTGGTCCGTGACCGCCTCGAACTTCCGGCCCCACAGGTATTGGTGGAAGCGCTCGACCGCGAACATGAGGGCCAGGCCTTCCTTTTCCAGCTGGCTGTACCGCTGTTCTGCAGCACGAAGCCGACGGGACGCAAACAATACAGGACGTTCCTGGCCATTCTTCCGCCGGTGTGCCAGGACGGCTCCCACGCCGTACGGCGACGCATCTACGGTCAGGACAACAGGCTTGGCCGGATCGAAGTGCACCAGCACCAGAGCCTTGGTGATGAGCTCCTTGGTGCGCTGGAAGGCCAAGTCCTGTTCCTTCTTCCAGGCCCACTGCTGCCCATCTCGAAGCAGAAGATGGAGCGACTGTAGATGCGACGACAGGTTCGGCAGGAAGATCCTGTAGAAGTTGATGAGGCTGAGCTAGCTCTGCAGCTCCTTCTTGTTCTAGGGCTTGGGCGCCTTGAGTACAGCCTCAACTTTACGGGTTGCCGGGGCCAGGCCAGCCTGCGAAATGATGTGGCCCAGGTACTCAACGCTGGGGGCCAAGAAAATGCACTACTCCAGCTTGAGATTCAGCCCGGAAAATGCCAGGTGCTGAGGCCACGCCGAACGGTAGGCGCGTGTACTGGAAGAGTCCTAGCGCTGTCGATATGGTGACGTACTTCCGGGACGACTCCTGGCGCACCAGCTGCTGGTAAGAATCTCTGACGTCGAGTTTCGTGAACTTCTGTCCCCTGGACAACGCGGACCAGAGATCTTCAATGCGGGGCAGCGGGTACTTCTCCACGGTAGCGACGGGGTTGATAGAGACCTTGAAGTCCCCGCAGATCCTGACACTGCCGTCTTGCTTGAGGACTGGCATCATGGGAAGGTACACTCCGAAGACTTGACGGGCACCAGGATATCATCTCGCTGCAACCGTTGCAGCTCCTGGGTGACCCCATCCTTCAGGGCGAACGGCAGCGGGTGCGGCTTGAAAATCCGAGGCCGGGCTCCCTCCGGGACATCAATGCTCGCCGCCGTGCCGGAAAATGTGCCCACCCCGGGCTGAAACAGGGCCTTCAACTTGGCCAGGAGGCTCGGGACATCTTCCACCACCCGTACTGCTTCCTCGTACTCCGGCAGCCGCACGCCCAACACCTGTATCCAGTTCCGGCCCAGCAGCGTCGGTGACGACCCCTTGGTGAACCACACACATACATACACACATCGATCCCACCCCCTGCTACGCATCACCCGTTGCGCATGCGACTTTGAACTGGGCATTGTAGGAGGCTTCATTTTTTTAACTTTTATGGAAATTGAAGACCCGAGTGTCTTTCGCCAATGCATAAGACGCCCCTCGGGGTAGCGAGAAGCACGGTGAGCGCGAGTTCATACCAGGCTTGATGAATGAAGCGCCAACCCATTCGCGCGAGATCGGCCGAGGGGAGAAGACTATGGCGTTCACTCCAGAACGATGCTTCTGTTAGAGATCAGAGATGTTTGCTCAATATTTTGCTGCTGATATGCATATCTTTTGTTGATTAAAAACGTGATTAAACGTTAATTTTTGAGCAGAGGCTCTGTTACTCCTTGTA
Organism: Haemaphysalis longicornis; assembly: GCF_048455015.1. Lineage (NCBI taxonomy): Eukaryota > Metazoa > Arthropoda > Arachnida > Ixodida > Ixodidae > Haemaphysalis > Haemaphysalis longicornis. Next base: position 186,921,571 of record NW_027526295.1, on the reverse strand, counting down.
CAAACCGGGGAGGAGGAGGTGGAAAACTTTTATTGCGATCAGATAAGAGCGCTGTGAGTGTAGTCGTCAGTCCAGGACCCCAGAGGAGCTTGCTGCCGTCTTCACCCTCTCGACGAACCGAAGCTGCATGTGGTTGGTGCGCACTTGTCCTCACAAAATCAATTATTTGTAGTCATTATTTTTTTGACAGCCAGAGTTATTTGTGCGTCCTGGCTTGTTTCGGATGTGGAAAACATTGAGCCCTTCACATTTTGTATGTCGACACTCATCCCGGTCGGCAACGCACCTTCACGTGTATCTACGGGGTAACAAAAACTGAGGGCGCACAACTGTAAGCTGCTGAGAGGAGGGTTTCGCGCTTTCACGTGGCGATTTTGTACTTGTAGCTTTGGGTGCTACGCAGGCAGGCACTGGCAATCATAAGCTCTTTGCTCCCGCGTGGCCTCCTCCCTTCTGCGAGCGAGACGTCAACAGCCATACTCATATCGCGGAGGAAGATAATCTTAGATTTTAATTAACCAGTGGCATTTTCCCTGAGAGCGCAAGTTACGAAAGCTGATGTACACAAGTTTTCAGAACATCAATATGGACTGGCTGGTAGTTACCATTTTATGAGTAGGGGGAGTAGGAAAACGTTTATTGAGCATCCAGTTCTGTAGGAGTGTCTCCTCAATTCAGAAGTCGATGTGGTGTCTTCGACTGCCCAGCCTGCAGAAGGGCTTGGTCGGAACGGTACAAGCTAGAAGGAATGTTGTTCCACTGCACTAGGGCAGGGGAAGGATTAGAAGGGGTAAATCAGTGCTGTAATGACACTCCCGGATGATGTTAGGGAGCGTACCTAGTTGTAGAAAGAATTTGCATACTGGATGTCATTAGTTGGCAAACCGTAAAATCGTCCTGATAGGGTGGGGGGAAAGTATTAGCTTGAAGCAACCTGACAGTGGTTTCCTGCGTTTTTGCCAGTGCGGTGCTCGGAGAGTTTTCCTGGTCAGTCTGCAATGTTGAGACATGATGTTTTAGCGCACGAGAGAACGGGAAGGAAAAAAAGCACACAGGACAAGCGCTGGACATCAACTAATTCTTTCGCACATATACAGCAGCATGAAAAAAGGCAGTTATCATCTCCCTTAACCTGCTCAGGAGGAGGTGGCATTGCATTGTCCCACTTAAAAGGAGGGGTTGGGAATTCCGGTCTCAAGATGAAAGGAATGACTTATGTGAGAAGAGGGATGACTTCCAGTGCGTCTTATTATTTCCCATGTGAATTGTTGCAATTTTTATATCAAGTAATCATGCCCTTAAATGACCCTCCATTTGATCAACGATCAATGTGCTCTGTTTAATCGACGAATGGGACGTCTGCCTGGCTCGTGGGGTAAAAAATCGCGGCAGGGACAAGGGACACAAAACGTAGACGTTGCACGTGGCTACTAAGAACTCATTTATTCTAATTTCGATTTGGCTCATTTAATATCGGTATAAATGTAGCAAAGCAAGGGCAGGGGGAAGGGGGTGTAGGTTAAAGAAAATAAAATCTAAATGTGGTAGGTAAAGGACCGTGACCCGGGAATAGCCCGCGTTCTTAAGACACACGTGAAGGGTAAAACCCACTGCTGTGACGAAAATTGCCGTTAGTTTTTTCGTTAATAACACAGATGCAGTGCCAACACAATTGTCCTTGAAGAAAATTATCTGGCGGTCCTCAGGAATTTTTCTGGTTAACTGATCTCCGTGTCTCGCCATCGTGGGACTCTCATTAAAATAATCAAAATGTGGCCTACACCCACAGCCCTGCAGTAGACCCCGACACCTGTTCACCGTTTTTTCCGCGTTGTTCTTCGAATTCTTTTAGCCTGTCATTTATGCACTGCCACGACTGTGCGATATATTCACTTCCACATGATAAAGGGTGCCACATGATAATGACACGGTGTCATCAGAACAATAAAAAATCACGAACTGAGCGCGATGCGTCTTTTCGCATTCTAGTTTCCTTCTTCCGCTCGGTTGACCCGGTCATTGGTTTGGACACTTCTTGGGGAGCAGGGAAGACGACGTTCACATCGACAGGTTGTCACACCTCGCAAGAGGAATAACATGAGAGGTGAGCGGGAAAACGAAGGGAGGCATTTACTTCGCAAAAGCCGATAAAGACTATCGTCTTTTGACGGCATTTGCAACGAAAGGAGCAGATACGCGGCCAATTTTTTTTTTTAGATTGTGCGAAAGGATACGGCACGACGGCGCACTCCAACTTCTTCCTTTCTGTTTAGTCGAGTTCCGCGCCTGGCTTTTCCCCAAGTTAGCAGTTTACCAGAGACAGAGGCCGGAAGAAATGAACGCTGACCACCACACTTCAGACGGGTTGTCTCTCTTTTTAAACTTTTGTCCCCAGCATGCAAACAAGGTTTCATCAGAACATTGTTAAAACTTAACAACGTGAGGGTTCGAGCTAGTTGGTACTCCATAGTGCAAATTTAAAGCGCAACAAAAAGCGCTTGTCCTTGTGTCATTCGTCTTTTGTCAAAATTTGTTGCGCTTTAAATATGCACTATTGTTAAAACAATGCCTGGCGATCACTTCTTCCGCTAGCTTCGAATAGGCCAACTTAAGTAGGCAGAATCGGCTTCTCGCTACGCGGGTTGCATTCCAAACAAACATAACTAGTTGCGAAGGAGAACCTGAGGTCGAGAAATATTGACTACTCACTGAGTGTTTCATGTGTGAACGCGAGAGGGACGATACATTGCCGAAAGTAGGACAGGACAATGGTTACTGTGGACGTGAAGCTACTGCAGCTACAGTCTACGGCAGCCAGAAAGTCATCGACGTAGCGGCAAACCTTGACGCCAGCCAACCCTTTTAGAAAGAGTGACTAGAGGTCCGCCGAGGGACGCTCGGTATAACTCGCTTAAGAAGAGTGTTCAACACGACGCTTTTCGTTTTAAAGACGATAGTCTTTCTTGGGCTACTTAAACCCAGAAATTTTGGTCTGTCTGTATGTCTGTATGTCTGTCCGTCTGTCTGTCTGTGACCCGATTCAGCCACCCGGCCAAAGCAAAACAATGCCTGCGCAATAGTCTTATATAGTCACAGCTAAATCTACCCGTCTATGTCCGGTGGAATGTTCATAATTGTCAACATTGTTGAAGAAGAACAAGACATTACGCAAATATTAGACAACAAATCGATACAGAAGTGATATTTGCAGTGTTCCTTTATAAAAAAAATCAAACATGCTTGAATTTGCGAAATTAAATACTTCATCAACTGCAGAAAAAGAATTCACTCCGCCGTCGCCTGCTGTCGCCCGCGCCACTATAGCTTCTGGGGCCATTTTAAGAAATCAACCGGCAACAGTTACGCAAGGTTCCACTAGGTAGGTTCCACGTTCTGCTTGCAACGCACGTGGAGTAGGGAAACGCGGTTCTATAAACGCTGAAGTAGGGCGCCTCGATTAACGCGCGTCTTCTCCGTACGGCAGCGTTCGCATCGAGTCACCCGGTTTGGAGCAGTGGAACGCGGGAAATTTAAAATGATTTAAGCAAATCTTTGGCGTCTTTACCTTGGGAGGAGCGCGACGCAAGAGGAAGAACATGAGAGATGAGCGGGAAAGCGAAGGGAGGCATTTACTTCGCAAAAGCCGATAAAGACTATCGTCTTTTGACGGCATTTGCAACGAAAGGAGCAGATACGCGGCCAATTTTTTGTTAAGGGATCATGGAAGGCTAACTTTATCACTAAATCCAACATAAGCAACATATGAGGGAAGGAGGGAAAGCAAAAAAGAATTTGCATAGTGTCGTGTTTAGCACCCCTGCTATGTGACTTGCATTTAGCACTGGTCCCTCCTCCTGAAAGGGTCGGTTGTGTTAAACGTTTGCCGCTATGCCGATGACTTTTACATTGTACTTGATTTCAGCCGCAGTAGCGTTACGTGTATTGGAGCCAGTGTCCTGTAGCAGGTTCGGCGATGTCTCGCCCCAATCGTGCGGTCAATTGAAATCACCTAGTTTGCTCGACCTCACATTGTCCTTCCCACCCATCATGTTTGTTTGAAGTATGACCCGCATAGCCAGAAGATGATTCTGCATTTTTGTTCTGCGTTCTCGAAGCTAACTAAACGAGGGATCACCAGGCATTGTTCTGACAATGTCCCGACGAAACCTTGTTTTCACGCCGTGGACAAAAGTTTAAAAGGACAGCCAACCCAGCGTGATTTAGCGCGTGGAGAGCACTGCTGCGGATAATAGATAACCCAGTTCTTTCTTTGAAAGACTGAGGGACGGCATACTGATGCATGCATCGCCAAGACGTGCCATTTCGGCGGCTCGTTACACAGACAAGCCCTGACTTCCAACTGATGATTTATTTCGAAAAACACAAATATATAAGCATTCACACATTATCCGGGTTGCGAGAACAACATGGGAACCAGACAGGCACTGCGCATAACAAAGATAACTACCGTATCTATACAAAAAATTCACCCGCATTTCCCCGAAGGGGAGCATGGGGAAGTGCGAATGCACGGGTGATGCGAAGGAACTCTTCTTGGCCAATCGCCCTAAGTGGGTATGTAGTGGGGTCGCTTTCGCACTTAAAAACTCTTCTTGGCCAATCGCCTTAAGTGGGTATGTGGTGCGGATGGACGGACGGCGGTGGACGCGTGATTCAGGGTCGCTTAAGAAGTGCATTCGCACTTAAAACAGCAAACAAAAAGGCGTGATTTAGCGCGTGGAGAGCACTGCTGCGGATAATAGATAACCCAGTTCTTTCTTTGAAAGACTGAGGGACGGCATACTGATGCATGCATCGCCAAGACGTGCCATTTCGGCGGCTTCTACTATCTCTCTTGATAACTGATTGATGCTCCTAAAAATGATCCGAAACTTAAAAGCACCTACCCACCGCGGCGGCTCGGTGGCTAAGGAGCCCAAGGACGCACATCCGATTCGCGGCCGCCGCTGCCACTTTTCAGATGGGGGCGCAAAGCAAAAACGCCGATTTGTCGAGATTTCGGCGCTCGTTAAAGATCCCCAGGGAGTCAAAATTAATCCGAAGCCTTCTAGTGAGGCGCGCCTTATACCCCAGGTGTAGTTTCGGCGCGTTTAACCGCTGCAAACAGGACCTTATACACCTATTAAAGGTGTACAGGAAGTACACCTATTTCAACGTGCCTGAAATAATATAGGCGCGTTCTCTGTCCTCCACTTCTCTGTACTTTGTTTATTTCTTGATTTGCTTATGTTCCTCGTGCCAGCCAAAGGTGCATTTCAATGCTGGAAATCTAGACGTTGCACGTCCGATTAGCAATGAAATGATTTCCGCCAAGCTTACAACAGCTATAAAGCTACTAAGAAGTGCTCTCTAGCTCTCTAAAAATGTTCCCACTTTGAAATATTTTCCTCGTTTAGAGGCCTACGAGGGAGACAGCAATGCCTTTCAAGGACACCGCAGGTAATCGCGCGCCAGAGAGGAATATTTTCGCACTTGAAATTCAAGGTATTCTGCACTCCTGCGTTTCCTGCACGTTCCACGGGCAGGCAAGGCTCCGAAAAGGAATAATTAACATCCAAGATAGTGCAGTGACGTGCTCGCAGGCACTATTGGCGTTATTTTAACCGACTTTACACTAAAAATATACATAAAAAAGTGCAATTCCTTTTTGCGGCTCAAGCTCGGCGGTTGTTGAGGCACGTGCGTGAGGCCTAACTACTGAGCTCGTTAAGCGTCGTCAATTTTTGTGCGTTCTTTCGGAGAACCCTTAATTATAGCTAGATTGATATATAACCTAAGCATTATGGAGAGTGCTGGTTATTTTCAGGTGTTTCCCCCCTATTTTAGTGATTGTGCGAGCAAATTGTTTATGTCGTCATTTCTCCTTTTTTCTTGCAGACAACTTCCAGAAAACAGCTGCAGTCACCGAGCTTCTTATTTCAGTCTACATTGAACGTGAAAGGCTGCCTGAAGCTTCTATCTCCAAGTAAGCTTTTGTTGTTATTATTCATAAGCTGCAACAAAAAAAGGCAGTAAGCCTTGTGATGTTTGCGTTCCCTCCTAAGGGAGCAGGGACAGAGATGAAAGAAGCGCTTCCGAACGAATACAAAAAAGCGGCGCCACTAATTACCCCCTTTGGGAAAAGTAATGTTTTCTTATGGGCCCACTTGACTGCATAAAACATGCTCTTGAATATGGGCACGCTCCTAACTCCCTTAAAGCAGGTTTTGTTTACGAGATCTTGCTAGATAATCCCGGAAAGTGGGATCTGTACGCTTACTTTTTCTTGACGCAAAACGAAAAAGATATTGCTTAGATGCATAGACCCTATCGCTCGTGCCAATGTTTACGCCCCGAAGAAGTGTTGCTCGGCCTCTTCAAACACAGTTTCGTACATATACTAGACATTAATCTGCAGCGCTAGCGTCAACGTGACTCACTCGAGACTGTCCGTTCCATTAGGGGAAGCACGGGAAGATTACAGCTTTGCCTTAGCTTCGTAATTGGCTTGGATTATAACGCTTTGAATAGTGTGGAAACGCGTAAAGCTCAGCAAAAATGCCGACAAAAACGTTTGGTGACATGGGAACAAGAACACACTGCCGCGATAAGAATATTAATTAGCATTTTTTCTGCTATTCTGTTGCTGCTTTTTAGTGCGAGATCTACCTGAACATTTTTTGTGTGCGCAATTCGTCTGCGATTCTGACGAATGAGAGCGGCCGTTACAAAAAGCTTCGGAGATTCGCAGCGACCTGCGAAGGTGCATTATGATGGTTTCACCAAAATTATTTGCAAAGTTGTATAATAGAAGAACAGAACTGTATCGCACTCAAGCAAAGCTTGCCGAAGCGTAGTTTCGAATGACAAACGATCTGCTTCCGTGAGGTTGAGCGAAACGCCAATGTTTTGTGAGGTGTATAATACATATATTAACAGTGGAACTGTTGTAGATGACCGTAATGAGGGGCGCGTAACACGTTAAAAATACCAACAAAATTCTGAGCGCTCCTAAGCACGTGCCTCGCGGAGGCCGCCGAGCGTCCCCAGCTCGCGCAGTGGCATTAGCAAGAAAAAAATTACTTCCACCTCCCCTCGCGGGAACCCCTGTGTAGATGCGACGCATAGGGGGTTCCGTTGTTGTTTCCGTTAGGTTGATTCTCCCATCACGTGAAACGTGCCGTGAACCCCCTCCACGGCTATGACGCAACACAATCCAACCCAATCCACTTTAATCCAATCCAATCCAAGCCAATCCAAGCCAAGCCAATCCAATCGAATCCAATCCAATGCCCCTCGCGAGAGAGTGTTCGCTATCAGAGAGCAGAAGGGGTGAGCGGCGGAGAGCGCAGTTCGCGCAGCGAGGAGAATGGGGGAGGGGTGTGGACGGACAACGACGCCGTATGGAGGGACAAGGCGAGTGAATGAGATGCAGTCGCATCTAAAATCCGCCGAAAACTCCGAGCTGCGCATCGCGTTGCCTAGGAACCAGCAGCGCCATAGCGGGTGAAACCCCTGCTCCACGGATCATCGATGCGAATCCAGAACGGCGCGCATGCGTCGTGCCCGTACGCAACGCCGCTGCGCCCCAGCTGCGTCAAGCGCTACCGTGCATGTAATGCTTGACATGAGGAACATGATGATATTCATGCATATGACGACTACTACTACTGGCACATTGCAAAGGGACGAGGAAACATGTAAATAAACGATTTCAAACTTGTGCAAATGCGTGGTTATGTGGCCTTCAGGGCTCACGTAGAAATAAATGCTGCAGCTTCGCTATGGTTCAAGCCTTGCGCGGCTTAGTGCAAGCTTCGCCAGTTTTATAACTTTCACGCACTGTTTCGCCATTCTCTCAAGTTAGCGGCTGAACAATTGAGATGGATGTTCGCGGGGCGTTGCGAAAGTTAAAGGGTCCCTAAATGGGGTTGCAAAGGCTATAAGAGTTCGAGATTTCGCCCTTTCCTGGCGCCTCGAAGCGCTATGGATGCTACAAGCTGGTGAGCTCGAAGAAAACCACCTAGAGACACTTGTCAAAGTCCTTGCACTCCGAGGTACGCGCAGCCATCGGCTCGGCTCAGCTGTTCGTCCAATTTGGGCTTTCCCCATAGAGTTTCTTATTAAGTATACTCTCTTTCATCCCCCGCACACCCCTTCCCTAGTGTCGAGTAGCAATCCGGGCCCTAAGCCTGGATAACCTCTCGGCCTTTCCGTTTGCTTTTCTTTCTCTCTCTCTATACTCAAGAGGAAACTTCACCTGGAAATCCATGTCGTCGTGAAAAGTTTTGGGAAGACCCCCGCTTCTAGCTTGGGCTTGGCATGACAGTTGGATTCTTAAGCGGTTTTTTGGGGGGGTTTGCTTTCTTTACTATACATCAACGCGTCTACGAGCTACGAGGTAGCCGACTTGCTCCCTCTTCTGTGGTAGCCGTGAGCCGTGGCAGTTGCGTGCTTGGTGAAAGAGCAGCAGTGCGTGATCGTACCTAACGTTGGTCATGCCGCTGTCGAAGGGGCGTATGAATGAGTGGGTAATATGCCACCGCGAAAGTTGTAGCTGACGAAAAAAAAAAAGAAGCCAAACGTACTTCGACGAAGACAAGGTACGACAGATACGGGTGCCCGTATAGGTCCTATCTTGCCTCCCTCCACGACTATTTGATGCCAACTTCTCTTTTTTCTTGAAGTATGAACCAGCTCGCTTCGCAACAAGTTTTGTTAAACTGTAGCTGTCGGTCGGTGCACCGGTTCACCACGAAGGCGACGTTTTCATAGGCACGCTCAAGAACATTTCCAAGTTCTTCAAACAACATATTACTTGAAATAATGATAAAATTAATGACATAAGAGTCTCTAATAAGTTTCCCCCAAAGTATTAACACCGTTGTTAACTACCAGCTTGGCCTGCAGAGTAATAGGCAAAACCGTTCCGGCAAAAACACGCTTTATTTCCTTTTCCCTTAGCTTTAAAACTAGCCTATTTTATTTTACTTATATAGTAACAAATCATTATTGGCGGTTTTGTGGCACTGTGTTCCGACATACGACCACTAATACGTTTCAATCCAAGCCAATGACGAAACTAAGGCGAGCGCATGGCATAATGGCGGCCCATGACGACCCAGACGGCCGCGTAGACGCTAGCGCCAGATTCGTCTCTAGCGTATATAATAAGAAACTGTATGGCTTTCCCCAGAGCCCGAAGATTGATTGGTTGTAGGGTTTAACACGCCGACGCAACGCGGACGATGAGGCGCGCCGTAGTGGAGGACTCCGGATTCATTTCGACCACCTGGGGAGCTTTAACGTGCGCCGAAATCTCGTACACACGGGCGTTTTTTGCTTTTAGCCAGAGCCGAAAGCGATGATTGGCTGCAGCATTTGATGGAACCCGCCAATGCCGGCGCTGTAGCCTTCCGTGCCAGCTGCGTCATGGAGGCTGCGTCAGAGGCCAGAAGCTAATTCAAAGCTTCGTTGAATGGTGACGAGAATTCACATGCAAACACAGAAAGAAAAAGAGCACTTATCTAGCGATAGGCTGCTTCAAATCGCGGCCAATTTACGGCACCTTCAAAGGGACTCTAACATTTCCGATAAACGCGTTCACTTTTTCCTTCATGCCTGGAAGCACTGCCAAAGCTGCACTTATTACCGGCACGGAGAAGCACTCGATGCGTGATTTGCTAGTCGCCGCAGATCTGCCTTCCGTTTCTGCTTTGCTATTGTGGAGATTTTTTAAAAGTGGCTATCGAATTAATTTATTGCTGCAACTTGAAGGAAGCCGGCCAATAGCAGCGACATCGCTGCAATGACGTAATTTGACCGCTCGATGAACGCCAAGACATGGAAAGAGAGAAAAAACTCTTGAGCAAGTTTTTAAGTTATCTGATGTGCAGAACAGTGAGTTTAAGCTGACGTATCTTGTACCCCCTATTTTAAGAAGTGGGTGTGTTTGTTGACCACATTCTGAAAGCATTTTTAAGATATGGAAAAAAAGTTGAAAAAGTGTTGCATTTTGCGTTTAGAGGTTCTGTGCAACGGCTAATTTTCTCTGCCATAATAGCCAGGTTAAAAAGTGTACGTTGTCCTGCTACAAATATTTAAAAATAAAAAAAACAAGAAAAATAAACCCGATGCGTAATATTCCATTTTTTATTCGCTCCAGCCTTTCTTGTCCCTTTCACATCTCTTGCAAACGCTTATCTCGGGATTTCTGCGGCTTCATTCGTATTTTCTGGCTCACTACATCGTTGTACACCAAGCCAATGACGGAACTAATACAATTTGGGCACTCTTCCCACGATTTTCATAATGCTACATGCTTGCTGCATCAATAACTTCTCCAGAATACTTTTGTAAAAAACTTTGTCTCCAACACGTGCGGCCAACTAAAGGCTCTTGGCAATGCTGCCGAGCGCTGGTACAGCCACAAAGAGTAAGCCAAAATTTAAGCTTACCTAGTTTCATCCCTATATTCGTCCCTAGATCCCTAGATTCGACCTAGATTTGTCTCTTAATTGCAACAAGCGAGTAGTTTTTAAAGTAGACTTGTCTACAGAAGTTTGTAATGAACACAAAGGTGCGGTTTATATTTTACGTACAGCTAAGGCTAGTATTTTTATCATAAGTAGGGTATTTTTAGCCAGGTAAGGAACATCCGTCAGGCAGGGCATTTTAGCAACCCTGTACAATTTCGAGATAGGTCTCACACGCAATATGTATTGGGAAACCACGCAAATTATCGCTGCTTATTGGGCTGAGTGGTGTCTCCCCTGTCTGCGTGATAAACAAATGACGACGACTGGAAACGCGCATAGCTTTTAGCGGTGTAATCAGCATCATTTTCTTGCCATACAACTTCTGCCTATCATCCTTACAGTTTAAAACTCGCGGAGGGATTCCAACTATCTGTATGATAGCTAGGGGCCTCCCCTGAGAGCAATCGCTCGGTGCTATTCAAACATCCGGAGTACGAGATGAAATTATATTTTCGGACAAAATTCAAAGCTGGCTATCTGCCTACAAAAGCGCCTCCTTAAAAGCCCTCTTTGTCATGCAAATTAACATAATTTTGTTCTGCTACTCTGTAATACGGCGGAAGGTGTCTACCTTTAAACTTTTTGAAGAGACGTTTTGAACTTTGAACAAGGTGTTCTTTGAAGTCATGGCCTCTGTTATGGCTCTTTGTGTTCTCCGTCTTAGGCGCTACATTTATCTTTAAAAAGCATAGTTGAAGGCGGTACCGGGTATGGACAGCGCTGCGGAAGAAAAAAAACATTCAGCGGATAATTGATGATGCACGTCGAAGTAATAATTATTCGTGTTTTAAATGAGCGCAGAGCTCACAGATAGCGAATAGAGGAGGCAGAGGCAGCGTCTCAAAGCGGGACAGCCGCCTGCACTAATACACTCAGGTAAAAGAAAATTGTGCCGCATTAGCACTTCGCCAAAGGTTGAAGGCTGCTCCCGCTTGTGGGAACTAATGGCTAATGGACTGCACAAGGACGGCAGCTAGTGCGCAAATGTCCCATTGACCGCCGTTATCCACGTTTAGGCAGGCGTCTGGTGCTGGACGGTGTTTTTCGGGATGGCTTCCTCTCTTCCCTTTCCTGCAATGGACAGATTTTAAGTGCCCAAGGGGGCTTCTTTAATTTCAGCGAGGCTGTCGAAAGCGAGCAAGTTTGCTTAAGCATTGCGCAATGAGCTCTACATTTTGGGCACTCATCTAATCTCTGACTTCACTGTTCTCGAAGTTCGGCGGACTTCCAGGAGCTTTCATGGTTTGCAAACGATGGCGCAAGAAAATGCGATTTGATTAATTGAAATTGCGAAACGTTCAGCGTGAGTACGGCTTTCGGCAAACACGCGCGGCTAGTGCTGTATTTTGTCGCCCAAATTAAATTTATGAGAAACGTAATGCAATATTGGATGTCTGAAATGAAACATGAAACATTAAACTGTAGTTGCACTATTTAGTAACGTCGATATAAAGGAGCGGTACCGTTCTGCAGCTGTTGTGGGCCTCCACAAACAATAGTATTACTATGTTTGATGGTTGAGATACGCCTTCTTTCGGCTGCCCCAGCGGTTTGCAACGGATGTGTATGTTGTTTTACTCGCTGAAAGATGAAGGCTCACCCAAGAGGCAAAGGCTGCGGTGACATCTAGGGATGATAACAGCGAACTCACTTGAGTTTCCAGGCCATGGTGAGTGCTCCACATGGTGAGGTCATCAGCGTAAATGCGAAATTTAACATCCAGTTTATCGTGAAGGCGCCATGCCAATGAAATTAACGCCATATTAAACGAGGTTGGAGGCGATACCGATCCCTTGGGCACACCACGTGCAGGAACAAAAGACCCAACTCCATGAAGGCGTATGGCAAATGTCCTGTCTTGAAGGAATGACTGGACGAACTGCCGCACTCGCATGGGAAGGTGGAGCATATCAACTGAGTCCAGGGTAGCAGCGTGACTGACATCGTCATGCGCTTTTTGGAAGTTTATTGCTATGATGGTTCGGACACCATGACTGCAGATTGACGCTAATGTTAATGCTGCGAAAACGCTAAGCCAGCCCTTTGTGTCAAGTGATGGGCGAAATACGATTTGCGCGGGGTGGTGATACCCATGCTGTTCGAGCCACCGCCATAAGCGAGTGGCCAGCATTTTCTCTAAACTTGCAAACCGCCGCTGTAAGTGATATTGGCGGAAGGTTTTCTAATGCCATCGCGGGCTTGCCATATTTTGGTATGGTAACGACATGCGCTGCTTTCCAGCTGCCAGGAATGACACCACTAAACCATGCCTCATTGATTTAATCGAGGAGCTGAGTGAACAAATCATGGTTTAAATTCTTGAAGGCTTTGTAAGAAATAGCGTCTGGACCAGGCGCAGTTTTGCGCTTCGCTTAATCTATTGCTGCGAGCAATTATGCCATCCTAAAAGCAGTGCCAATACCTTAGACGTAAGTCTAAGGTATTGGCACGGCTTTTGGCATTGGCACGGCAAGGCATTTGAGGTTTGTGCACATGTTCAGGGAGGAATCTCGGGCAAGGCAGGCAATTTTGGGCAGGTGTCACATCACGAAACGGAAAAAAAATGCTCTGACCGCTTCCTTGGTAAAATCTTCGGCACATAGCCTAGCGGCAAAGCAGGCATGGCCAGCCAGACCCGGGGTCGCCGTCCACGTTCCATCGCCCGGATTGTTCGCAGAGGGAAACATCGGACGTCTTCGAAGAAAACCCCTCACACCAAGTGTGCTACTGACGGCGCGACAGGTCCCTTTCGTCGTGGTGCGCCTTAGCTGTTAGGAAATGCCAGAGCACGCGGGCTTGAGGGGAAGAAGGATCATGATAGGCTGCCAGATCTGTTTGCCTGCAAGCAGCCCACAGGTTAAGAAGGCCAATATTCGGCCCATGGGATACAAGCCCACCCATGTGGTAGTAATGGCACAATTGAGCGCACTTCGTATCCTGTCGACAAAATCTGTTGCCACATCCACAGACGGGGCAGCCAGCCTAGACTGGAAGCTGTCTCAACTCACGACCCTGCACTTGCGACGCAGCCGGCGGGCCCGCGACGGGTGTAGTCCTATGATGGTGGGGCGATGATCACTCCCCCAGCAGTCGGGCTCCATGTGCCATAAACGAGTGTCTGGACCCAACCACCAAGTAAGGTCCAGGGCATAAGACGCCGGCGAGAATACTGCACCGCACGTGTCGCTGCACCGGGTTGGTTGAGCAGCACAAAGGATGCATCTGCAAACGCATCCCGCACACGCCTGCCACGTGGACTTGATACGTGGTAACCCCACTCGGGATAAGGCACTTTAAAGTTCCCACTTACCAAAATTGTGCACCTTGGGTATTGCTGACGAATAGCCAATAGCCAGCACAAATTAATGCGCTAGGGAGAACCACTTGGTGGCCTCACATAGCAAAAAACACGACCCCTGCTGCCCTTGTAACTTAGACTGCGACTACAACTACCTCCCGATACTAGTTGCACCACTCTTCTAGGGAAAGTTTAATTTGCGGGTAACATGCCGTCACATAAACGGCCACCTTTCCCGCAGGAGCCGCAGCGTGAACACAGTGATCCACCATAGATGGAGACACATGACCACTGAAGCACGAAATAGAGCGTTTGCTTCTTGAAGCAGCAGAGCCCAGACGCACAGCTTGCTGTTGAAGATACGAGACTTTAGCTCCCCAATATTCGATGACAGGCCCTTCATTTCCAGTGTAAGGCACCGGATACACGTGGAGTCGCTAGGGTGATTAGGAGTCCAAGCGCTTTAGCAGTACTGTCAGGTGGGATAGCTGGTTAACCATAAAACGCAGGCGCGACGAGGTCAAGTTGTCGAAAATCGCGGACGACTTTTGGGGTCTAAAATACGGCTGCGGCTGGCGCATCCTAGATGAGGGTGTTGAAGGCAGGTCTGCGAATTGCTCAGGTCGTTTCCGGCACAAAAGTAACTTTTGGTGCCGCCGGAGTTTAGTGACTTCAGAGGTGTGCAATGTGCTCATCAACAGCCGCCGTGTCGACATCATCGGGTTCTGGCATAGGTGTAAGCGGCAAGAATTCTTTCGGCGGCGGCGACCTCCTCAACGCGCAGAGTGGTTGTTCGGGTGCAGAACCCAAATTAGCGAGGTCTGGACAGGTCTTATTCATCCCACTGTACGGCCGAAAAACGGTTAGCTGTCGGAACGTTGAATGTGTTTGTGTTGACTGCTTGGAGCCTGTAGTTTTGATGACGACGTAATGTCTCGGTGGCCTTTCGCTCGGTCGGGCACGTAGGTGATGTGATATGATGATCGTTACTTTTGCATAGGCCACACTCGTAAGACACTCGGCTGTCAGCCATATCCCCATTTGGACACGATGTAGGGAAAGACTTGCTCATATGACCAGATCGCCACGTGATCCGCTGCTGAGAGGCATCGCAGCTGCGCACGCTCGGAGCCTTGCCACAGTGGTACCACCTGACTAGGCGAGGAAGTAACGGCTGCTTCGCCGGTGCTTGATCGCACGGTCTCGCCATGGATGGCCGCCGCCTCCGGAGGGCAAGTGTGGAAGGTGTGAGCTAATTTTCATGAAAACCAAGCGAAACAGACCTATCGCTATTGATAACTAGATTAACAAGTAATAAACTTGACCTATTTTATTATTTTTTTTTTATTTTCGATCCTGCAAGTCTCATACGAGACCAAAGCAGAAGGTCATAGCCTCGGAAATATAGAGAACACCATTTGCATTTTTACAATTTTACAGGCAGCATATTTTCTCAGGCGATGTCTAAGAGTGCGGCGAACTGGGCAAGTTCGTAAATGTTCATGGTGAAAATAGCGCATAAAAGACAACACTGTGTTTTCGTTTTCCCTTCTCTGTCTTCGTCTTTTATGCGCTGTTTTCACCTTGATGTCTAAGAGGGCACCGAGGCAGAAGGCAAAAATGTCTAAAGGGGCCTCGGTACCTTTACAAAATTCAATAGATACATTTTGAAAAACAACGTAATTACATACCAAAAGTGAAAAGTTGTTACATTCTTACAGGTGGCATATCAGACAGTACTCCTTATCAAGCAGGCAATACAACGCTAGTTGCACGCAAACGAAACGGTACCGGCAATAGTGCACCACAAGGAACATACACGCCGGTAACGTGGAACTCGATTGTTGGTACAGGAAAAACAAATACGTTTCCGCACACCTAAGTTGTTGCGAACATTTTTTTACACCAGGAAAAAACGTTTGTAAAACCGTAATACGGCTGATCAGGAACGAAAAAGAGAAGAAAGAAACTGGAATATTACTTACAAAACATGTCTTAGAATTTTGACGTGAACTCTGAGAATGATTGTATACTGGTAATCGAAAAATGTAAACTATTCCATTTCCTTATTCACAGAAGAAAAAAGTAATGCTTGAAGCAATCATGGTAAATGCGTATTCGTAATGGT
Source organism: Haemaphysalis longicornis (assembly GCF_048455015.1). Classification (NCBI taxonomy): domain Eukaryota; kingdom Metazoa; phylum Arthropoda; class Arachnida; order Ixodida; family Ixodidae; genus Haemaphysalis; species Haemaphysalis longicornis. The sequence continues at coordinate 186,905,607 of NW_027526295.1, read as the reverse complement.
GCATGCGTGATTGTGCCTAAGTGGTCTGGATTCTGCTAGGGAGATGTATTTCGATGCATCGGATATGGCTGCAGTTATTGAGTGGGTTGTGTATAATTTTAATCGTGCATGTTTGGCTCTTTTCGCTAGCGTAGGTAGACCAGGAGATTCTAAAAGGTTAGTGGCGAATCAATCCACGAATCAGTTTACTCGTTAAATAGATAATTCATTGCTTTCGATTTGTTAGGCGCACAAATATGCAAGCCCACGTATGCTTATATATACACGGACACACACACATACTAATTCCCTATTCTGAATGAGAGAAATCATCTATGCGGCAGAACAGCAAGCGTTCTACGTGTCTGCTTGCACAGCCCTGGAATTTATTCCTTGAATGCACAGCGCATAAAAGCAAGGACTAGAGAGAGAGAGAGAGAGAGAAAGAGAATGAGATACACAGGCGCGTACTTTTAACTGTCGTTTATTGCTGGGACATCTGGCATATCAATAAAGCAGGTATCAAAGCAACAAGGAAACGCAAACATAACACACGAAAACAAATGAACGAAACTCGCACGGCAACGCAGCCTTGTTGCTTTCATATCTGCCGTATTTATATGACAGACATCCCAGCAATAACCGTAAGTTAAAATTCAGTGCCTGTGTGCGTCGCTCTCTCTTTCTCGCTCTTGTATTTATGCGCTGTGCATTCTAGAGAACGGAAGACCAACTCTCCCGAGCCTTACGTTGATACGTCGTCAAGTTTGGTCACGGCTGTGAATTAGCTGAAGCTTAGCACAAAAGCTTCGCTTTTGCTTCGACCGCCAGTAGGAAGCGTACATCCACATTTAGCAGTGAGTGTGTTCAGCTGATAATAAATAAAAAGGGGAAAAATAAGTAAATCGCGAACACCAGTTTTCGTCTACCAGTTTGCAAAGCACGCGGAGAGATTTGCGCCAGAGAAGAGCTGACTCAAGCGTACTTACGATATGGTTCGAGAGAACTTGAACAATGAACCAGTGATGGTTCACTGAATTCGAAGTTTACTTTCGATATGGTGTGCGTGCACTTCTTTCCCATTGCGTTGCTTCCCCCCGCTTATGATTTACTGCTGAGTTAACTGGAGCTTCTTTTTTACTGTTTTTGATATTGCGACTAAATTTTAGAAGAAGAGAGAACGCTCCAGAGCGTTTCTCAAATGTGTTGTGGTGCAGCTTTTCTATAAACTCCGGCTTGGGAATCTTCACACCATGAATGTAGACTGCTAACCGTAGCATCGTTGAGCGGAACTTGTTGGGCGAGTTGGGACACCTTAGCTGAACAAACACGAGGCTTGCGCGAAAACGACGCACGCATACAGAATAGACCGGACGAGTGCGAACTCCCAACTAACTTTGACTAAGCAGACCACATATATAACAACAATTGTTATCAGGTGGCTCATGGGCACTTATAACAAACATATATCATAGTCGGTGAAGGCCCCGCAATCACTTTCCTAGGAAACGACCAGATTACAATTGCGCTTATGCGTGGTCTGTTCAACAAAGGTTAGTTGAAAGTTTGCGCTCGTCCCGTCTATCCTGTATGTGTGTATTTTTTTCGCTCAAAGCCCGTGTTTGTTCACCAAACCGTAGCGTCGTTTCGTCTTGGCGCCCAGATCTTCGTCCTCAATACAAGATTCTTGGATCTGTTCCCGAGCGCGGCGCTAATGCTGCTGAGCGTCTTACTGGCCGCAGTATAAACAACGTTCATTTCCGACTTAGACGTCTCTCGTTCGTTTGCGCAGATAATACATCTAGTCTTTATAATAGCGCACAAAGCGATAATGGACCTCAAAAAATGTGAAGCACTAAAAAATACAAAAAACCTAAAAATATTGAAATTAGTGAAGAAATAAAATTGAATCTGTTAAATCTCCCCACAAATCAGATACAAACAACAAAAGAAGAACAAAACAAACCAAAGAAGACTAAAAAACAATAAAATACTACTACTAAAATGCTACTCATGACCAAATATGGCTATGGAATTATCACTATGAAAAGAAGCGGCGCTAGAATCCGGCGCTTTGTTAGGAAATTCTCTTAATATCCGCCCATTTCACTCCTTCCTCCGGTCGAGGCGGAAAACACGTTATGGCTTATAACAGGAGCAGTTCCGTGCATAGCATAAGGACGGCCGCTTTGGAAGCCGTCGAAAGCTGAAGTCCTGCAACTGTTTGGAAGAGGTACGCTTGGCTCGTGCTTGCTCCAGCTAACTAAGCGGCTTTCAAATCAGATATAGTTTGAGGAAAATGACGTTGCAAGAAGCGAATTCCGCTCGATTCTGATAGCTCAACCGAACGCGGTCACGAACCCAACTGCTGTGGATGACAACCGTAGCAACGAAGTTAACCGCTTTTTTCTCGGTAGCTATCAATATGAAAAAGAAAAAAAAAACAATTCTAGTTGAGCAGCCAATGTTAGAACGTGCCGCCAGCATCGTTTTAACCTTGCGGTTAGGCGATCCTCCCTCCGCAGCAGCAAGAAAATAATAAAACTTGCAAGCGTCTTATCAAGTTTTGACGAACAATGCCCACGAGTCACCTGTCGTTACCACAAACCCGCAAACAATTACATTTTGTTTTGTCTAGTGGTGAAAGGAGTGGCTTATCACATGTTACGTGAAGCAGTTTCCGTTCGAAACTCATAACACAAAACAATTGTCATTCTTGCGGCAATCTCATTCCATTCGTGGGTGTACCTTGGTTTGTGTCGGTTAGATCAGGCATTTACAATAGCCTTCACTTAGCTATAAAGGCGATCCGGTCACGTCGCTTGTAGCACTAGCAAGATGGGGCTCGCCTGCAATATCGGTACGTGAGGAACAAGAGGCATCACTGCGGCATTTCTCAGATACAGAAAAAGCTGGCACGTCAAGACGTATTTGTTGAGAGCAACTTACGGCCTAACTGAGTGTGCTTCAACGTCGGTTAATTCCTCGCTTCATCTTTGGCGGTCGATAGTTCAGAACTTCTGAGGGTGTTTCTTTTTGCGGTTTAAGTTTGATCACCAGAATGTTTAACAGCACAGCTATTCAAGCTTGAGCTTGGTCCGGTGGCATTCGCAAAAAAAAAAAAAACATACCAAAACAAAACAAAAAAATACCGAGCGCACGTGAGCCTGCGCCTTGTGAGGAGCACCCGGCGCCGTCCAGGCTTCCGCGTTGTCTTGCGCCACTTGAGGAGCTGGCAAAAATACGAAGAGAAAATTAGCAATGGCTTAGTTCGGCTATGCCAGGATATACGTAGCGTGAGCTAAGGTTCAGCTGGTTATTTTTAGGTTTCCTGGTTGTCTAGGATTAGCCGATTATCATGCTTACTTCTACTAAAACTATCTCTAATCCAATCCAATTGAACACAATTCAATCCAATCCAATCCAATCCAATCCAGTCCAGTACAGTCTAGTCCAGTCCAGTCCAGTCCAGTCCAGTCCAGTCCAGTCTAGTCTAACCGCAGTGGCGGCGGCTCCGGCACGCCAGCGGTGCGCCGTGAGACGTCACTGCTCCTCGCGCATGCGCAGCACGGCACTCCAGGAGCCACGCCAAACTGCTCAACCTCGGCCAGTGTAGCTCACGCTACAAAATACCGAGTGAATGTGAGCGGGCGCATCCTGAGGAACGCCCGTAATCGGCCAGCTCGACCTTCGAGAACGCTCGGCCCAGTGTTCGTGGCGTGATCTCTCGCGTGGTATCCTCCTCGCTAGTTCACGTGCGTTCGCGCCTGAAGTGCGAAGCACAGAAAAGCTCGCGCAACAGACGCATAGTTCGCGAAGTCGGCAGCTGCCGGTTCTAGCGCTTGCTAACGCGGTCCACTTTGGTAGAGATGTGAAAGCCTGCGGACAAAACGATCCGGGCCTGCCAGTCATGGAGAACTTTCAGTAGCGAGTTCGCATATCCATGTGAGGTGCAACAGCAGGGCCTCCTGCGAAGGGAGAGAGGGGCCGCCAGCTCTGATCTTTCTCTAGCATTGCCCCAGTAGTGCAAGCAGCTCCATTTTTTTTAAATCTCACAATGCGCCTACTCCTCACGAGTCGTAACCATAAGAGACGTTTGGTTTGAATTTCGGTAGCAAGCCAGCGGTGAGCTTTGCTTGACGCTGTGAATTAATAGAGCGGTCGGTAGACTCAAGGTGGTTGTATTGAACAGTAGCCCTGTTAACCACGCCAACTCAATCATTCGGAAAGTTCTTAACAAAGTTTCTTCCTGTTCGCCATGCTGTCCGATTATGTGCAGCTTTTACGAATGTCACTCAAAATATTTCTCCGTATTTATAAATTGGCTAATAAATGTGCTTGGTAAGGTAAATTAGACAAAGCATGGTTTTCTTTCTGAGCCAACCGAATAATTACATCCCCTACATTTCATTCTTCCCAATTTGAGTGCCGCGTCAGAAGCGGCAAGCTGCGCATACGAATGCAGATGTCGGCCAGGAAAGTGCCACGATATTACGTGATCAGGTGAGGAAAGTGGATGTTTCGCGTACATAACGAGCCTGCGCATGCGCAGTGGGGTCATGGTACGCGCCAATATAAGCGCGCCAATATGCTAAATCTCTCTGACGGAGAGGGCGGACAACGACATTTTGTGCGGACAACGACAGCTTACAAAGACCAAGCTTACATCGATTCCCCCTATATTCGGCTTCACCTCTCAACGGACATGCATTGCTGAGAAAACAATCCTACAGGGGCAATATAAGACATATTAAAACATAGCGGACTTACGCCCTTTAATTGCGTAGCATTCTTTTCCGAGTACACTCCCGCCCCCCAGCCAGGACTGTGCAACGCCCTGCATTTCCACAAAAGTGAAGATAAGCGCGGAAGATCCACCAATAATCGCTATAACAGCGTAAATAGAGATAACTGGTCGCAGGAAATTTTTACGAACTAAAAAATAAGAAAATACAAAAAAATTACGGAAAATGGCGAAACGCGTAACGCCTTGCATTTACATGATAATGCAGGTTTCATGAAAGTTCCACGTGTAGTCGTTATAATAGCGTAAATGGAGATAATTGGTCGAAAGGAATTTTGAAAAAACTAAATATTAAGAAAAATATAAAATTATTCCGGAAAGTGGCGAACCGTGTAGCGCCCTGCATTTCCGCAATACTGCAGATTCGAGAATGTTCCACCGGTAGTCGTTATAATAGCGCAAATGAAGATAATTGGTCGAATGCAATTCTGAAAAAAAAATAATAAATAACGAAAACATGGAATACGGAAAACGGCAAACCGTATAACGACCTGCGTTTCAATATTAATCCAGATTCCGCGAGTGTTCCACTTCGAATCGTTACAAAAGCGTAAGTGAAGATAATTGGTCCTACAGTATTTAGAAAAACCGAAAATTTTGTGAGTAAAAACTCACACTCTCAGACAAGCGGTATTAGAGTGCTACGCATTAGTAGATAGTTCTCTGAATTTCTGCAGAATTGTTTTTTTTTTTATTCTTATCCATTTGTTTGACACGCTGAACAAACGCCGCTAATAAACTGAGGCGTGCAGAAGACGGAGCCGTCACCTACCAACGGACAGCATAGTCTCTAGCAAGAGTAAACCGTAAAGCCTATCAGATGGCGGACCAAGTATGCGTGTTTTTTTTTTTTTTTTTAAAGACGATGGTCTTTCTTGGGCTCCTTAAACCCAGAAATTTTGGTCTGTCTGTATGTCTGTATGTCTGTCCGTCTGTCTGTCTGTGACTCGATTCAGCCACCCGGCCAAAGCAAAACAATGCCTGCCCATTAGTCTTATATAGTCACAGCTAAATCTACCCGCCTATGTCCGGTGTAAGGTTCATACTTGTCAACATTGTTGAAGAAGAACAAGACATTACGCAAATATGAGACAGCAAATCAATACAGAAGTGATATTTGCAGTGTTCCTTTATAAAAAAATCAAACATGCTTGACTTTTGCGAAATTAAATACTTCATCAACTGCAGAAAAAGAATTCACTTCGCCGTCGCCTACTGTCGCCCGCGCCACTATAGTTTCTTGCGCCATTTTAAGAAATCAACCGGCAACAGTTACGCAAGGTTCCACTAGATAGGTTCCACGTTCTGCTTGCAACGCACGTGGAGTAGGGAAACGCGGTTATATAAACGTTGAAGTAGGGCGCCTCGATTAACGCGCGTCACCGCCGTACAGCAGTGTTCGCATCGAGACACCCGGTTTGGAGCAGTGGAACGCGGGAAATGTAAAATGATTTAAGCAAACCTTTGGCGTCTTTACCTTGGGAGGAGCGCGACGCAAGAGGAACAACATGAGAGGTGAGCGGCAAAGCGAAGGGAGGCATTTACTTCGCAATAGCCGATAAAGACTATCGTCTTTTGACGACATTTGCAACGAAAGGAGCAGATACGCGGCCAATTTTTTTTTTTTTTTTTTGGGGGGGGGGGGGGGGGGTATTAGACGCATATACAGCTTAGCGGTAAAAAGTTCCAGTGGCGTCGCCAGAATTGCTCGTTCTCACTCCTGAACTAGCGTAAAATTCTCTGTACTTCTCAATGCATGACAGTTATCTTAAATGAAATAATATTGTAATTGGCCGCTAAGCCAGCTCTATCACTGCACCGAGTCTCATTAGCGTGTGGTAATTAGTTAGTTCAGAGAGTAGTTGTCAGTGCTACGGAATTACTTTCTGCTTTCAATACATGGCCGTCGAGGGAGGGAGTATGGCCACAGAAAACGGCTGTAACTATTGTTTATCGAAACTATTCCGAAACAAACTGCACGGGAATAAGAATTAATGCTGAGCAGGTTAAGTTTGTGGGATTTAATCAAGAAACATAGTAGCTAAGCCAATGTCTAACTCAATATGGTTATCCACCAATGCAGCTTCGGTGGTCTTCCTTCTACACGGTTCTGAGTTGGCCATAATTTGTTTTAAGTTTCTTTTCTTACTCACACCCACGTAAAACGTCACGCATAATTTCATTTGCCCATTATGTTCCCTCTTTTTTTTTTTTTTTTGTTCATAGCTACCTTTTACGCGATTTGTCATCCTGGCTTCGATGCAGGTCACCCCGTTGGTTCCAAAGCGGGAACGAACAACTCGGCCACAACTGTCTTCCCAATTTGAGGGACATCTCAGATTGATATTCAATTTCCGATCTTATCTAAATAAAGCTGCCACACACTTTGCCACCTGTACAACATGGCTAATCAGGCTATTGGCTAGACGATAGGCAGTTCACCTACTCTCACGACAAAACTGTCTCAGGTCACGTGGTGCAAAGAAAAAGAAACTGCTCCGGATCAACCTAAGGAGGTATTTGTTATTGATAAGTAGCGACTTCATCATCAGGCATGGACAACGCTCGTTTTCTTCCCAGGGTATCTTTGTACTCACTAATTTACATGGTAACTTGCTGTGTTCGCGTTTTAGGTACTGGATGACGATCGTGAGAGGTCCGCCGTAATTATTCTCTCCTTTCCATATTTATTTATTTATTTATTTATTTATTTATTTATTTATTTATTTATTTATTTATTTATTTATTTATTTATTTATTTATTTATTTATTTATTTATTTATTTATTTATTTATTTAGAGTCTGCGATCTTTTACAAGATCATAGCAGGGGTGGTACAAAACATGAACATCAGTGGTAAGTGGTACACAACCATCAAAAGCAAACGAAGTACAAACGTGTATAACAGTGATAGTTGCAGTGATTCTTCAAAAGCAGAGAATCAACAAAAAACAAAGTACAAACATAGATAACAATCCTTACTGCAGTGAATCTTGAAACAATGCCGTTGTTCATGATTTTTTTTATAATACCATGCATACAGTTTCTTTTTGTTAAATCTGTCACAGTAGCAAAAAACAAAATTTTCGCAGCACCTTATCCTTCTTTTACCTAAGGTCAGAACTTAATACGAAAAATTCGCAATTGGCTCAGCGGCTGCATGCATCACTTGGGGGCAAAAAGCCATCGGGACACCAGGGAACGAGATGCTCTTTTCATCGTCGTATTGTTGTATTGATCAATATTAGGCTGAAAGCTTGCTCCAGCATTTGCCGAATTTCTTGTTTGCTGACGTCGTCTCGTGTCACTTGCCTTGCGTTGCGTTGGTGACTTTGTGTGGTGCGCATGATGCCAAGAGGTAATCTATCGTAACTAATCCACGTATGCTTCCCTCAAGTGTTGCGCTGCCGTCTCCGCTTGTTCGAACCCCGAAATTAGCTATTAGAGTTCGCGACCATAACATGCTTTCCCATAAAAAAAAAATCGGCAAGATTTCTTCCCACTGATTTTGTAGGTTCACTGTTATTTAGCATTTACTTATGGGGGCCTCGCATCACGCTCGATCGATAGCACTGCCGCTACCTGTTCAAATGAAATTTCTGCGCCCGCAGCGTGAAGGGGGCGGCACAAGCGGAAACCGACAGCCACGCGCAAAAAGAAGCGCTCACAAAGGGCCACTTTTTTTGCCGCCGACCAATTATTTTTATTGGGATCCACCCCGGCGAAATTCGTAAATATTGTATAAGCGGCGCTGTTTATTTATTCTGTCGATGTGGGAGCCCCGGTGGCCTCTCTAATCGCTCCCCCACCAGGCACGTGTTTATATCCCTCGTTTCCCGTTCCTTTCAATGGTCTTCTCTTTATCACGCCGCCTGGGAAGAATCTGCGGAGAATCAGACTTCTCGTAAAAATGGCCAGGGCGGAAAAGCGTGCGCTACATTCACTACACCCTGAATTTCTCCTCGCGGTCATTCTTGGTTTCCTTGTAGTTTTTAATCGTCATTGTCGTTTTCTCCGCTGTTGCCACTTCACGGCAACCACAGTTGGATATAGCGGTGTTCTGCTGTTTCAAGAATTTCGCATTGAATTTAAGTGAACCCATTTTTTTTTCCGTCAGTTAGAGAATACCGCATACTTTACGCCTATAAAAGTAAGTGGAATCGACATAGGAACTAACTCAAATATTGTTCCTCCGAGAGACCGGTGTTCATGTCTGTCTGTAAATATGCTATTTTTATGCCACGGGGCATTCTGTCGCAAATGAAAAAATGTTTTTCAGAGTAGGGAGTGAAGGGAGCTGTTGAGCAGTAATACGTCGGCTTCCATGGGAAGTTCTGTAAAATAAGCTTATAGGGTAATTTTATTTATTTATTTATTTATTTATTTATTTATTTATTTATTTGTTTATTTATTTATTTATTTATTTATTTATTTATTTATTTATTTATTTATTTATTTATTTATTTATTTATTTATTTATTTATTTATTTATTTATTTATTTATTTATTTATTTATTTATTATCCGTAGCTACAATAAGGCATTTATTTATTTTGTAAAGCTACGATAAAGAAGGTAAGTAATGCGCGTTGTTCGCGAGCCACTTGCACGGCCTTGTAATTCTTCAACATTCTTTACTGAATTGTGTCCTTAGCCGCCACTCCTTGGCCTGTAAATATTTCCAGGGGAAGATACTTGACATGGAGGCACTTTGCTACTCGTTTCGCCACGGCCGGGCAGACGTCACCGTGACGCGGAACTGTCATCTGAAGCAGCAGTTTGCTCAATTAATAGCGTTCTAGCACGAGTTGTTTGAGTGTGCATCTGCCTTTACCAAGCTGCTACACATGACCACTAACTACCGAACATTCCTACCAGCCCAACAGCGGATACCAGGAACTGGCCCACTCATTCAACGAACAGATCCTTTAGGGATTCTGCATTTCTTCATCTTGCCGTTCCCCTCCTTCTCATATCTTTCTTTTTCAATCATAGCCAGTGTGGTCCGTTCCCAATAAATGAGCTCCTTTCCACTACTACTGCTATGCTTTACTGTCGGGTTAAAAAAGTCAGAATGTACCCGGAAAGTCTCCTCGCAGCTAATACAAAAGACAGCGCATGTAGGCGAACAGTCTCTAATAAAGGACCAGCACGGGGGAAAGCACTAGAGCGAGGCGCTAGGAGAAAGTCCTTCATTAGCTCTCCAACCTCTTCCGCCAGAGCTAACCCGGAATCGCGGAAGTGACTTGAGCGTTGGCGTGCGAAGAACAGACGTGCACGTCAAGGCCTAGACCCGGTACTTGCTATATATTCCACGCCGCACGAACGTGCACGGGCCGCCTTACGTAAATAATTTGCGGAACATAAACCAAGCTGTTTGTTTTGGCGGCTTAGGGCGCCCCGGAACGTGTGTAGGCGCCACGAATGCGCTGCTCGCGCTCGGCGCCTATAATACATGGCCACAACTGCAGGAAAACGCAGCTGCGTCATTCATATCGGTGCCTTTATCCGCAAGGCCACAAAGAAATAAGAAAAGGCTATTGCTAGAGCAATTACGGCTGCAGTGAAGGTGAAAATGTCTGACTGCGAGGGTGTGAGCCAACTTTCACACTGGGTATCGATAGCGAGCAGTCGCTCTCTGCTTTTTTTTCTCGCTCAACTTAGTGCACGTCCCACCGGGAGAGCACCTGAAAATCGCGCTTGGTGTTGCATAAAGTTCACTCACTCACTCACTCACTCACTCGCTCGCTCGCTCACTCACTCACTCACTCACTCACTCACTCACTCACTCACTCACTCACTCACTCACTCACTCACTCACTCACTCACTCACTCACTCACTCACTCACTCACTCACTCACTCACTCACTCACTCACTCACTCACTCACTCACTCACTCACTCACTCACTCACTCACTCACTCACTCAGGTCATTGCTTCGAATTCAGACTTTACTGACGTAAGCAATTTGGGTTGTCTCGTGGAAATCAGAGGATGGCTGCAACAATTACGAAATAGTAACGTAATGTCTGCAACAAATAACATGCTTTTCTTGGCCGTTTTGATGCGGGTGGTGGAAAAAAAAGTGGGTTGTGGATAAGTGGGCCCACGTAATTTGAATGCGACAGCATTATGGCTTACCCCAACGATAGTTATCGAACACGCCTTTTCTGCTACATCGTATTGGCGTCTTTTTCCTTTTGATTGATTATTAGGTTCTGTGTAGGGCGCCGGCGCTACACAGGCGATGAGGCGCGACGTATTGGCGAGGAGGGCTCCGGATGAATGAATGTGCGCCTAAATCTTGAACACACGGGTGTTTTCACTGTTCCTCTCCATGAAAAGAGCGGCCCCCGTGACTTTTTTTGAACGTGTAGCGTTTTCTGCCGCGTACTCCCACAGCCAGGACTTGCAGTTCCCAAAAATGGAGATTTTGTGGAAGTAACACCTGTAATAGTTATAATAGCGCAAATGGCAATAATTGGTAGCACAAAATTTTACAAAAAACAGAAAAACTAAGAAAAATAGAACAAATTGTATTCTCCCTAAAATGATCTGACAAAATAAAAAATATATGCCTCATACACTTCCGCCAAAAACCGAAGAATAAACGCCAAATTCCCGCAAAAGAACGTTCAAAATACCAATACAAATAGCGTAAATGGACCAACTCTGCAGCACGCCCTGCATCTTCGAAAAAGAAAACATAATTAGCCAAGTAAAGGCACTCCATTGGTATAATTGTATAAATACAAATCATTGGTGAAAAGGAACAAAATAAGACTTAGAAACGATAAAAGAATCCCACGTCTTTCGCTAATCATAGGCATATTTGGCTGTAAAGAGCTCGCGCTCTAGCCAAGAGGCATAAGTATGCGACGCATTAGTAGACAATTCTTTGAATTCCTAGAGACTTTTTTTTTTGTTTTTCCATTGCATTCATTCGTCACCAGACCGCAGCGCAACGGACTGTGTGCAGAGAATTCGGAGCACCGTACTGGGAAGTTGCGAATTTGTGTTTATTGTATCATTTGGAACCGGAATGCCGCACACGCGATGCAGCTATAAAATATCACCGGGGAACGACATAATACCTTCACATTCAAAGTCCAAGCGCAGAATTAAATGCCCGGTGCTTTCTCTTTTATTGTTGGTGTTGAAGAAAGCGCTGTGGTGCAATAAAGTAGGCGCGCTCCTTTTGTGTGTTATTGCTGATGTACAGCTCCATCGACGGCGTTGGCGTAGTTGCACTATAGACAAGCGCGCTGACCATATATTCAGCGAGGAACGGATCCTCTGCGTCGAAAGGGAAAAAAAGGTACAGGTTGGAACGGTCCGCGCATACACACAGCAGGAGGGTATGTCGTCGCGCCTACTGGACCACCATCGGGCATCACCTGAAACGGCACCACGTACCCTGCTGCGTTCGTCACACTGCCTAACTGCTCCCGCGACGTAATCGCGAGCATTGGACTTTTTGACCTACAACTGGGCTTTTTTTGATTTGCAGGTCATTTCGATCAGTTTCTCCACCGTTCGCTCACATAAATTTTTCTTCCCCAAAAAACCTGCGCCGTCCTGGGCTACGTGACAATATAGAGCTGTTTAAGTGGTATGCAATGCTCCCCCCCCCCCCCTACCCCCCAAAATAAACAAGATCGACTGTTTTGTCAGTTGGCACACAAACGAACAGGTTTCCTACGGTTTCCTTTCAAAGCAATGCAGTATACGTCTACCCCCTTAGTGGTTTCATCGCCGTGGGCAAAAGGGATCTCCGTGCGGAAAAACGCCACGGCCAAAGACGCCGAGCGCATGTGTCAGGCTAATTAGGCATACAGCATAGAGCTAAGAATTGGTTTAGGGAAACCACAAAACAAGCATCGAAACCGCATTATGGAGGATAAGGCGCCTGTGAACAATGGGACTCCCCCACCATGTGTTCCTGGTAAAGATTATGTTTGCAGATTATCTTTGAAGGCTGGGCAGGACTAGTGTCACTGAAAAGAGCAGTTCTTGCTCAAGAAGCCGAGCGCACGCGTCAGGCTACGGAGAGGACCCAGCATTTGCGCCCTCTTTTGACACACTTCTGGGGCTGAAAGGCTGTTACACGCGTTATTTTTTATTCGCATTCGAAACGACGTCCCTCCCGCGCAGCCGCAGAGCAGGGATGACAAGCTGAGCCTACCAGAGTTGACCAACGAAAACGCATAAACAACAAAATGGCGTTGCCCATGTCGCTGTGTAAACAAATGTCGCGTAATGCGAACTGACCAAGCAAGGCGGCGGCGCGGAAGAATGGAAGAAAAGAGTGCCGATACTCTGTACCCTCACTAGCCGAGAGCAAGCGACAAGACCGCCTAGACGACGAGAAACATTTCATACCCTCCTCCATCACCATTTGTAGTGGCTTACAACAGCTCTGCTGGACATCCACTTTCGCAGGGCGGCATGGCAACCAATTTGTTTTTCGTTGTTCAGGCTATTAACAATTGTCATTAATATACAGCGATATTAGACCATCTTTCTTAGATGCCCGGGAGGATCTACGTGACTTCAGACGTGCTGTCTCGTTACGCCGCTTTTATTTTTTTGTTTTTTGTCCTTCACATCACGGTGACATCACTGTTCCGGGAGCTGCTCATCTCGTCGAGCCTCCTGTTTGTTCGCCCATTATAGCTCGTTCCCTTTGATGCTTGTGTCATACTTCCTGTCTGACGGCACGGCAATTAATTTCTCCGGTGGCAGAAGCGGCAGCAGGGAAGAAGCGGCATCGTAAAGAGTACAAGCCCTATATATATCCGCTGTTGTGCCTGGCACAAACGGGTAGGGGCTGCGAGACCTCAGGGAAAAAATACATAAAGACGGCGTTAGCGGTGAACAGAAAAAGGGAACAATTAAGGACGCGGTATTTGTGTCAAGGATGCGGATCTTGACCAAATGCGCCTGACGAGTTGCCTTTACCTTTTCTACCCTTGCTGCACTCTCTTTTTGTTTTTGTTTTCTTTTTTCCCAGTGGCGTCCTTTTTTTTCGTCTTAGTTCCTATCAGTTCCAGCCGCCATCAAGAACCGAATCGAGTGGAATAGAAACGTGGACGATCAGTTTACGACCCGAAAGATGTGACGGCCCGCTGTGTCCCCCTGGTTTAACGCCATTAGTTTGAGTGGCCCTCAGGGTGTTTACGCCCTCTCGCGGGCAACCGAGGGTATTAAATACGTAGTTTTCCCACTTTTTATTTTCTTTTCAACGTTCGGGTGTTCACGCGCCGCTCTTGGTTTCTACCAATACGAGGTGTCAATCACAGTGACAGGAAATAAAAATAGAGAAATAATAAAACCGGCCAAAATAATTCGCAGGGACCGGACGTGGGAAGAAGCAAAAGCATCTTGCGCGCGGGAACGGCGTAGTGGACTTTTCAATCCTGATCCAAGTGGGTTTACTTCAAAAGTGTGTTTGACCGGACGACTTGCTTGATTGTTGACACGCTTTCGATTTCGTGGCCGCCTCACGTTTCAGTTTCCCGCGATTCGCTTTCCGTGCCGTTTTAAATGAAGCTTTTCGACGACAAAGGAGATCATGGTTGAAGTAGCCGCGGTCGGAGGGACGGGATACCGTGGTATTTGTCGGCGTTTTCAGGGCTTTCGCCACTTCTTGGTCAACCTCATAAGCGGATTGCACGGAACCGAATTGAATGAGCGCTGGGGAGGAAGCATATAACGGCGACATCGAACTGAAGATGGTTGAGCCGAGAGCATGCGCACAGCACAGGCTTTGTCTACTTTGAAACCCCCGCATATCATTGTTCATGGCACTTGTTTTTTGTTTATATCTCTATTTTTCTTCTCCGTGTCAGTTTCATATTTTCTCCTTCCGGCTTGCTATTCTCCCGCTTAAAATTTTTTTTGTTCTTAGCATCGCAGAGAACAGCATTCCCCTAAGTTAATTGTCAGCCGGAGTTGTCTGCAACACCTCGTAATTGCGATTACATCAATCAATCAATCAATCAATCAATCAATCAATCAATCAATCAATCAATCAATCAATCAATCAATCAATCAATCAATCAATCAATCAATCAATCAATCAATCAATCAATCAATCAATCAATCAATCAATCGATTTATTGAACGATATGCGAGGGGATATGAACGGTATCGGTGATATGCACGAGGGAGCCTGACCATCGGGGAATGAGACGATACGACTAATTTCTTTTGCCTTTTATGTAGAGTATGCATACTACTTCTTGAGCGGTCCGTCATTATAACCGCTCTCGTTTTTTATTGACGAATTGAAATCCCTGCATCTTCAAAAACTTCTCTGCTGCACAAGAAACGAAACGTATCCAAGGGAGTGTTTACCTACCGATTAAAAAATATATATACTATTTTGTTCTCTTCAAGTGAAGCTTGAGTGTCCTCACTGATGCCATTGCTCGCCATCACGCTCTGCAGGAAAGCCAACTTTCTCTGACGATGATTATGACTGATTGGGAAGGGGGGGGGGGGGGGGGGGGGCAGGAAAGAAGCGCTTCTCGTGGCCGGAATCAAACCTGGGTCTTTCTCTTTATGTAGCCGGCGTCTATCCCATTGCTCTATTTCGACGTGGTAGAAGCGAACGCCGTGCAGAAGGTACCGATTCGCGAAGTACATCCCAAACCCAAACGTTAGGCCTACCGAGTACATACCCGAGAGCTGCCATGGGTACTCTATAAAAGTCGTGCGTACAGTCAGTCAAAGCTTTAACTAGCATGCGCGAGCTGCAATTTTTAGCCTTGTCGCGTTCTTAGGAAGGAGCAGCCTAGCAGACGACGCGCCTGTTTGCAACTTGGCTTCCGTCATACGCCGCTGACGCATGAAAAGTCGCCGCTCCCGAAGGCTAGTTAAAGGTTTGGCCGACTGTACCTCCACAGTAGCTCATACTCGCAGTGTGGGATTGACCAACCAAAGAATCCATTACGAGAAAGCTGCGCGTTCAACCAGCGTCGTCGTTAGACGGAGGGGGGGAGAGAGAGAGAGAATTAACGTTTAATAGAGCAAACGGTGTTCGTTGAGCCTTCACTCGGTGGGGTGGGTTCGCCTCAGTCCAGGTACCCTTGAGCCTTGGCTGCAGCCCTGGCTCGGGTGACGAGAAAGATCTGGTCAGCGTGACGGGAGCTGGTCAGCAGGCCCTCCCACTGCTCGGGGGAAGGGTTGGGATTGGGGGGGAACGAGGGGGTGTTTCGACAGGCCAACACCATGTGGTAGTTAGTATTAAGAGAGGGGCAGAAGAGAGACAAGGGGTATTAGGTGCGTTGCAACAGGTGTTGCAACACGAGTGGAGGATGGGTGCATTACAAAAGGTGTTTGTAATCGACGCCAGATGATTTCTTCCTGAGAACAAAATTGAGCTGAGGGAACGTCCTGTTTTTTAGCGTAATTTTATTTCCATCACGTCAGACCAACTAGCCCGTCAGAATTCTTGATAATTTCTTCCTCCTTGGCTAGTTGAGGGTGAGGTGGAGGCAACGTGAGGAGAAGGTTGCGGTAATGGTTAATGAGGTCGTGGTAGCGGGATGGAACAGCGGGAGAGGGAGGAGGCTGGGACGTGGGTTCTGTCCCTGGAAGAAACGTACGGTGTTTAATGGCCCGGGCCGCGGCGTCAGCCGCCTCACTTCCGTCGAGGGATGAGTGGCCAGGGGTGCAGACGATGTAGAGCTCGGTGAGGAGATTGATTGATGCGAGTGCGTGTAAGGTGGGAAGTGAGATGCGTCCATGTTGAATGTTACGGCAGGCTTACTGGGAATATGTGATAATTGTAAGGTATTCGGAGCCAATGTTAGTGAGGATGGCTATGGCAATTTCTTCAGCAGTGGTGATTCATGTGGAGAGAGTTGTGAGGGGGGTGAGAAGTGTGCCTTCTGAGTTGACAACCGCCACGCCAGAACATGTGCATGGTTTTTTCTTTTGCTGTATTGTTCCTTTTTTCTTACATATGATGGTGCTATTCATGCACCTGTGGTGTCCTTGAGTCTTTTCAGGTGGTTTTAATGCTTTTACCGCAGCGAGAAAACGATCGGAAATGAGTTTCATTTTTGGAGAACAGCATTTCCGGGGTGGCGGCCAGGGAATTCGGAGCAATAAACGGGAAAAAAAGCCAGATGGGACAAAAACAAAGATTAAAAGAGGGTGGGGGAGGATGACTAGGAAAACGCGTACAAGTGTACGTTGTATGTAGCCAGCCAGTGTGGCAATATCGTGTTGGTCTCCATTATTCTCAGTCTTCATTCTCTGCCCTAACGTGGTTAGTTTTACGAAAGGCTTGTCGCTTTTTACTTATTAAACATTAAAGTCAGACCTTCAGAACCCCATATTAAACGTTTGTCGTTGCCGCCACTGTAAACAAATCACACTGGGGACTCAAAATGAGTTTTCGACGCGTTTGGACACGCATGCACTGACGTAGAGTCGCCGTGGTAACACTTGTATCTGGATCCCCAAAGGCGTCGCTGCCACTTTTCTTGTCGCCGCTCTAACAGCGCCATTCAGTTACTTCGGTATACTGTACACCCCTGTTCTGTATGCGCGCCGCATTTGCAAACACGTCGATACGACGCTACTGCAAGCTCTCAAAGAACGCGAGATAAGGAAAGCTCTGAAAAAAAAAATCAGAGTTTGAATTGGGAGCTACAAAGTGCAATGCACGGTTTATGTATGGTCCCTATGGACCATAGTTTATGTTAAGCGCCCGACTTGACGCTTACTTCTCCCTTTGTTCGCTTGTTTACGCACGCCATACTCGCACTTCGTTATCATGCAAAGCGGATGCGACCGCGTGTTCGTCGACCTTCCATTTATTTTTTCTCATTCACTAGCGCGAACTCCCACGGAGCGGATACAATGTCGCCACCATGCGCGGCACTCAAAAACAGCTCGCGGTAAACACTGCCTTTCAGCATCAACACGCGCTTGCATTCATCCGCTGAAGCATTTACAGGATAAGGAAGACCTCGTCCTTGCCTGTTGCGATAACAGGACGAGGCTCATGAAGTTTCTTGACTGGAAGCAAATGATTGTTCGGAGTTGCTTTAGCCGAAAAGCCTTGAATAAACCTTCCACCATGCGAACCTATAGGAACGCATTAAGAAGAAAAGAACCAAACAGTGTAGCAGGCGGCTGCAGCTGCTGGTGCGCCCTCTTGTGTGAGAAAGAGCAGCTTACATTGCTTTTTGTGTTGAATTGACCTTGTAGGTCTGCGCGAGCAATATTTGTAAGGATATATATACGAATTCTTCAGCTGCATCCTACACCTTGCCTCGGTTTGCATTGTGCGTCAAAGTAATTACAAACGAATGTGTGACTTACCTTTTTTTTTTTGCTTCCAAGGAAGACGCTGGTACACGAGGTGAGACAAAATGGACACGCTCAGTGGCTAAGGCGTTGCGCTGCTGAGCACGAGATCGCGCTTTCGATTCCCGGCCGCGGCGGCCGCTTTTCTGATGAAGGCGAAAAGTAAAAACGCCCGTGTGTACGAGATTTCGGCGCACGTTAAAGATCCCCAGGGGGTCAAAATTAATCCGGAGTCCTCCACTACGGCGTGCCTCATCGCCTTCCTTGCGTCGGTATGTTAAACACTACAATCAATCAATCAATAAACAAAACGGACACGTGTTGAATGATGTAAAAGAAGAGTGCGCCGTGTTACCCTGTGTTGATTTACATGTATGCTGCGGTTGCTTTTCGCATCAGTCGGAAGCGCATTTTACGCTACCTGATATTCAGCTGAAGACAGCCTTAACCCATTAGACACCGCTGAGTATATTACATGGTGCGCGCTCCCATGACTGCACCTCTCTCGCTTCTCTCGTTGTTGTATACCCTTATCCGATTGCAAAATTTCCGTTCAGCCTCTATTGCTGACCCGTTTCAAAAAAGCACTACAGCGTATCGTTCATTCCCTGCTGCGTCATTTCATGCATTTACGGGGAAATAGGCGTTCACTGGGAAAGCTGTTACAAATATTTACGAGTCAGAATAATTAACGAGTCGTTTGATGCATTTATTACATATTAAGGAAAAGCCCTGAAGTGTCCCATTTTGCGAAAAAGCGCCGTTGTTGTCCATTTGATGAAATGGCCGAGGTTGTAAAGAATAAATACATAAAAAAATGGCTGTGGCGTAGCTCAGATAACTTTGGATAAGCAAAGCAAAAGCTATGGTTGAGTCTTGGTTTCTCTTGGTTAACCTTTGATACTGCTGTATTGCCGACCACGGCTCAACGCCGTTCGGTCCCGTGCGACGCTCACAGAAGGAGGCCCTCCTCGCTTTCATTCCCGACGAACGCGGCTCTCCTCTTCGCCGAGCGCAAGACGAATCACGTAGCCCGAGACGACCCAGCGGCACATGCGTGGGAGGAGGCGGAGTTGGTCAGCTGCCGATCAGCTTGGCGCCCAGAACCGAAGCCGCCCCGCTAGTTGAGCAGAACGACTGAAAACGGGGCCTCGTGCGCAGTTCCGAAAGCGGGCCCAGCGAATAACGCGATGTGCTTTAAGGGGTGTGTCGCAGGGGGCTTGCCTGTGCTAAAAGATAAACTTGTGCATCCGCAGTGAAACCGCTGAAAAAAAGTAGTAAAGCCTTGCTTTAAAACCCTCTGATCCGGCGACATTCGAACCCGGGTGTCCACAGTAGCTGCCCGATGCTCTATCAACAGGGCTGTCCCCCTATGTTTTTTTTTCTTCATTACGTGGAAATCATGCAAATCTTACGCACTTACAAGGCCTTCTCTATAAGCAGTCTAAAAATATTCACAGTTTAAGATGGGGAACGAGACAAAAGTTTTAACTAGAAGCCCGAAAGGACACACACGCATCAAGAAAGCAACGCAACTCTAGGAGCTATTTTTGGGTAGCGTGCACGCTTCGTACCCGCGCACGTTGCTCCCGAAAGAGCGATTTCGTTGAACGAGCAGGATCGGCATGACGATCGATCATGCGGCACATCCACAAGCTGAACAGCCCTATAAGGAGCAAGGGATCGTATGTGACTACACCGTCTCTGTCCAGCGGAAGAAATCAAATAACATACGGAGTGATGCCTAAGCCTTTCTTCAGTGTCCCGTTGTAGAACGTTCCAGAAGACCGCTGCGTCTATACACAGCCAAAACCAATGGTCCACACCACAGTTTCAGGTTTATTGCACAACCTACATTTCACAGACCATAATGCAAAAAATCCCTTATAATGTCGCCCCGTTTTAACAGGAGGGGTTGGCGTATGCAATATAGAAGTTGAGAGTGGTGGAGTCGAAGTTGTTTTGGTTGTTGCTGTTTTTTTCTTTGTTGCACATGCCGACTGGGGGCATTGGCCCGGAATCGGAGACTTGAAGGGGCTAATGTGCCCGCTTCACACACTTAACAAAACTATGAATTGAAAACGTAAAGTTGTAGAATAGTGCGTGACACCGAAGCGTGTGGGCACGTGAGTAGAATAGGTGCGCACTCTTCGTGCAGAACCCTGATTCTAGGGACGCTGCATCGTGCGACGGTGTGCATGCTGACGTAGTACGACGAACAAAAGAAAATGAAGAAACAGACGCAAACATGCTGCAGCAGAAAAGATGCCAATCGAAATAATTTCTGCCAAACGACAAAAAAAAAAAAAAGAAAGAGGCGAAAGAGACGCAAAAACGGTTTAGCAGTAAAGAACTTCTAAATAAGTATAACCCCGCTTTCGCCTTCAAAGCCCGTAAGCAGGCTTAAGTGCCCCGAGGAATTTTTCTCAGGCTTGGTTTGCACCTCTTACACACTTAACAATACCGCTTATTCCGTTCCTTCTACTAAAACAGTGAGTTCTGACTTGTTTTCTTTTTCTTTTTCCCTGCTTGTAATTATGGTCAGGCCCGTGACAACTCATCACTGCTACCTATCACCACTGCTCACAACTCACACACGGCATCACTAACCGTATTCGCTCGGTTAGTGTCACTAGGTAAGGTTACAGAGTATCGACACTCTTCTCCCATCGTTCCGTGCCACCGCCGTGAGCATTGGTAAATTCGCGCCATGTGACATTAGTTTCCACTGCGACGGTTCATGGGTGCCGCCATTTTCTTGTTTATTCGTTTTCTGTCGGTAAACCATGGTAGTCTCAGCTTGCCCTCCCTGCTCTGCGGCTGCGCGCGACTGGCGTCGTTCCGAACGCGAATCAATGATAACGCGTTTCGCAGCATTTCAGCTGCAGAAGTGTGTCCGAAGATGTGCTGCTGCGTCTTCAGTAGTGTTGTTTACAAGTGACCTTGTCAAAGTTAGCAGTGAGGCAGTAAAGGGGAGTGGGTGGAGTTAAGTGTGCAATCTTATTTCCAGGACTCCAGTGACGAAAGCCCCTAGCTTGGCTTTTTTCAGCAGTTATCGCTGGCTGGAGAGGTCCGAGCTGGACAGGGCCACTTACCAGGACTCTAGTGATGTGTTGTAGTTATTCTGTTGCCATATGGTCGGGCTGTTCCATACAGTGGGGAAGAGGTCTGCCTTCTGATGGCATTTCCGGCATTCTTCATTGTAATTATCCGCAAACATAAGTGCTAATCTGGACTTATGTAGGCAGGTATTGATCTAGATTTTCCTAAGGTTTCTGGCCTCCTCTGCGTCTAGTAGTAGGTGAGGTTTCGGTATTGTTTTTCTGGTTAGTCGGCATAACCGGGGTCGGTCGGTATCCGCACTGTATTGTGAGGCCGCCGAAGCGGCAATCTGGCCACACTGACAAACCCCAAAATGGCCACCGTTGCTCACCTACGTACCTCAGTGTCGGTACTCTTATCTTATCTAGTGATTCTACGATAGGCCATTATTTTGAGCGCTCGTGTATAGGTTCCGGTTTTCGTTCTTTGCGAGCGCGCTAACCAACTGGAATTCCTTTGTAGGAGGAGCGCCTTTACAGTGTTGCTGTTAAGCTTTCTTGCTCTTATCTGTTTCGCTATGTTCTTCTCTCTTTCTCTCTCTTTCGGCTATGCAGTGAAAGGGGCAAATAATTTTGTCTGCTGCTCAACCGCTTCAAAATCATTCTACTCGTCTTTTCCCACAGTTGTTTTGGACTTTTTTTAACCCGAAAGTGTTCTTGCCGGGGTACACAAACCTCACCGACGTCATATCCGTCACGGAAAAGACATCACCAGAAAAAGTTCTATTGGCGCAGCGGCACTAGGTTTCGAGCCCACGATCAGTCTGACCGCAACAGGGGATGCGAAACGGAATGCCAACTGAGCCATAGAGTCATATCCGCGGATGGCTGTACAAACGCGCCTTATGTCCTTCCATCTAAATTCTCCACTCAGGGGTGCTGCCTTCTAGGAGAGGTGAAGCGAAGTAGTGCATCATGACGCTAATGAGCGACGGTAGATGGCGCGTCCATATGGCAGCGTATAGCAGCCGAAGCTGCTGTGTCAGGGGGGTAAAGCGAGCTCCGAGACCGTACGAATCGTGGGCGCTTACATGATACAATTCCCATGGTTGCCAGATCAATTGTATTCAGTTTTGTAAAGAGTTGTTCGTTAATTATTTAACTAAAACAAAGAACTGAAGCAAAACAGTTGCAAATAATTGCCTCAGTAATTAAAACTAGCTCTATAAAAACTTTTCGTGTAATTAAGCTCTAATTTGCGAACGAAAAGTAAGTGCGTAGCTTAGTTTTGGTTTCGATTTCTTTAAGTGTGCTAGGAAGTGGCGAGGCCCTTGCGCCTGACTTGCGCAGTGTGTGTGCGCGTGCAGTATCCAGCTCAGATCTGCGTGCATGCAAAACGTGTACAACTGGTACAACTCGGATGCACGCTCTGGGCAAGTGCCTCCCCGGGCGCTTGCGAGGCTGTCATTCGTTTCTTCACGTTAAGCACCTTATCTACTGCCCCTGAACTGACGCCGGAACAGCGATTCCGATCTGACCTTGACTACCGCAAGTTCACTACAGACTATGGAGGGGCAGCCAGCGATCGTTCCCACTGGAAATGAAATAAAAGCAGCTTTTACAATCGTTCCGTTTAAGTTGCTTTGCTCGTGGAACTTCATACAGCTCTCCGTGCTTCTACTTTCGCGCAAACGTTCGTGAAGGTAGAACGAAAAAATAGGTAACGGAATGCGGTTTCTTTTTTAATCAGTCACAATAAGTCAATAAGTCAATGTTCTCTCCTCGCGCGCTCTGTGCGGCAAATTACTGCACATTCACTCCCGCAAGCTTTTCCTTTGAATTGGTGGAAAGTTGCTGGAACTTGACGAATACAGACAGAAAAAAAACGAAAAAAAAACGGGACACGCCGCTGACTGTATTTCGCATACTCCCGCACACTCCCTTCGCATGCATTCTGCCACTCCGTTGGCCTGCGATCGACCGTGCTCTTTCGTTTCTGTGCTTCAAAGGGCCGCGACTCACCGGCAATATCGGCGTTGGCCTATCCGATAACGTTCTTTTTTGTCATTAAAGGTTTTACATTCAGCTAAAGCTACCGTTCACTTCACTTCGTTTGAAAAGCATTGAGCGACTCCCAAATTGTCACAGAATGGCAAATAAAGCGGCAAAGCGCAAAAATGCACGGTGATCATGACGAAAATTCTTTTTTTTTTGTGCGCCCCAGTACGCATCAGCTGATTCCTTGGCGTCGTCGCGCATGCGATCAGTCGCATTCCAGCTTGCGCGCAAGTGTTGTGTGAGCGTTGCCACATCTTGCTCAAATAGTCTCAGTACATATCACTCCCACGCTAAACCAAAAACAGGTTGGTTACCTACCCACAGGAGATAAACTGTCGACTCTGTCGACGCCGCCTACATAAACCCGCCTGGCCAGCGGTCCGCCATGTTACAATTAATCCCGGCATGCTTCGCTAGCCGGATGCGGAAACGCCCCAGTAGCACGTTGCCAGATTACAACCCATCGCTTTCGCCGTTTTTAGTAAGCAAAAGCTCAGCTGGCAACCTTCAAATTGTTGTTTCATGTCTGCCACTGTGTGTCGTACGGTTCCAATGCATTGGCTCAGCGGCGCGCTTTCCCTCTAGAGTCAGTATATTATCTCTATGTGCTGTGTTATCAGTCCGCCGCTTATGTGGAACGCCGCTCAGCTTGTAAAACGCCGCCTCCGCGTTCCACAAGCTGAGCTCGTCGCAATGCAAGCGTCTGGTGTACACGCCATGGAGCAGGACCAATGTGGTTGCACCTTTTCCGAAGCGACCCGCCATCAGGACGTCGCTCGCCAAGAACACCCACAAGACTACTACCGACCCGCAAATCACGCTCCTTTGTCTGTAACGGACCGTGACTTCACCAAACGATTCGCAGACCACTCGATCGGTTTCGTTCGCATGGTTTGCGAGCGCCTGGAGTTCAATAGGATTTACGGAATGCTCCGGCGCGTCTAACGGTGCGTCTAACGGTGCCATACCGACGAAATATAAATAGCGCGATGTGCAAGTTCATATCAATGCGCAACAAACATTAAAATGGTCCTTTGAAGGTACATTTCAAAGGACCATTTTGTTTTGCCGATTCGTAAGAAAGAAGGATCAAC
The DNA here is from genome assembly GCF_048455015.1 of Haemaphysalis longicornis. Taxonomy (NCBI): domain Eukaryota; kingdom Metazoa; phylum Arthropoda; class Arachnida; order Ixodida; family Ixodidae; genus Haemaphysalis; species Haemaphysalis longicornis. The sequence continues at coordinate 186,881,306 of NW_027526295.1, read as the reverse complement.
CACATTTTTTTTTCTTTTTTGGTCCACCGTTCTATTCTCAGCCCTTACCCTCTTCTTTTCTTACCGCGCTTCACTCATACGGATTACCTAAACCATTTCCCAAAACTAGCCATTGCACAATCAATCAACCCATGTGGAATTGGATGATAGCGTACAACAGGTTCCCGCCTCCTTCGAAGCTGCTTAGCTCCCGAGTTCGATTTAATGAGCGTTACATAAACGCCAGAATCGCAACCGCAGCTCTCTCAAGTTCCCAATAAGCTCGGAGCTTTTCGAGCTCGAAGCGGCGACATCTCTGCGGATGCCGCCACGTATGTGTTGGCACAATGTTAGACACGTTTCCAGGCCGCGCAAAGTCTCTTACACAACTCGCAAAAACCTCTTAGTGTGGTAACATAACCTCGGAACCCATGTCTGCAGTTCTTACGCAATTTGCGTCAACGCAGAAGCCACTCAGCAACCTTAAAAGATTAGGAGGCCCGTTATTGCTTTCGAATATCTTTGTACCATTCCACGAAGAAAGGATGAACATAGCTTTTTGTGCAGCCTGTCATTCCTTTGGGCGGTCATTTCTAATAATAGCCAATTGAGGGACCTCTAAATTTAAAAGTGTGTCACTGAGTGATTTCGGTGTTACGTCTGCATTTGCAAAGGAAGTCTCGGATTCTATTACAAGCAGCGCGAGTTCTAGGATAATTAGAGGGAGGTACCACATGTTTTTTATTCGAAAGATTTCGAGTTTTACAGTGTCCCCTGCGCTTGCGCGGCAGCAAATGATGCCGTATTCACTGAAAAATTAATCAATTTAGGTTAAAATATTGATTCTCCCGCCAAATCGTGTGTTTTGGTGACGTCTGCAATGTAGTCATAACGGCGCGTATACAAACGAACTCCTACTGCTGCATTCGGCTCTGCAACCTTGCTGCCGTCAAACCTTGCATAGTGGCGCTAGCATACTCAGCCCTCCGCCGTTGCTTTGTTTTTAACAGCATTCACGCCTGGCTTGTTTTTGTTACGGTAGAAAGCAATCGCTTCGTGAAACATGGGGTATGCTTGACAAACAGGGTCACGTAAGGCAACGTCGCTTACGCCAATCGGCCAGCGTCGTATAAGACAACTCCAAAGCGCCGGACTGCTGTGCAGCTAAAACAAGCATAGTGCGCCCAGTGCCAACAGCAGTGCACATCGGTACTTCTATGTTTTCGCGTATTTTCGTGCATTTGTTGTTTACCTCACAATTCTCACTGCTGTAAAATGGATACGCATTACATTTAGGCGCCAAGAGCTCATTCGGCAAGCTTATAAGCTCTGCCTAATTTGTGTTTGCTTTTGCCGGCCTCCGCAAATCGCACAGCTGGGCTCATACGACATCATAGGTTCTCTTGCGGGAAATGAGATACTGGGTCGCACGGCCATTTTCTTTTTTTCCTAATTATATAGCCTATTTGAGCGAAGTTTACATTGAACGTGGTGTGAGTATGATTCTAACGAGGCAATCTTTTAAATGCATCGAACTTGTGTTTTGTCTTCATGGCTCCTTTAAACTGGCTGTAGTCGTGGCAATACGGTGTTAGTTTCGTTAGTACTTTCTCGCGATTGTTTTGTTCGTTTTTGTATTTTGTGTTTTAACAGCCAAGCTCTGTAGCAAATTCTAATTCTCGTGTCCGTAGTTAAAAATACCAAGAAATTGCCGAGCGCACGCACGTGAGCACGGGCCTCGCGCGGTGACCGCCCGGCAGTAAACAAAACCAATAAAATGCCTAGCGCTCGTGTGTGCGTGCCTCGCGACGACCGCCCAGCGTCCCCACGCATGTTCGTCAAGCCAAACATGTCTACTTAGGGAGATTGGCCAAGATTGCGGCGACCGCCCGGCAGTTAAAAAACAAAACAAAAGGCGAGTGCTCGTGTGTGCGTGCCTCGCGGCGACCACCCAGCGTCATCGGCGCACATTTGAAAGCTAAGCATACCCACGTGGGAGATCAGCAAAGATTGGCAGAAGTAGTAGTAGTAGTATAAACGTTTATTTGCCATAAATGGTAAAGGAGCGGAGGATGATCTCCTGCGTGGTCTTGAGGGGATCGCCCTCTTTGGTTGGCGCCCCTAGTCCGGGATGCCTTGGCTTGCCGCAGCACCAAGAGCCCGGTTCACCAGACCACGCTGGTTCTCCAGGACCGCGCTGGTCAGCACGGTCTCCCACTGCTCCGGTGATGGCGCCAGGACCTCCGGTAGTTCTTGACGCCCTTACACTCCCACACCATGTGGTATAGGATGTTGGGTGTTCCGCTGCAGAACTGGCTTTCGACGCTGTATAATGTGGGGTACATCATATGCAATTGTGTGGCATGTGGCAAGGAATTTCTCTGAAGTTTTCGTAGTTGTGTTGATTCTTCTCTGGTGAGCTTTGGATGTGGAGGTGGGTATTTCCTTCTTGTAAGATTGGCAAAAAAAAAAGAAAACTCCAACGTTGGCCGCTGTCATGGCAGCACTTGCTCGGAACGGGAAAAACAAGTCATAGCATACGCCCGTCCAAGGTGGTGTCCAATCATTATCACCTCAAAAAAAAAAAAAAAAAATGAGAGAAGCTCACATGGATAGCAACAATTATGGAGTAAAGGTCGTTGCGGGAACAGGGAAGACGCAGATCGGCTGCAATCGGGGCGCAAACCATCGTGATCGTCGGGAAGGTTGCGTACAGCTTCGCTACGTTGAAGTTTTACTTCCTTGGACACTGGCGAAATCGTGATGAGGCAGTGCTGGGAACAAAAACTCTACTTACTTTTCTTGCGGAAACAGGGCTTGAAGAGGTTCTGTGAACCCTCTGAGCATATATATTTTATGATGATGATTATTGATGATTGCTATTGGTTTCCTTTTTGTAGCGGGGTGATGACATGTCATCTTACCAAAAAGGACTAATAAACCTATGTTTTATACTCTTGGTTTAATACTAGCGCTGCTTAGGGCAGGCAAAAAAAGCTTATTAGGCACAAAATACCTTTTTTTTTGTTACAGGTGGTAGCTGTCCTAGGCAATATTCCCCTCTCGGTTTTTCGTCCACCAGCATTCTAATCTTCTTTTCGTCCCCTCAACAGCCTTGAATTTAACTTCCTCCGTGCTACCCTTAAACCCTAGGGCTTCTCGAAGCCTAATATTTCCCTCACGTAGATTTGGATGGATACCCTCACATTCTAACACTATGTGCCGCGTAGCTTCTGTTTCTTTTCCGCAGACCACGCATACCCCATCATTTTGTGACTACTTCCCCCCCCACAAAGCTCTTAGTTCGCAAGCAACCTCCTCTAGCCTCAAAAAGCAAAGCACTGCCCTGGGAATTATCGTGTGCATTTCCCCTCGTCCCCCTTTCATTCTTTCCTTTTCTTTTTCTCTCTTATTCGCCGTCACCTCACTGTATTCACCCCATATGGAGTAGCAAGCCCTACCGTTAGTGAGGCTGACCCTTCATCTTTCATTAAAGGCGTTCTCTCTCTCTCTCTTACGCGTTAGTGTAGGCTTCCTTCATTTTTTTATATTCCTTTCGAGCAATTATCTTCCTTTACGCCATTGTGACGATCAAATGTCTTAACTTCACCAATTACCCATATTTGTCCGAATGTAGGTTATGACGTTACACGCGGCTGTTTAGTTTTCACATTTTATTAGGTTTCTGTCGTTCTTTTCCACACAGTGTTATTTTTCTCCTCGTTATGGAGGGTTTTGTAAAAGAGGCGTATTTTTGTTTTTGTTATTCATTCTTGTAATTTTTATCCATTTCCCGTATTTTTGGCCTTTGGAATTACAGTTGACCAATTATTTGCATTTACGCTATTATAACTATTAAATGTGCTAACTCCGCCAATAATTCCTATTTTGGGCAAATCCAGGGCTTTACGTGGTTAGTCTGTTTTTGTGAGTTTTTATCTGTGTTTTGTCGCTCTTTGGTGGGCGTCTTTGTATCAGTCTGTTTTTTTTTGTTTTTTTTGGAGCAGATGTAGAAGTTGCATTATTGTGATTTCGTTGTTTCATTTTTATATTTTTGGGATTTTTTCTATTCCTCTGTTTTCTTTTAAATTCAGTTCTACCAATTATCTTCATCTACGCCATTATGCCAACCAACTGTATGATTCCGCCAATTATGTATCTTTTGCAAACACAGAACATTACACGGTCGGTTTTGCGGGGATACGCGGTGAGAAATGCTATTCTCTGAAAAGAAAAGGAAGAGGGTTGCAGAGGTTGTTAACACGGAGAAATATACAAGGTTAAGACAGAACGCGTGCTCTTTCGCCCATACCGAGTGTTTCCACAGGGCGTCTCATGGAGAGATTAGGCCTAACGAGCTCGGCGACAAGCTCGGTCGTCGAGCCCCTTGGTTAGCGTGCCGCGTCCGCAGCGGCCTGCCAACGGCAAAAAGAGAACGTCGTCGCGCACCGCGGCAGAAAGAACCGCGCTCGTTGTTGCGCACATAAGGGCAGTTTCCTAACGAGACGCAGCTGCCGCTCGAAACCATTTTGCTCCGTGTAATCCTCTAAACCGCGTCTGCGGCCGTGCGCAAAACGATCTAACCTTTCATTTCGTCTTTTCCCTCTCTTTCAAAAGCCACCGTCGTTGGCAATAACGGGAACGCGTGAGATGACGCAGCCACCACCGTCTGCCGCAGGCAGTGCGGTAATGGCATCTTTCTTGCGTTTTTTTGTTTTTTTGTTTATGTGTGTGACATCGCGGGTTATACCGATAGCGGCATGGCGAGCTCGAGCGTGCACTCTCTTTTATACGTGAACTCAGGAAGACGCCAGGCTGATAGTACAGCGCCGCTAATTTGGTCCACGGCACGCCCGATTGTGTGCGACGCTCGTGGCTGAGCTGTCGTGACAACGTGCACGCTACAGGTCCCCTCAAATTAAGGCCGACGGTAACTCCGGTGGTAACAGTGGCCAGACAGGCTTGGCAGCTGCATAGTATAGTAGTGGAGGAGTTTCCACAGAACTGAGCGGGTGACTACGGGACCTTTAATAAAGCACCGCAAAGAACGAGTGTGACTGCAAAATAAATGCATAATTGAATCGTATTAGCAGTGTATATCTAGATGGTCGGTACTTTCAAATAGATAAGGAAGAATAAAAAAAACAAGAGTAGAAACACGAACCGGCGACAAAATGTGCTAGCAACGCATTTTAGTGTGATAGTGAAGTCTACTTTAGAAGAACGCGGTGCATAGCGCTTTGCAAGGACGCTTACGTAATGACGCTTACATTGACTCTAAAACAATGTCTTTCCAGTTGTGAATTTAGGCATGGCAGTGAAGCCTGCTTTAATGAAGCTTTGTATTTAGCGCATCGGTTGAGAAGAATGCTTATGCATTAGCAGACAATTCTCATAATTTCTGTACAATTTTTCAAGATCATCTTGCACCCTTCAGATACACCTCGGAATTCTTCGACATAACTATATAGTTAACGGTGACAAAAGAAAACAAGGAAAGATGGAGCGTCTTCAACTAACGTCATACTAGTAGTCTCCGTTGAGTTGCGCTGTTTTACCGAGCGCTTTCTTTCGCGTCTTCGGCCTCAGCGGTGGTCTGACACGGCAGTCTGTTCTGAAGACCTGTTGTGTAAATGAAAAAAAAAACGGTTAACCGCTTGGTTGTATACGCTTAATGCCCGCAAATTAAAAAAACTCGAAACATAAAAACGATGATGGCACAGAAACGGCACGGACTAGCGTTACCTTCAAGAGAAGTTTGAGAGAAGAATGCCACGTATGCTTGCATGTGTCGTTAGGAAAAAAACTGTTGAACGCGATTAAGCCAAGTTTGTTGAGTGGTAGCTCGGTGATTGCCAATATACAGCGCGCCGGGAACGCGCACACAATTGCACAGCAAAACAAAACTCCGACGCTTGTTGATCCAGTCACCGGTCTCGTCTCAAAGGCGGAGCGAATGAGCTTCCATACAGACAGCGCCCACTTGTATCGTTTTCTGGTTGCACGCGCCCTTACTTCTTCCCCATATCTATTTCTACGCTTTCCTCCCCTTGGAACGACCGAGGGAATAAGCACTTTCACTGCGCAACCGCACGAGGCACTGGCCTGACCTTGGACGAGTTTGAAGGTCAGATTGGTGCTGCCAGGTGTTTTCTGGCAATTTAGGTGGAATGATAGAGCATGCGCTGTAATAAATCACAAGGAAGCACGAATGTGTGAATTTCAGAGCGCCAAATCAATAGAAATTTAGTGCCATGCCCCTCTGTGAAGGTGGAGGACTAGCAGAACTGCTTGTAATTTATTGATTGATTATAACGTTTAACGCGCCGACGCAACGCAGGTGATGAGGCGCGCCGTAGTACAGGGCTCCAGATTAATTTTGACAACCTGGGTATCTTTAACATGCTCCTAAATCTCGTAAACACGGGCGTTTTTGCTTTTTGCCTCCATCACAAAAGCGGCCGCCGCGGCCGGGAATCGAACTCGCCTCCTCGGAGCTGCCTGTCGCGGAGCCGTAGTAGCAGAGCTGAGGTGCGGGGGAAACCCCACACGACGCCTGATCATGGTCGCGGAAGTGTGCAGCGTGATTGTAGCCACGCTGACGACTTGCCTTTTTCGCCTCGAGGTATTCGTGATCACGAAAGGTGTAACGTTTACGCTTGGCGTGTGCGGCCCGATCGTCGACGGTGGTCTCCTTTCACTGCCCTCGCTTGGAGTTAGCCTGTTTTGTTCTGTATGAGTGGGTTTCAGTGTGAAAAACACAACGTGGTAAGGCCCGCTTACAAAGACGAACCTTACAGCAATCTCGTGAAAGCCGGTTTCCCTTCTGGACCCAAATGAATTGCTGGGAAGGCCTTTTTCCAGGGGCAACTTACACTTGCGTATGTCAAAATATGAACCGCCGAAGGCGACAGGTGGCCGAAGGGAGGGTATAGGCATACAGCCCGGGAGGAGAACACGCGAGGTCAGTCACGGCACGTGAAATGAACACCGGCGTGGGAGCCGAGAAAACGAGGGATTTTCCTCGTTCTAGGAATGCAAAAAACCGGGGAGTTAGCCTATGGATCGATATTTGGGTGAGTTGTTATTGGTTGAGCATCTTCGAATAGCAGCGTAAAAACACCGACACTAGCGAAAGAAAATGACAGGACGACGCTGTCGTCCTGTCATTTTATGACCGCTTATGAGTGTCATTTTCCGAAGCCTCTGACCGCTTCGCTGTAATACGGCCTACGTGATAAATGTGGGCTTGCTTGGAGTAGATTAGCTTTAGTCTTCTATTATGTCTCTGTGGGATATTTCTACGTAAGCAGAGTAAAAGCACGCAGTTCGGTCGTTGTTTCATTTCCTATGCCTGCACAGTGCAATGTCATGCATGCGCAGTTCGTAATAATACAGTCACACCTAAGGAATGCGTCAGCCGCGCACACCTCCAAATGACAAGGCCATTACACCGCTTTTTTGCTTGTCCTATAAGGCGGCCGGTGTGGTCGTGAGACAAATGAGACCCTGTGTGTGATGGCGTCATTTCACAGTACGACGCTGACTGAATCTCGCCGCGAGGAAAATTTATTTTAGATGCGACTGCATCTCATTCACCCGCCTTGTCCTTCCATTCGGCGTTGTTGTCCGTCCACAGCCCTCCCCCATTCTCCTCGCCGCGCGAGCTGCGCTCTGCGCCGCTCACCCCCTCTCCTCTCCGATAGCGAACACTGTCTCGCGAGGGGCATTGGATTGGATTGGATTGGATTTGGATTGGATTGGATTGGATTAAAGTGGATTGTGGTGGATTCTGTTGCGTCATAGCCGCGCCACGTTGCGTCATAGCCGCGGTCGTTCCAGCACCGGCGTTCCGATTTCGGGCACGTGCATAGACTTGATCTTCGCTGTAAATTGCACGGTGGTCCCGTTACTTCACCATCCACTACCCGTACACTTCAGCGACCACAAGGCCGTCATCGTTAACGTTACGCCACGTGTTAAATAAAGAATAGATCATACGCGTTTTTCACACGTTTCACGCAATTAGAGAATCAACCCAACGGAAACACCAAGTGAACCCCCAAGATGCGTCGCATCTCCACGGGGTTCCCCTAGCGGGAAGGTGGGGTAATTTTTCTTGCCCGCACTGATCCATGCATGCCTCACCCTTCTGCTTACTCGAACTTTCCCATACGTACTATTCTTCCTGAGAACCCGCTTCTTGATTTTTGCAAGGTTCGGCTGCCTTGCAGGATAACGTTGACTGGAACCTTTCAGATTTAATGCGAGGCCCACCGTGGCTTTTCGGCGGTGACGGTGTGCGTTGCATACCGCTCGCATGAGGCCGTTGTGTATTTCGCAGCCAATGTGTATTTCGTCTCGAGGCGTAAGAAGAAAAATACCAACGCTGTTTTGGTGTATGACTACGGAGTACTGCGCTGGTCGAAGTGGTTCGCAAAACATTTGTACGTGGCTCGGCGCGTGCCCTTGCGATTGTGTGTGTCAGCGTCATTCCACAACATTTTGTTTTTTTTTTTCTATCCTCGTTTTTCACATGTGGCGTAGCCTGGTGAACACAATGGCTTGGCTAACATCGCCTTTTCCATTAAATATGTTCTCTTTCTGCCTTTCTGTTGCTGCGCCCTAGCAAAGCAAGGAGGTGTTATTACGGTATAAAAACTCTACTTTTCCGCTTGTTTCAGTGCTCTCCACGTGGCCATCTTAGAATTATCCTATGAACCTACTTTAATTTGCTCTACGTCTTAGAAATCTCTTACGGCCAGCTTGTTGTTATCTAGGACACATTTATTCTGAGCAACATAATGACGTGCATTTCCGCGGCCCAGATTCTGCAGGATGCGGCAGTCATCCCGTCAGTCAGCGTGGCTAAGGCTCCTATGGGCGTTCTATAGATAAAAAATGGCAGCATCTCCACTCCGTGGATTAGGGCGAGGGTGCGGAGTACGGGGACTCGGGATGACATCCAAGTTGGGTCCCGAGAGACATCCGATTTGCGCCCCGACCTTCATTCGATTTGAGCCGTGAGTTGCACCTTGATTATTCCCTAAATGAAACTGCAACTCACGGCTCAAATCGAATGACAGTTTTGGCGCAAATCGGATGGTGTGCGCGTGGATGGACGCGAACTGATATTGGGAGGTCCTAATGTACTCCGCACCATTACAGGCGAGGGAGTAAGCCGTTTCACACACGGGTAATAACTCACGGTCGTAGCCCAGGGGGTAAGGCGGCTGACACTAACTCTGTCTGGTCTAGCAGACACAGGCTCGAATCCTGCCGGTGCCTGTGTGATTTTTGCGATTGTATATGCTATGCGCATGGAAGAAGACGGACATTGTGCGGTCCTAATGTGCTCCGCACCTAAAAAAACTGTCGTTGATTCCTCTTTCATAGGAATCAGTAAAACACGAAAGGGAAACATATAGCGAAATCTGCAGATGAGCATGATTTGCGGGTCGGCGGCTGTCTTGTGGGTGTGCTTGGTGAGCGACGTGCTCGACGTGCTCGCCGGTCACTTCGGCAAAGGTGTATTGGCGTCATTTTTGTGACGGATATGAAGTCAATGAAACCTTGGGGTATCGCGTCATAAAACAATTTCGTGTTAAAATATAAAGCCCGAAAACGAACAACCCTATGCATGCCGTACTTTTTAGTACTAAAGGCTGCTTCCCCGCAAGAAGCGCCTGTCTACAGGGGAGCACCCTTTACAGGCCGCTTACTTCGTTGTACTGGCGTCACGTCGGTGACGGATATGACGTCAGCGAAATCTTCGTGTATACGGGAATAAAACGCGTTCGTGTTAAAATAGCTGGCTTGTGGCGCGAGGCTCTGAACCAAGTCGTTCTCAATGCTCCCACGCGAACTGAGCTCGGCGCGTCTCGTGCCGACACGTGTGCTCTAGTATTGATTGCGCAGCAACGGGACATCGCGGGCCGACAGAAGCTAATCTTGAGCCCCGTCTGAGTAGTCACGAAGACACTGCATAGACTCAACTTCAATTAACTTTTCGGCGATTGCGATTGCTCAATGTGTAGAGACCTTCGACGTCAGCTGTCAGGATTCGGCGAAATGATTTCTCCCTGTCTGCGCCTCGGCGTATTCGGGGTCAAAGCGGTGCAATCGCATCCATTCCGCCGCTTGCGTTCCAATCGATACGGCTCCGAGCATTTTGAGATAATGGCAATACGCGCAACCCTAGGACATCGGAACGGGGTCCTGGGGTCGTACTACGCTCGCCGCGACGCAAGCTGCTGAGGTCACTGAGAATTTCCAAGCAGCGTAACAACCTGCAAATTATTGTCGCACCTTTGAGGGCCCTATCAATCGGTCGGACGGGATATTTATCACCTGCGACTTCACGCTTATCGCTACGACTATGGACATCCCAAGACAGACGGCCGGAATACGTAGTCACAGGATGAGGCGCAGGCAGCGCGAATCTTCGCTTCTGAAATACCTGGAGAACCCAACAAGACGAGGGTGACACGCTGGACAGCAAGACTTGAGTCTCGACCTTACCTGGGCTGACCAGAGAACCGTGCAGGGGTGGCGGTTTGAGGCGGATCCCCCGGGCTGACCCCTACCCCGTCCAGATCAGTGCGTACGCTGTAAAATAGCAACACGCGTAGATACAAACCGTGTACCGCCGACACGCGGGCTTTCCGAGAGGTCGTAGTGAAGTGCGAGTGAAATGTACCCACACAGAGAAGCCGCACCGCGCGGTAGAGTCCGGCACGCGAATGATTGAAATGGAAGATGATTCGCCAACTCCGTTCAAGCACCTTGCCAACCTCTTGAACACGTACCAGCAGCTGCACATGCGCTACATCTCAAACGGCAAGACATATAAAGACCTCGCCAATGTACTCAACGACACGGTCTAAACGAGACGCAATGCCAGGCACTTGGTGAGGTATATCTCGGTCGAACACTGTGCGTACTTCAATGACAGGATAAGCAGCCCCCGTTTGCGGCGCAGGTATCCTGCCATGATGGGTAAAAAATGGCACCGGACACCAACAAGAACGACAGGCTGGCAACGAGATTGGTGATCGAGAAATTTGAAAAAAAAAATCACGCCACTCCACCCCGTGAATGTGGTTGGAAAGCAAAGCTGTAAACGGTACCCACAAATATTACCCATGCGACTTCATTTAATTCACTCACGTCGCTTTACACATTGTAAAACAAGAGAGAAGTGAAATGCACTTAACCACACCCTTTATTACTTCAAAGAGATATTATTGGTAAGGTTAAATCATGAGCGATGATTGGTTGAGTTGCATTGGTGTAGCACATCAGTGGTGACTCTTTTTTTTATAAAATTAAAGGCAGCTCAATCCCGGTGTTAGACGACCTCACTTCTCCGTCTCTGCCGCCGCAGACGGAGGCGACCACAATTGCCGCAGAGACGGGGAGGAGAAGAAGGAGGAGGAGGAAGAAGAAATACTTTTACTCAGATTTCTAAACTGCCCAGAGTGTGGCCCAGGAGAGTGGTTCCTTCATAGGACCCCATATGCAGTCCGCACCACCTGTGCTTTGCGCACCAGCTGAAGCTAGGTAGGCAGAGAGGAGCTAGACAGTAGCATCTCCCATTCCTCTTGTTGGGTAGCCTGCGGAAAGACAGGAAGGTTTTCAGGGCTAAAGTCGCACACCCCCGATTATGTGGCGGAGTGTTCGTACTTCTGAGCAAAATTTACATTCAGCGTCGTAGCGATTAGGGCGCATTAAGTGAAGACGTGTCGGGAGTGGGAAGGAGCCGGATTGTATTAGCCGTAGGGTAGTTTGTTATTCTGTGAAAATGTCAGGGTAAGCTGAAGGTAGGGTCTGTCTCTGAAGGCGATAATGCTGGATTCTGTCACTGAACGAGACAAGCGGGTGACTGTCCTCGTGCAGCTCCATAGCACGGTGGGTGAAAGTGCAGGTCGTATTCGATGCCCTCAATGGAAGCGTGAGCGGGTGTCCAGACTAGCCGAATGGAACCGTTTGGGGAGTGGTTTTTTAGCACACGCATTGAGGATCGGGACACCCAACCCGACTGCCAATTCCGGTAGGCTTGTTGGAAATCGTTGACTACCTTCCGACCCCCTGGTTGAATGAGAGCCAAGGCGGTGGCTGCCTCTTCTGCTGCCGTTATGTCTTGGGTCTTGAGTGAGGCACACGCAAGGAGGTTGGTTCTGTAGGTAGCCACGATGATGGCGTACTGCTGCCCTCGATGTTTGGATGCGTCTGTGTAGATAACTGCACGAACCCCACCGAGGGTGGTGTTGAACGCATGAGCCCGTGCTTATCGGCGACCCTTGCCGTGTGAGGGGTTCATGTTTCTGAGCAAAGGGAGCATCTTTGTTTCTTGTCGCCAAGTGTCCGGGAGTACATCAAGCGGGGGACATTCTGTGCTGCCCAGTGACGGGCCGCAGTTCTGCTCATCTGGAGCTTCTGGTTAGAAAGATGGCCCTCTATCAGCTCTTCCACCGTATTGTGAAGCCCATACTAAGCAGTCTGTGTGGACGCACTCATAGGAAAACCAATGGCCTGCTAAATCACCTTTCTAATCATTACATAAAGCATCGTTATGTCCTCCTTGCACAGAAGAAGACAGGGAGGGGGTTGACGTAAGTGATTCTCGAGAGGACAAAAGTTTGAATTAATCGAAAGGTATTGGATTCCTTGAGGCCTCGCTTCTTGGTGGCAACTCGCCTGATCATGTATATGATTTGATTGATGCTGTGTGTGAGGCGCTGCAAGGATACGTCACTCCTTGTGTTAGCCTAGAGATGTAGTCCTAGGATCTTAATGCTGTGGCTTGGAGTGATGACCTGGCCATCAAGGAGTATTTGAATGTGTTCCTCGATGTGTCGTTTGGCGTGAGGGCAGACACGGAGCTGTGATTTTTTACGTGAACACTGGAGGCCGCAGGCTTAGCACACTGGCGTTCTAGAAGTCAGATGTCATGCGTTGGTGTGAGCTTCCTTTAATTTTTGTTACTCCTATCACACCCGCAAGGCGCGCACAGGGCCGCTAGACGTGCCGTCGGTGGAGCGCTCAGCGGAGCGAGAGTGTCGTGTGACTATCACGTGGCATTCAGCGAAAATGCAAGGGGTAAACCCGTTGATGTGCTTGGTTAATCTACCCCCTGTCTTCCCCGTCTCCGCTTGGACTCGTAGCTAAATCGGTAAAACAACGGGCTCTCACTTTGTTACTCTATTAGTTCCAGGTTCGATTCCTGTCGGTGCCCGTAAATTCTTTTATTTGTTCGCGGGAGTTTTCTGTTGACACCAACGGTCGCGAAAGAACCCTTGGGGGGGTAGAGGTAAAAAGCTTTGCTTTAAAAAGGAGGCCATAGTATTCTTTCCCCATTCGCTGTCAAAACCGGATCCCCATCATACACGCGCCAAAGTTAGTGACCCTCAAGTTAGAACAGGAGACCCTGTTCACATTACAAGAGCTCTCTGCTGTGCTACAGCTGCTCGATGCCTGAAGCGGCGCAAACGAGGATGGTTTAAGCGGCAGATGCAGTGGAGCCTGGATGAGAAGGACAGCCCACAGCTCCTGACGAGCCGAACATTGTCTGCGAATCCGTAGACCATCCTGCAGAAGAGTGCCACTTCATCGTGTGCCCCATTCATTCCGTCACATCGAAAGATGCCTGGCAAGGTGCAGAATCTTTGTAACATCCCGTCGACGTATACTCTGCAAGCTCCTGAAGTCGTGGTGCTGGTTCGGCTGACCTACCTCATAGAGCACGACACGAAATACCTTGGGACCAACGCTGACCGTTTGACGATAGCCCGAAAATGACCAGTTCCACGGCGGGGTCCCGACGAGAACCGAGATATACTCCGGCCAACAATTGGGCCATGATCCTCAAGGTGGTTGGCACGGTCGCCTGTGCCGGGATCGAGGAGCTGCTTCATGGGGCTGAAGCAGGCTCTCGAATCACCAATTTCGTTAAGGAACACCGAAAAAACTTACTATCCCTTCCTAAAAAAAAGTTGAAATAAGAGCGAAAAATTTCTAAACTCAAAACTGCGTCAAACCTGCTTTAAAATCTCCACCCAAAGTGCGTCCAATCTGATATAAGACCTTCAAAGACCCCAATCGGAAACAAAGAACGAACCCATGCGACAATTTCGCACTCCCGAAGTAAACGCAAAGAGGCTGTCATGTCCTTCTAAACTTGTGCAAATACCACCTGGATAGACAGGGGTATGTAAACATCACCTCTTCCTTTACAAGTTTTTTTTACCATGAAAAGACCTTGAATCATCCTTGTGGAAAAGAAATATTTTTAAAACAGTCACTTAATTAATTCCACGTGCGTTTACATGGTTGAAGTTTTGCTTCGCAAATTCGACCTCTAACTATTAGGCCGCAGTCGCGGCAACCTGCGTTTCAGTCGGACTTTTCTGACCCATTTTTCCCTCAGCTCTGCTTTCTTGCATAGAAACGAGCTGGGTATCTGAATAAGCGTCATTGTCGAGTGCGTCTGGGTCCAGAACTTTCCGCCACTGTCGCAGTAGTCCAAACTTCTCGCGCTGCTTATTGTCTCTACATTTGGTACGAATGCCGGTCGCAAGAGCAAGTAGAAGTAAGATGTTGCGACTCATGTTGCGCTCTGCTCCTGCTCTCGGAATCTTGGTTCTAGTCCTAAACGAACTCATTTTCTCTTTACAGCGGGTGCCATTTTCTGTACCGGTCAATGACGCCTACAACGTTGGTTTTTCGCACAATAGCGCACTTAAAGGCCAACTGCACTGAACATTTCGACCTCCTGAAAACCATATTTCAATATATTCTGCCTAAAAAGACAGCGAGATACAAAACATGAAAGCTGAAATACGCGCGTTCACGGCGCAAACGACCAGCAAAAGTGGTCGATTACGAAACAAATTGAGAAGAGCGTGGCAATTACGGCCAGGATGAAGTGACGTTACAGCCGGTGAGTGAGCGCCAGGCCGGCCGGCCGGCCGGAGCAAGCTTGCGCGGATTGGTTGTGAGCACGTAAGCGCACCCAGCGGTGCTCTACCGGATCTCCTAGCTAGCCGGAGGACCAAGCACCCGGGCGGCCCCATGTCACTTCCGCTTCATGGCGGTTTGCGCTGTCCACCGGCAGGTGCAGCGTCGCCTGCAACGGAGCTATTTGAAACGTTTCTAACTGACTAACGAGGTATTTTGCGGGGACACCAGTCGTTTCCCAGTTGGTCTGGTGCAGTGTAAGTACTTTACGTTCAAAATGAATTTGGCCAAGGTGAAATATGAGTGCAGTTCGCCTTTAGGGGCCATTGATACAAAATACGTTTGTTTTATTCGATAGATTTCGTGTTTTATAGTGACCCCAGCGCTTGTCCGGATGCAAACGATGTTTTATGCACTGAGAAATTAATAAATTTAAGTTAAAATTTTGATTTTCCCGGTAAATCATGTTTTCGTGGTCTGAAATGACATCACAGGAACCGAGCGCTCTGCAGCCGATTGGGAAGCCTCGTCTACCGTTAGTGAACCTAGACGTCGCCACCATACCGCGGCAAGCCATTTTCTGCTTTTTGACCGTATTTAAACCTGAATTGTTTTTGTTCAGGGAGAAAATAATCGTTTCGTGAAACATGGTGCTCGCCCGACAAATATGGTAACGTACGACACCATTGCTTCCGTCAATCAGCCAGTGTCATCTGAGACAACCCCAAAGCCCCGCAGTCCTGTGCACCTAAACCAAGCATAGTGCGCGCAGTACCAACAGAAGCACGCATCGGTACTGCTATTTTTACGTGTGCTTTCGTAACTTCCACTAAGTTCTGCCATTCTTACTGCTTTAAAAAGAATGTGCCCTAAATTTAAGCGCAAATAACTCATTCGGCAATCTTATAAGCTCTGCGTAATTTGCGTTTGCTTTAGCCGGTTTCCGCCAATCGCAGGGATGGCTGGTATGACATCATAGGTACTGTTGCGGGAAATGAGCTAGTGGGTCGCATGGCCATTCCCTTTTTTTCCTAATTTATCGCTTATTTCAACGAAGTTTACGCATAAAGTTGTTTCAGTATGATTCTAACGAGGCACTCTTTTGAATGAACCAAACTTGTGTTTTGTCTTTATGGCCCCTTTAAGCCTGAAAACAATGAAAAAAATTAAAAGGAACAACGGCTACTGGCGCTAGCTTTGCATCCAGAAGTGTACCTGTGGCTTTGCCCTTCATTGATTGCTCGTCCCAAACGCTTTGCCAGAAACATACTGCTTCGTGTTTTCAAATTTTCCGGATAATCGGTGGCAATTTGTGTTGATTTATTTTTATTTAAAAATGTTCACAGAGCACAAATGGGTTCCGAAAGCCACGAGCCAGCGCAGCAGCCGAAGCGTGAATGATGAGGTGGTTCTTTTGTTGTTGTTGTTGTTGCCTAACTTATTCTACAAAAATCTGGACCAATGCTTCAGCGCACTCACCCCGTAGTGGAAAATGTGGCTAGCGGAATTCCAGCCCCACAGTCAGATGAGCGCGCTCTATAGTTTGCAAGAAGTTTTGTTTCAAATATATTTTTACTGTGGAGGAAGTTAGTTTTAAACATAGCGTTAGAGAAGTTCGAACGCACAGGTACCATAAAGAATTCCGCGGCGTCTACGCACTAAATGTCCGCCTTGAAGCTTTAATTAGCGCGCGAACCTGGTTTCCGATAACCGAAGCACCAATTAAGCGAACTTCGTCGATCCGTTCATATCCAGACTCTACCGGCAACTTTCCCGGCACCATCTCACTAAATTTAGCAGGCAGGGCAGAATTCTCGCAGAAGTGTGTAGAGGCACGCAGGCCCTGCTGGACCGTCTGGTTTAAGAGGAAATCCGCCGCAAAGTTGGAGCGGAGTTTTACGAGGGCCTTTATTGCCTTTCGCAAGAACTTTGCGGCATCGGCGTCCACGAATTACAAGTTCGAGAAGCATGAAGTTTCCGCATAAAATGTGTTTAAACACATGCTGTCAGATGTTGCAAGAGGAATAGGAATCGTACGGGACAGTTACCAAGTAGTTTAACCTGTTCGTTTCCACTTTGACTGTGAAATCCGAGTGAACACACACACACACGAGCGAATGCACGGATGCACGCACGCACGCACGCACGCACGCACGCAACTATGTCTGGGAAGGTTGCAACAGGACCACAGGAATAAAGAGAGGGGGAGGTGTTGGCATGCTCATTAAACAAGCGACCGATTGGCAGAGAGTGCAAGAAAGCTGTAATTAGCATCTATGGATTAGAAGCACCATAGAGGGGGAAAATACATGGTTAGGAGTGGTGTATTCTGTGGACCGGAAGTAGTAGGAAAATGAGGAAATGGTAAACTGTTTGTGAAGAGATATGAACGAGTTCAAAGATTCGGGCGAAATAATCATAGTTGGAGATATGAATCCCCATATAGAAGGCTTGGATGGACACACAGACCACAACGGTTCTCTAGTGATAGATGTATGTCAGGAAAACCGGCTTGTAATAGTAAACACGGAATGCAAGTGTGACGGACAAATAACGTGGGAAAGCGGTAACAGACAGTCCAGCATAGACTACAGTTTAGTATCCGAGACAGTATACGGAAGGCTGCGGGAAATGAGGATAGATGAAAATGGAACAGACAGCTTAGGAAGCGACCACAAGCGGCTTAGCTTGCACTTTGGAGGCGCAACCCGGACAAATGTAGAAGTAGGTACAATAGGAGGAACTAATTTGAACAATGAACAGTTACAGATCATCGCTGATAGATTGGAAGATGAAATCAATAAATACCCAGGCAAAAATTGGGATTACGACGAAATGATTGCGTTCATAAAGGGTAAGATGAATGAAGCAAAGCAACGAAACCAATGGAAAGGGAAAAGAAAGCCGAGAAGCTGGTGGAATAAGGAAATAAAATAGGCTATTGACCAGCGTAGAAAGGCGTCGAGAGAACATAGAGAAGCAAAAAGAACTGGTATAGGACCGGAGGTAGTGAAGGCGAAATGGGATATCTACCTGGGGAAAAAACTAGAAGAGCAGAAAATGGTGCAAGCAAAGATGAAGCAGAAAAGCGAACAATGAATGGCAGAAATACGGAAGAAGGACAAAAGCCCATTCAAGAAGTTTTGAAACCATGTAAAATTACTAAGCTTTAAAAACGGATACATCAAAAATTCTTGATTGATGAGGAGGGCAAACATTTAGAAGGAGAGCACGCGTTGGCGCATATTCATCGAGTGATTAGTGAGAAGTTTGGGGCAATAGTGGTAGGGAAGCCTGAACCGATAACATCAGCGCCACAGAAGACTGCGGAAAGGGAATAAGTTTGGGCAACCTTGATTGGAAAAGAGCAGCGCAAAAGGTTCCCCCCCCCCCCCCGACAGCAGTGGGCCCGGACGGAATACCAATGCAACTGATAAACTTGCTTGGACCTAAAAGTAAGGAATCGTTTATGAGAGCAATAGATAAGGTGATAGAAACAAAACAAATACTAGAGGACGGGATAGAAAGTAGGATGAATTTAATATATAAAGGCAGAGGAGACAAAGCCAGTATTGATTCATACAAACCACTCACAGTAACGTCAGGGGTGTATAGATTCGTAATGCAGGCGATAAAATCAGAAGTTCAAGCATGGATGGAAGAAAATGAAATACTTGGGGAACTGCAGAATAGATTTAGACAATACAGGCGATGGGATGACAATTTTTTCGTGATAACGCAATGCATTGAAATTGCGAAAGCACAGAATAGACCATTATGGATTACGTTCTTGGACATTAAAGAGGCATATGAGAACGTAAACAGAGAACGGCTGTGGAGAATGCTGAAACTCCAGGGATTAGATGACGAGTTAATACAGAGAGAGAGAGAGAAAGAGAGAGAGAGAGAGAGAGAGAGAGAATAGTCTTTAATGATACTGGTGAGGTTAGCCTGGCCAAGGCGCCTAGCTTGCTACAAAAGCTGTATGAAAAAATGAAATCAATGAACAGATGATGATAATGACGGTGATAAATATGACGCGCTAATTAAGACAGCGCTGTTTAAAGAGTCTGATCAAGTCCTGTGCTTCGCAGGAAAGACAATAGAGCTTTTGTCGCTCGAGATGCTCGTTTAGCGTTCGACCAAGGGCCTAGCACGTCACTTAGAGTTACGCCTCTAGAAAGCGGACGACCTAAGGACACTAAAAGGGACGTTCTAGCTGCTCTATACCGCTTACACTCACATAATACGTGGTTCAAGGGGGAAGCGGCCTGTTTCATCTTGAATAGAAAATAACTTGTGTAAGCGACATTTACCCGCACGCGGTGAAGAACCGCTTCGTCATGCTTGGAAAGTCCGTCAGGCATCCTAAAATCCCGTGTGGGTCTATGGAGTGAAGCGGCGCGTAATGTTGCGCGGCAACAGCCCACATAGATCGCTGAAGTCTCCAGGCAGCCTTGGACGCTAGCGCAGACGTATCTTTTCTGGAGAAGGGTATCGGTATCACTGGCCCGAACAGATCATGCGCTATCGATGCCGCAGTGTCCGCCTTCACGTTCTCAGTTATACCGCAGTGGGCAGGAATCCACTGAAGCTCAACATGATGGTGTGCATTTAGATCTTGTAAGTGCAATGCATGGATGTCGAAAGCAAGCTGATCTTTCGGGTACTATTTTAAACAATGAAGGGCCGCCCGAGAATCCGTGAAGATTGCCCACTGACGTGCTGGTTGCTCGATGATGTAGCCGAAAGCGGCACGGAGAGCGGCAAGTTCGGTGACCATGGACGTCGTCCTGCGGCTAAGCGTTGCGCTGAAGGCGGTACTGGAGGGTGGAAACCAGATTCCTATAGCCTATGAGCTGGCTGTCACAGATCCATCCGTGTATCCGGGCCCTGTATTTTTGAAAGATCAGTTCCAAGGCGAAGAACTTTAAGGCAGGTGTGGCGATATCCTTTTTGCGGGTAATGCCTGGCACTGCAGAAGTAATTTGCAGGCGCGTGAAGAGCCAAGGCGGTTGTAGCGACGGAGAAGGGTGCTGGTAATGAAGAGGCAGAAGGTCTCGCACTTCAGTGGCTGAGCTGAGTGCTAATGGGTGACCT
The DNA here is from genome assembly GCF_048455015.1 of Haemaphysalis longicornis. NCBI lineage: Eukaryota > Metazoa > Arthropoda > Arachnida > Ixodida > Ixodidae > Haemaphysalis > Haemaphysalis longicornis. The sequence goes on along the minus strand of NW_027526295.1, from coordinate 186,861,269 downwards.
TGCTGCCGTGCTACAAATCGCAGTTGAGCGCGGAGGAGCTCCTGCGCGCCAAGAGCAAGTGGTGCCAGTCGTCGACACTCCACCATAGTTCCCACCGTGGATGTGGTCTTCGGAACTCCTATGCACACCCTCACGACCTGCGCTTTCATACTCTGCAAGACTCTCGCATTTCCTTTTGAGAGGGGGAGAAGAACAGGAAGGCTGTAGCGTAACAATCCTACGCACATGACGTCATACAGCCGAAGGAGAGACGGGACGTTGCATCCTCCGGCGTTACTAGATAACACGCGGAAAATGTTGACGAAGGACGCAGGCTTGTCTTTTATATAGCGGACGTGTTTTGACCAGGTCAGAGACCTGTCAAATGTCACACCCAGAAATTTGTGGTGCGGTACATAGGGGATAGTGCAGCCTGCAATGGTGAGTCATAGTTTGATATATCACGCTTCGTGAAAGCGATGGCAGCGCACTTGCCAGCTGATATATCTAGGCCTCGGGTTCCTAGAAACACCGCAATGGAATTGATTGCCCGTTGCAGTCTCGCACGCAGTACCCGGCTGTTGCGTCCAGCACTCCATATGCAGATGTCATCCACGTACAAGGATATTTCCACTGACTGCGGTAAGCACTTCTCTATGCCCATCATAGTGATTGATGTTGAAGAGCGTTGGACTGAGGACGCCACCTTGGGGAACAAACACCACAGGTCACTCTGTATAGCGGTGTGTCACCGCTGTCCGCTGACATGTAGATGCATCTATCGGTTAAATAGTCCGAGATCCATGCATACATGCGACCCCCAAGGCCCGAAGACCTCATGGCCGAGCATATAGCTTCATGGTACACGCAGTAGTACGCAGATTTGATATCAAGAAACACAGCGATTGTAATATTGCGCTGCGATTTGGCTTGTTTTATGCTGTTAGCAAGGGCTATGGCATTATCAATGCTACTACGTCCCTTGCGGAATCCAGACATCTGTGGCGGGTATGCGTTGCGAGTGGTCAGGTCCCAGTCCAGGCGATGGAGCGCCATTTTTTCCATAAGCTTGCCGATGCAGCTCAGGAGGGTAATAGGACGGTAGGACTCGATGGAAGTCGGTATTTTGCCTGGCTTCAGTACAGCCACAATACGCCCGTGCTTCCATTTTTGCTCTAGGCGGCCAGTTTCCCAAGAACGATTGAAGATGCCTAAAAGGCACTTCTTTCCCTTTTCGCCCAAATGGGAAAGGGTTGTGTAGCTGATATTGTCCGGACCAGACGAAGTAGCTTTCTTCACAGAGGTCAGCGCAGCGCCGAGTTCTACCATAGAGAACGGTTCATCCATGGGTGATGCTGTGGCTAGGGCAGGCGCACTTGTGGGCGACAAGGGTCTCATGTGTGATGTCGGCGAAGAGGTAATTTTTCTGCAGAAGGCGTTTGCAGCGTCCAGGTCACTGATATTCGTGCTTAGCGAAACAGAGTTGAAGGGGTAAAGTTGTGTCGGTGGTGCTCGGAGACTTCGAACCAGGCGCCATATTCCCGAGAGTGGCTTCCTGGGGTCCAACTTAGAGCAAAAAGACGTCAACTCGTGCTTGGCCAACTTGTTCATGTGCCTCTGAATGGCCTTCTGTGCTCTTCTAGCATCTCGGATATTTTCCGTTGATTGCGTCCGGCGCGCTCTTCTTTCGGCTCTCCGACGCATTGCACGAAGTCTTCCAAACTCTACATCGGCGGTAGTATACCTTTTCTGTAACCTCAAATACTTAGTGCAGGCAGTCCTGGCCGATAAAAGTGTTTGTACTACGTCGTCATAGGATGATGAGCAGTCCACTTTCTCCTCTACTGTGGATTGGAAAGACATCCAGTCAGAGCAACGCAGTGTCCGTTCAGAACGACTGCCCTGTAAGCCATCCACAGTGACGTAAACCGGAACGTGATCGTTGCCGTGAGTTTCAATGTCAGATATCCAACTCGTTCTAGATAGCAGTTGTGATGACACAATGGTGACGTCAAGGGCGCTTGACACGGTTCCACGGAAAAAAGTTGGTTCTCCAGTGTTGAGTACAAACATGTCGTACCGTTGAGCACAGTCAAAAAGCCGCCGCCCTTTAGCTCTCACTTTTCTTCCTCCCCATGAAGGGTGGTGGGCGTTAAAACTACCCGTCAGAATGTGAGCTGCTGAGGTAGCATTAATATGCCTTCAAGTCGATGTAGGTCCAGTGCGACACGAGGGGGTATATAGGCAGCAATAATAGTAAAGGACAAGCCACTACCTCGCACTGTAGCCGCCACGTATTCGTTTGATGCATCGGGTGGAATGCTATGTTCTATGATGGCCAGGTCGTTACGCAAAGCTAGGAGGACCCTTGTTAACGCCACTCCAGTTGACGATCGTAAGACCATGTAGCCCGAGATACAGATATCTTGGGATAATCGCGACTCCGAGATGGCGATCACTGGGAAGCGATGCTTTTGCACGAAACGGCGGAAATCAGGGAGACGCTTCTGGAAACCACAAGCACTCCACTGAAATATTGTTGCATAATTTTGAATTTCCTGCAGTTTTAACGGTGAGGCCGCGCGAGTTACTGTAGCTACCGCCATTGAGCAAGGAAGGGCGAGACAAAATCCAGGAGTGTGACAAGAGCTGTAGCCATGGAGACGCAAGGGAAGCAAGGGTGCTGCGTACAGCGTCCACGAGTGGCGAAATCATTGTCCAAATCCCACCGAAACTCCGGTCCACTTTTCGACCACTATCTTCTTTCGGTGGAGCTCGACGGGCCGACTTCGATGTCCGCACAGCTGGAGTTGGCGGCGACGCCGTCGCCGGTGCCAAATGCAGGCTCCGCTGTAGGTGCGGAGGTATGAGCAGGTTGGACACTTTTTAGTGCAGACGCATGAGTAACCACCGGCGCCCTCTCCGGTTACGTTTTCGCGGCAGGAGCCTGCTGCTCACGCTGAAAGACCGGTAGCGGAGGGAAGCCTTCCTCGACATTGATAGACGTTGAACTGCCAGTGGACTGGTCTTGTCTAAGCAGGACGTCCTTTCTCCCAGTGCTGGGTTTCTCTACTAGGGCAGACTTCGCTGACTTATAATCGACGTGGTTCGCCGACATGATTTTAAATATCGCTTTCTGATGACGTCGTACAGAGCACTTAGCAAGGGTTGATTCGTGCTTTTTCCGCAGTTGGGGCAATGAAGAATTTCAGCCACGCACTTTGTATGGTCGTGACTGCCTCCGCATCGTGAGCATCGTAGTGAGAGCTTGCAGACTTCAGCCACGTGCCCGAAGCGCTGGCAGTTTTTGCACTGTCTGGGTGTCTCCACATATTCGTACACGCGGTAGCGCGTGTATCCAATGATGACGTGCTCAGGAACCGTTTCAGTGGCAAACACAATCTGAACACTCTCAGAGGTTTTTCCAAGTCTCCGGGTGCATTTTACTGGGGCCCTGAGGCGCAGTGCACTGAGGATGTCACAATTGCTGAGGTCCGTTGCAACACCTCTGATGACACCCACTCCGCAGTTGATGGGGCGTGGCTCATATGCCTGCACACGAATATAGTTTCTTATAGCAATCTATAAGGACAATAGAGTGCACCTTACTTGAGAAGGACAGAAATGCGCCCAGCAGGTCAACATCCATCGGGGACTGAAACAGGGATGCCCTTTGAGCCCAATACTGTTCATGCTTTACATGGCAGGGTTAGAAAAGAAACTGGAAGAAAGTCAAGTAGGGTTTAGCCTAACCCATATGCTGCAAGACGAAGTGGTACAACAGCGTATTCCGGGAATTTTATACGCAGACGACATTGTTCTTTTAGCTGATAACCAGACCGATATGCAACGGCTAATAAATATTAGCGGAGAGGAAGCCACCGACCTCTGGTTAAATTTTAGCGCAGAAAAATCAGGAATAGTGGTTTTCAATGACGCTACCACTGACGCAGTGTCTATCCAGCAAGGCGAAATACCTAGAGTGAAGGAATATAAATATTTGGAAGTGTGGATAAATGAAGGGGATAACTACTTAAGAACTCATGGGGAGCAACTTTAGGTTAAGGGAAAGCGAAACGCAGCTATAATGAAGCATAGAGCTCTGTGGGGTATAACAAACATGAAGTTTGAAGAGGAATGTGGAAAGGAGTAATGGTTCTGGGTCTCAGATTTGCGAATGCTGTACTCTGCTTAAAATCCAGACGTTCTATCAGGCCTTGAAGTGAACCAGAGAACGGTAGGACGTTTGGCCTTAGGCGCGCATGGAAAAACAACGAACTAAGCAGTACAGGGAGATATGGGCTGGGCGTAGTTTGAAGTTAGAGAAGCACAGAGTAAAATATGTTTTTAGATGAGGTTGAGAGCAATGGATCAATGAAGGTGGGCAGCTAAGGTTTTTAGGTACCTATACTTTAAAAGCGTGGACACGCAGTGGTTAAGGAAGACTAGAAGACTAACGATGAAATACGGAAAGAACAGTGGAGAATCCAAAACAGCCAAGGTAACCAAAAAAGAGGCAAGGCAGATTGAAACGAATAAATGGATAGAAAAATGGTAGCTAAAGCGTCGTTAGAATGTACAGGGCTGAGAAATTGAACATGAGAAAGGAAAATTACCTATGATAATTCCCAGGGCAGTGCTTTGCTTTTTGAGGCTAGAGCACGTTGCTTGCGAACAAAGAGCTTTGTGGGGAAGTATTCACAAAATGATGGTATATGCGTGGCCTGCGGAAAAGAAACAGAAACTATGCGGCACATTGTGTTAGAATGTAAGGGTATTCATCCAAATCTACATGAGGGAAATATTAGGCTTCCAGAACCCCTAGGATTTAAGGGTAGCAGAGAGGAAGTTAACTTCAAGGCTGTCGAGGGGACGAAAAGAAGATTAGAATGCTGGTAGACGAAAAGCAGAGAGGGGAATATTGCCTTGGAGAGTTACCACCTGTAACAGAAAAAAAGTAGTTTGTGTCTAATAAGCTTTTTGTGCCTGCCCTAAGCAGCGCTAGTATTAAACCAAGAGTCCTTTTTGCTAAGATGACATATAATCAGCCCCCTACAAAGGGGAAACTAATAGCAATCATCATCATCATCATCATCATCCAGCATACAAATGTACATGAGAGAAATATTAGGCTTCCAGAAGCTATAGGATTTAAGGGTTGCACAGAGGAATTAACTTCAAGGCTGTCGAGGCGACGAAAAGAAGAATAGAATTCTGATGGACGAAAAGCAGAGAGGGGATAATTGCCTAGGACAGTTACCACCTGTAACAGAAAAAAGGTATTTTGTGCCTACTAAGCCTTTTGTGCCTGCCATGAGTATAACCATGAATATAAAACATAGCTATATTAGTCCTTTTTGGTAAGATTACACGTCATCACCCCGCTACAAAGGGGATGCTAATAGCAATTATAAATCATCATCATGAATGATTGTGGGTGAAGTAAAGTAAAAAAAAATGAAGCCTTTCCACTCCACGTGAAAGCTGCTGCAAGTGCAGATCAGGGATTCGCCATAATGAGCTGTAGCGCCGTTATCCGCTCACGGCTAACACCAAATGCAATTCAAATTTCGCGCCTCCGCAGTGCTACCCCCCCCCCCCCCCCACTCCTCTGCCTGAAGAAACAGAGCCAGAGGGAGTTCTGTTCTTTTTGTGCTTGCTTTTCCTCCCGCACGTGCCGCCGTAGCACCGCCACTTTTTTTCGCTTACTATCGTAAAAAACCGACCCAACGACCATTCCTAACTAAATGAATGCGGGCGCTGGTGGTTAATGGCGTATTTTTACCTCAAATGTACCTGCAGCTTTCTTTGCGTTAAACAGCGGGGAGATGTATGACAAGTGCCAGCGGCTCACGAGTTTCGAACGCTTATGACTATAAAAAGAAAAGCTCGGCTCGGGAACCTTCTGTAGGACGCGGCGATGACAGCCGGTACGACGGAATGCCGTGCGGCTCTATTTGGGTCCAGCGAGCGAGCTACGACGACAAGGTGAGCCCCTAAAGTGCTCTGCACTTAAAAAGACGCTTCCCTTGGCCAGAATCGAAAATCGGTCCTTCGCGTTATGAAGCCGGCGTCCACCCGATGGCTCATTTCGACATGGGTGAAGCGAACGCCAAGGAGTAGGCCGTACAGCCGTGCCGTACACCCCAAACTATAACACTAGGCCTACACAGCGCACACCCGACAGTTGCTGTGGGTATTCTAGCAAAGTGGTGCTTACCTTCAGAGCAGCACATACGCGCACTGTGGGATTGGAAAACCAAAGAATTCATGACGAGAACGCTTCTCCTGCAACCATAATCGACGTGAGACGGAGTGCAATTTCTTTCCTTACTTAGCGCTGTCCGATTTTCTATAGGCCAGCAAGCCTTCTCATTAGCGAGGACGACATTTTCATCGGCATGATGTCTCTCTTTCTCTACTGTCTTAAAAGCGACTTATGCGGGTTGCCTAATCATCTTCCTATTATTCACTTAATAACGCACACAAAACGGAATGAGAGCGTGACAAGTATAGCAAGTTTGTAAGCTTTCAAATCTGTCTCTGCGCCAGCGCTCTCTTCCCGGTCTCGTCTCTTTGCAAAGATATGTGCACCACGTGGACATAATTACACACCTACGCACTCGCATTGCCGAAAACCAGCAAAACGAAGGAAAGCTGCAGGGGGGACGTTGCTGCTTTGTTAGAGTCATCATTATTGCCGCTGTTTTATCACAAAGACGCAAGAACTCTGACCTACCAGGCTGCGTGTCTTGGGGTGCCTTTAAAAAGTCCTCCAAGACACGTGGACACAATGCAACTTTTGGTTCATTAAAACGGCCGCTTTGTCCGATAACAATAACATCAATTTGAACACGAATTTAAAGAAAAAGACTGCGGTTGATTCCTCTGTCATATGAAGTGGTAAAACACGAAAGTGAAATGTGCAGCGAAATCTGCAGCTGACATAACTTGCGGGACGGCGGATGTCTTGTGGGTGTGCTTGGCCAGCGACGCTCTGCTGGCGGGTCGCTTCGGCAAAGGTGTACTGGCGTCATTTCCGTGAAGGATATGGCGTCAGTGAAATCTTGGTGTACCCCGCATTAAAACACTTTCGTATTAAAATATAAAACTCCAAATCGAACAACCATAAGTATAACGTACTCTTTAGTAGTAAAGGTTGCTTCCCCGCAAGAAGACCCTGTGTGCAAGGGTGCACCCTTTACAGACCCCTTGCTTCGTTGTACTGGCGTCATTTCCGTGACGGGTATGACGCCAGTGAAATCTTGGTGTATCCGGGAATGAAACACATTCGTGTTAAAATATTATTGCCATTAATGAAAGCAGATGGAGCAGTGGTCACTCACCAGCCACTTTTTGGCCGTGGCCTTACGACGTCCCATGGACTTCTTTACACCCTTCGAGGCCGATGACCAAGGCCACCGTCACTGCGTGGTGCCTCGAGTTTCGTTTCGTCGTGCCCATTTAATGCCGGTGTAGCACAAAATGGTAATTTTAAATACAGAGCATTTCTTTAACTCACGATGTCACCCGCCGTTGTCGGCGTGCCTCGGCGTCCGCAACAGCCGTTCCAGGTGCGCCCTCTCCCCCACTCCTGCTCTCCCCCATCACGCTACCCTCCTCGCTCTCAACAACAGGTCCGCACCCCTCCCCCTACACTATATAAAAAATAATACTTACCGGCGCCTGGTTTCGATCCCACGACCCTGCGGGCGGAACGCAAGGTACATGGTGCTCTACCCACTGCGCCACAAAGACGACACAGAATGGAAGGCTACGAACGCGCCTTACATCCTTGACTCATTCAAACTACGTCAAGAAGCTGCTGATACAACGCATTCACTACCTGTGGGCGGAACGCGAGGTACATGGTGCTCTTCCCACTGCGCCACAAAACCGACACAGAATGAAAGGCTACGAAAGCGCCTTATATCCTTGACTGATTCAAACTACGTCAAGAAGCTGCTGATACAACGCATTCACTACCACAAACTCCCCAAACACTAAGCGTTAACGCAATACACCCACCCCCTATGCGACGCATTTACTCGAGTCCCCCTCGCGGGGAGATGGGCCCTTTCTTTTTTTGTAACAACTTATTGCTAAAAAACGCCTTTCGTTGCTGAAATGGAGTTGAGTGCATTACCAAGAGCTAGTTATTTCGAATTAAGTAATGTTGTGTTTCGTTTTCAGAGTCCCTTTAAATATCTGACAGTTGAAGAAAATAATTGAAACTTTCGTAGAGCGGCGCTAAGGCACGTTCTTACATCTATAATTGTACTTTCCTGAATGGGCGTTTACTGAAAGACTTTCTTTGAAAAAATTTGGAGCTTTCGCACCTAAGCCTGTATCGTAAATGCGTACCTCCAGAGTAGCACATACTTGCAGTGTGGGATTGGCCGACCAAACATCCCCCTCGCGAGGGGCACGATCAAATGCAGAGCATTTCCGGGGCGCACGACGTTAAGTAGTTTGCGTTACGTTAATGTTGTTGCACTTGTTGCTGTTGGTTGTTGTATTGTAATTAAATGAGGAGACGTAATTACGTGGTCACGTGACATGGTTTATTAGCAGGTGGGTATGATTATTGTGGCGCAGTGGGAAGAGCACCATGTACCTCGCGTTCCGCCCACAGGCAGTGAATGCATTGCTGTTGGTTGTATTGCAATTAAATGAGGAGACGCAATTACGTGGTTACGTGACATCCTTTATTAGCAGGTGGGTATGATTATTGTGGCGCAGTGGGAAGAGCACCATGTACCTCGCGTTCCACCCACAGGTAGTGAATGCGTTGTATCAGCAGCTTCTTGACGTATTTTGAATGAGTCAAGGATGTAAGGCGCGTTCGTAGCCCTCCATTCTGTGTCGGCTTTGTGGCGCAGTGGGTAGAGCACCATGTACCTTGCGTTCTGCCCGCAGGGTCGTGGGATCGAAACCAGGCGCCTGTAAGTATTATTTTTTTATATAGTGTAGGGGGAGGGGTACGGACTACTACGGACAACTAGAACGGGTGACATCGTGAGTTAAAGAAATGCTCTGCATTTAAAATAATCTACTTTCGAGTTCATTGCAACACTCAAGTTTAGATGGTGCTCTGGCTGCTTCAATCATGCGCACTAATCACAGGGCAGCGCAAATGCTGGTACAGCGGTGTTTGCTACTGCGTCGTGGAAAGTCACTGCTACGACAATTTCCTTGTCGCCTGCTGGGCCTGCGTTAAGTACTAACGGGAGTTAGTTTCGTTTTCCGATTGAGGGATAAGTAAAGTATTTCGGGGAACACGAGTGTTCAACGAGTTGTTAAAGTGCGTATGTTAAATTGGTTGAACGAACCTAGCCGCATATTTTCCGCAGTTTTTTCCTTCATTCCCGTAGCACGAAGGTAACGAGAGAATTGCACGAGATCTTTGACCTGCCTGTCTTAAATTCTTTTTCTTCGAAGACGACGCCTGCTTATCTCAATGCCCTGTCGTCCCTGTACTTTATTTATTTTTGTTTCCTGTTGACACCGATCTTGGTGTAGCCAAAGAAACTTAAGCTCCTCAGTCTGGCGACTTATTTTTCGCTCGTTAGTGCCGATCAATCCTCGGACGAAAACGTGTGTTTTAAAGTGTCGCGGTAGCAAGCTTCTCAGTGCCAAGAAGAGTGAGTTCTGCCTCTCGGGAGTTCTTTTGCTGTCACTTCTCTCTTGATGGTGTTCTGGCCTTCAACGACTTTAAGGAAAGCCCACTCAGGTCAGCGCCCTCTCTCTGCAAGACTGTCTGACAACATCTAAAAATAATTGTTAGCGTAGACGACGACGGTATACGACACGCACTGGCGTAGCGACAGAGCCGGGTCAAAAGAGGTAAAACTAACATGACTTCGCAGTACGAAGGTGTTGCTTTTTATATTTTTTTGAAGGCGAAACGTTTACGCGTCTCACTACAAGAAAAAGCGGTGGCTTCAGCGGTGCGGCCGAAAGATGGACCGGACTCTTTTTCGGTGCAGCGATAGCAGCTGCACCTCTCGTCGCCAAAAAGATAGCGGCGTCTGCAAAACAGGAAGAAGCAACTTTAATGCATGTTCAAATATTATTTAAAAGCATTTTGCCCGCGTCAAGAGCCTTAAGTTCCCCATTCTGCGAAAAAAATGTGCCGTTGTTGTTGCTGTTGTCTCGCTAGGAAAATGGCCACCGCTCTAAAGAGTAAATAAAAAAAGCAATATATGTGCTCCGATGGGATTTGAGCCCGCGTCTACACAGCAGCAGCCTACTTCTCTACCCACTGTGATATCTCAATTTTTTGTCGTTGTTGTTGTTCTTTCTTTGCGGACATTGAGAAACTGGCCAACAATCGAGATCTTTGGGGGACAATGTGCCCGCCTCCCGAAATTAACAACACTACGGGTAGGAAACTACACTTCTAGGATAGTGGGTGCCTCGCGACACCTGAATGTGGAGGCACCCGGGCAGAACCTTGATTCCCCGGAAGCTGCGGCGTGTGCCAGTCTGCTTGGTGTAAATAGCGCCATTAGACGAAAAAACGAAAGCGAAGAGGTCCATACACCATGCAGCAGAAAAGAAGCCAGTGAAACTAATTCTCGAAAGAGATGCAAATACGATGAGAGATAAAATAAAAGATACAAATACGGCGAAAGAGATGCAAATAAGATGTAACAGCAAAAAAGCTGTTAAAAAGCATCGCCAGGCTTTCACCTTTAAAAAATTGCTTTTCCAGTACTAGCTGGTCAACTTCCCCAGCGTTGTGGTCCCACACAAGGGCCGAGCGCCAGGCGTTACGTCCTTTGTACCTACGAATGGACATTGTGCCTTCCACAGCCACGGTGGACGCTCAACTTGTAATCGTCGGTGGCAGGACATGTCACCACTTTTTCCCTCCCCGGCAATGCGGTGTTGTAGAACGCCGGGGGCCCGGCATATCGACAAGGGTCATGGACCCTCACAAGGGCAAATGCAGTTTCCCATGCGGGAATTCCCCTTCCTAGGGTCCGCCCTCACTAGGGACGCCTGTGACAGTTAAAGAAACCGATGAGTGCTCGGCGGTTTGTGGATTCTAACCCGGTGCACTCTGCGTATGAGGCGAGTGCTGCACCTCTGAGCCATCGCTGAGCTAGCGCCCACCGAAATTTTTGGTTGAGCAGCAAAGAACTGTTTTCTTAAAATGTGTTCAAGACCTTCAAAGGGGAAATCGCTGGTAAAACAACGAACCGAGCCGGATTTACGCATAGTCCCCCTCACAGATAGTTGATAGCGTTCAGAAGCTTCACGTAATCACAACTGGGGGTGTAAGATCAGTTCATATCGTAAAAAATTATAAGGGAAACAAATCCATATAAACGTTAGCACGCTAGTATCTAATATGCCTTACACTATTGGCGGTGAGCGCGACCACGGGCGGCGCTGCGAAGCGTGCCTCCGTGACGTCGGCTTAGGGATTCTCGTATTTGTCGTCTGCTTCACTCGGGCTCGCTCTCCCTGCTGTTTCTTTGCGCTAGGTTGACGTCTGATGCTTGCCCGCACCTCACTTTGCGTGTGTGTAACTTTTCATCATAATAGATTTAAAATCGCATACACTAGCTCAAAAAGTGGTTAAAGTGTAGTATTGAATCCCGGCTACGAAAGAAACATTGCCGGCGTCACTCCATTCCTTGCGAAAGAATTCACTCCACCGTCGCCTGCTGTCGCCCGCTGTCGCCCGCGCCACTATAGCTTCTGGCGCCATTTTAAGAAATCAACCGGCAACAGTTACCCAAGGTTCCACTAGATAGTTTCCACGTTCTGCTTGCAACGCACGTGGAGTAGGGAAACGCGGTTCTATAAACGTTGAAATAGGGTGCCTCGATTAACGCGCGTCTTCGCCGTACGGCAGCGTTCGCATCGAGACACCCGGTTCGGAGCAGTGGAACGCGGGAAATTTAAAATGATTTAAGCAAACATTTGGCGTCTTTACCTTGGGAGGAGCGCGACGCAAGAGGATTGATTGATTGATTGTGTGGTTTAACGCGCCGACGCAACGCAGGCGATGAGGCGCGCCGTAGTGGAGGGCTCCGGATTAATTTTGACCACCTGGGGATCTTTAACGTGCGCCGAAATCTCGTACACACGGGCGTTTTTGCTTTTCGCCTCCATCAGAAAAGCGGCCGCCGCGGCCGGGAATCGAACCCGCGACCTCGTGCTCAGCAGCACAACGCCTTAGCCACTGAGCCACCGCGGCGGGTCGCAAGAGGAACAACATGAGAGGTGAGCGGTAAAGCGAAGGGAGGCATTTACTTCGCAAAAGCCGGTAAAGACTATCGTCTTTTGCCGTCATTCCCAACGGAAGGAGCAGATGCGCGGCCAATTTTTGTTGTTGTTGTGGCCACCGTCTCGCCCGCTCCTTGTGTATTTGATGCAAATTACCAAAAAAGTTGTCTGTAAACCAAATAATTCGGGCAAGCAATCAGCGACTCGCTTGTTCCCGGCGACACCACCGCGTTTAAATAGTTGCTACCATCGCGACCCACATCTCTTACATGCGCAGCCAGCTAACGCCAAGGATGATGCAACTGATGCCGAGATAAGTACGCTGTAAATACATTATGAAATACTTGTGACGGGACATGTGCGTGCAAGCCAACACCATGTAACAGCGACGGAAACGCGTCGCTCACTTATGATCTCACCGCGCGAACTGCTCGTATTGCGTGGTAAATGAATGACTACGCGAGAATTCGGTGATCAGATTGCTTCGCCTCACGTGCTTAAAAGCGTGGTTATGGTCTGCAGTTTGGCTTAATCAGTTCCTGTTTCCCCTACGATGTTTTTATAGTCATGCCCGGATTTGATTAACGATCACTGCCGTACCCTGTACTCTGCACGGCTAATGTTTACTTTTCGCGACTTGTCCGCAATGTATGAACGGTATGAACGCGAGTTTTTAACGCCTTCGAGCGGGTTCGGACAAGGCTATATTTAGTTTTCATTAGGTGCTCGGCGTGGTAATTTACAATTGCAGTGTGTTTTGTATGTTTACAGTAAGCCGGCATTTCTCAAGCATCAATTTCGAAACTCACGACTTCTCACAGAAGGCGAGGCTGCGTACGAGGTGAAAGACGTCGTTAATGATTTCGGGTAATGGGGATATTTAGAATAGGAGAACCCAGCGTTGGGGGCCCCCAAGGAGTTAGAGGAACCCAAACGCAACACGCGCGTGCGCGACGGGAGGGCCTTCGCCAACAGCTCCCAGCCGGCTTCGGATGCACGTAATCGGATGTTGGGAAGTTCAGGCTTGGCGTCGCAGCAGATATTTCATCGCCGTTAGAGTTGCGAGAGACAGTCTCTAACAGAACGTTTCACCGCGCTGGGAACTCTGTAAGCGCGGTGATTTCCGTTGAAGCGAACGACGATCAAGATACCTGCACGGCTTCGGCCGATTCCTTGAACGGGCTTGAACGGGCCGGCGCTGCCGGGACCGACCTCCGCGGCCGGTCGGCGTAAATCGCGGCAGATATTTGAGCATCGCTTTGAAAACCACAGCTGATGACACTACCTATCAGAATTTTTCATCACACTGACATCCACTTTCACCAATCTGGAACTTGTTTTCGACTTGTCTGATTTTAAAAAGCGGCAACAAGTTGTTGCCGCGACCTGCGTCGGTTCGAGCCGCACCGTCGGCTGTGCGGGAGGCACAGCGGATGCGGGTGCTTCTGCGAGCAGTTAACGCTTCACGATTTCCTGCTTTATACATTTCTTGCGAACGAGGGAAATATAGAAACTTCACTCGGCGATCGTCGTAGTCCACATTGTTGATCGGGGAAACAAGCCGCTGCTTACGCTTCGGTCGCATGCGTAATACACCACCACGCTCATGCTGTTTGCGGATAATCTACCACAGTTGATACGGGTATACAGTCACCATTAGGTCGAACTGCGCTTGACGCACTGAGAATTAACTTCAAACGAAGAAAATTAACTCAAAAATACTTTTAGAACGCGCTTCCTAAGCGAGGTGTCACGCGCTGCAAGCCAACTACGCAGCAAGATAGGAACGGTGATCCTACAAGTGACGTCAAAACGATCGCAGCGCCGGCCTCTCCAGTGGTGGGGCTCGCGGCCATTAAAGGTTATATTTGCGGGAGCCTAACCAAAACAACATTCACATATGAAGACACGTGTCTGAGTCTAAAAGAGCAGCTTGCTCTAATAAAGTTCATTCATTCATTCAATTTGTTCTTATAGTTTTCTGTCTCTGTCTCTTTTTATTCGCAATTTTTCTTTTCCGTTTCTCTTCCCATAATCGCCACCTTATCACTTCGCGCCGTGGCTACAGTGTACAATAAAATGTCCTTGCTAGGTTATTACAATAAATTATTAATTTACTCGCGGAATCGATCCTCAAACCTTGATTCTGAGATGATTATTAAGCGTGGAGTATCATTATTATAGATCACGTTCTTTCGGATATCACAGCTGTTCGAAAAATCTACAAGAGGGCGGAAATTTTGAGCAGTGATTGAGACGTGGCTATACTGGTACTGGATTGGTACGTGGCTTTACTGGAAAAAGCCATATTCTCACAAACGCAGCGAGCTTTGTGTTTTTGTCTTAGAGTTTTACTTGATGCGAAAATTAATCGTGGAATTGGGATTCTTGAGAAATAACAAAGCGACCTCCCGAGCACAGTACAAGTTACAAACAAAGTTTACGTTACTTTAGGATGCGTAACAGAAATGAATGCGAATAGCTAAAAGCACTCTGTCACGTATCTTCGCTATTGGGTGTAGAATAGACCGGTAGTCATCGCAAGATAGCCAACCCCTCCCCCCTTGCCCCTCGAGGATTCAGCCTTACTCTCAACCAGTCGACGACGCTGCCGAAGCTCTTTTGACGTACGGGGCCTCTTCAACGCCTATTTTAACGGGCAACTAGCCGCCGCCGCCGCGCGTAACAATGGCCCTGCCATATTCACATGATCTGCCCAAAAGATGTTTTGTTCCTGAAGCTGATTTGCCCACGATGTAATCGAGTGCTGGCGCAAGGGCCAAGTTTCGAAAGCCACTGTGACCTCAAGAAACCGGCTGCTAAGTGGAACGAGACGAGCACATCTGTCAAGGGGGGGGGGGGGGGGGGGGGTGCTAATGCGAGCTTCTGCTTGGCAAAGGCTTATCCTAGATTATAGCGCGACGTAAAAGCTTCTTTCACTGGTGGCCTCAACCAGTGCGCACTCAACTTCTCCGGGCACACTCGCTTTCACCGAGACAAATGCTCCTCGGTTAGATGTACTCCCAAAGTGTGATGCGATGGACAATAGGGGTCACAGTAGGCCGGCGACGACAACGAAGACGGATGCGACATCCTCGTGTATGACGCGCGCAACGGGCGACGCTAGCCCCGAATTTCGGTCCGCAGACGACTCTCAACTCGCTGAGACGTTATTGTCGGACGAGCGACGCTGAAGTTTATGAGATAGCGCGACGAGGCACAAACCTAACCGGGACCGAGGCAGCGAGACGTGAATGCGTGCTGGGAGCTATGAATGCGTGTGGGTGAAAACGTGTATTCACTCGGTAACGACAATGTGCGCGCGTCGTCAGGGGAGGGTCGGGTTTATGCATTTTTTTTTTACCATTCTTTCCCTACGACCCCATTTAGCAAATGTCAAACTCCGAGCAGCTCTGTAAGCAGCTCTGTAAGATGCGTGGTCGTCTATGGCCTAGGCAGACTTTTGTCATCAGCAAAAGCCGGCCTTTGTACTTCGGGGTACGTCGTCGTTACGAGATATATGCCGCGGTTTATCATACGTCTCATATCACCGCTACCAAATGTACATGCACCCATTTATTAATCTTTCACGGCTCACGCAGTTATTAAGATTTCAACCCTGTTTCCACCTGTTTTTTTTTTCTTCTTTTTACACCCAAAAATCCCCCACATCCAGCCCGTGTGCATTAACTAGCTTCCTGCGCGGGCGCGGCTTAGTTGTAGCTGTTGTAGCTAGCTACAAGAACCGGAAGATGGAACAAATGCGCTAGTAACGATTTTTACAGAACCTGCATTGCGCATCCGAATGCAGAATTTCTTTCCTAACTACTCGTGCTATCCTAAAGATAACACAAATTAGCTTCTGGAGACAGCTTTCGGCGTTTTCGTGTGCGTGCGTGTGTGCATGTGTTCAACATAAAAGCTGTTCAGGCCGAGCTACTCTCCCTCCGTCGCACCAAAAAACACCGAAGCCTCAAGAAAAAAGTGTGGTTAGGGACGTCCCGGGTATCGAACCCGGAACATTGCGCAGTGATACCGGCAACCTAACCACTGGGCCACACCGAAGGCCCGAGGGGTACGGGGTTAGCAGCGGCGGGGAACAATACCATGCGCAGCCAATTGGAAAAAAAAAAAAAAGATTCCTGTGGTCGGTATTGAACCTGGGTCTCCCCGTTATGAAACCGGTGTCTGCGATTGAACTATCATCGCTTTTTTTACCATTTTTCAAAACACACGTCAAGTCAAGGATAGATTAAAAACCGTCTCCCATGCTTTGGTTGACGGAAAAACTTCAAATAAACACCAAAAGTACACAGCTCTTCCAAAACTGGCAGCCATTCGTGGTCAGGGTCTTGTAGCTTGTGGTTCTCGTACAGCATGGTTATACTGTGTGCAAAGTACTTGCTCACAGTGAGCGCTTCAGGATCGGCGTGGGGTACCGCCATCCTCGACCTCCAAATGGCATGCAGGCCTAGAGCCATGATAATATCTTCCTTCACACTACTATCACTCTGTACAGATAGAAATCGTATGCCATCTGGTGAAACGGGCGGGTCTTTCTTTAACGTCCTTTGCAACACATCCCAGAAAAAAATGGCGTCCCAACACTCCATGAACACATGTTCAACTGTGTCTGGTTTTCCACATAATGTGCAATTTGTTGACGAGGCAACAAACAAACCTTTTTCTTCCATCCAAGTTTTAACAGGGAGGGTGTTAGTGTGTAACGTAAAGAAAAACATTTTCGCGGGCGATGGGACAGCCATTCTTTTTACACGAGATAAAACATCCTGACCATGAACAGAGTTTTATAACGATCGATACAGGGGCACCGGGAACAGCATTTCCTTAAAATTCTTGGGAGCGTCTTCCTCGATACGGTTGTTAGGTATTCGAGGGAAAACCGCACAGTAAGAAATTTGAACGAGTCAACTACTTCCTTCATGTCGCCATGGATTGTTCCACATCTTTCATTCGCAGAGGAAACAATGAACATGGGCAATGCACTGGCTAGTGCTCTTTGCATGAAAGTACGTACAAAGGGTTCTTGCGAGCCTCTTAAAAACAAAAACCGGTTGACAAGCTGTCTGACATAACTGTGGCATAGGCCGGCACCACCCTCCCCCACCCGCAAAAAGAGATTAGTTCTACTACAGCGCTCCCACACAGATGACCATATGAAAACAGCAAACACACGATGTATTCTCTGAACATGAACTTTCGAACAATGAAGGACTTGCAACACGCACCACAGTCTGGCTAAAAGGAAACGATTGCAGACTGTGGCACGTGCAAAAACTGACAACGCGCGACCGCCCCACTTTTTGCCTTTTCACGCAACCTTGCCTTATCCCCTTCCCAGTACTCGTCGTTTTGTTCGTACTGGTCCAAAGGTACCCCCAGATAGCGCACCGGCGTGCGCGACCACACCACGTTCTCAAACACACACGGTGCCGATTCCCACTCCCCATGAAAAAAAAAAAAAAAAAAAAAACGGTACAGTTTGACCAGTTAACAGAGCTATTCGTTACGTGGCAAAAACCCTTGGTTATCCTTATCGCTTTGGTAATACTTTCCTTGTCTTCACAGAAAACAGGTACGTCGTCAGCGTATGTAAGCAGTTTCACCTTGCTCGAGTGAAAACGAAAGCCGCGCAACTCATTGTCATGAATTATTTTTAAGCAAAAGGGTTCCAAAAAATACAAAACAACAGAGGGTACGCTGGGCATCCCTGCCTGACCGAAGAAAAGATGTGTATACTTTTGGGGACATTTTTGTTGACAATTAATTTTGTGGAGCATTCACTGTACGCCATGCGTACTCTCTCCTTCACAACCTCGCCCACATTTACATGCTCCAGAACGCAAAACAAAATATCGTGGCACACTCTGTCAAAGGCAAGGCTTTTTCATAATCACTTTGAAGCATGGCAACTCTGTTAAAAAATAAATCACGACATTGTAACACGCTACGCGCGACGTAGACATTGGTTAGTATACTTCTCCCCCGTATACCACACGTCTGGTGCGGGCTCACTGAATCTTTTATTACTCCCTGCAGCCTTTGAGCAATGACCTTCATTAGTACCTTGTAATCCGTATTAGCCAAGGTTATTGGCCTGAAGCCAGTAACATATTGGCGTTTCACTCTGTCTTCAGACTTTGGTATTAAAACAGTGTGTGTTCGCACTAATGAGGGTGGCAGTACTTGTGTTTGATACGCTTCGCTAAAAACCAGAAACAAAAAGGGGCCACAATCTCGGCAAACGTCTTGTAGAGCGCTGCCCCTAAGCCGTCAGGGCCCGGAGATTTACCCCCTTTTAAATCCCTTACGGCTCCCTCGACTTCGGCTAACGTTATAGGCTCTTCTAATCTTTTTCTCACATCCTCATGTAAACGGGGCATGAAGTGTTTTTTGAATTCATCAACTTTCGGTACAGCGTACTTAAACAGCTGCTGGTAGAGTTCCACAAATGCTTTTTAGATTCGCTCTTTATCCCAAGTAAGCTCCCCCCCCCCCCCCCCCCCGCCACAGTATTTCCTCGATTGCGTTGATTTTTGCATAGCTTGCCTCGTCACTTAGCGACCTTTTCGTGGGGGCTTCCCCGGCCGAAACCTTCTCAGCCCTTGCCCGAATGGTTACCCCCGATATCTCTGTTTGTATATCACCTCTAACTTATTTTTTGTTGTCCTGATATCATCGCGGAACAGGCCTGGGCTTTCGCATTCAAGCTTCAGTACCTGCTGTAAATTACCTTTTAGCTTGTTTTCCCTTTCCCTCTCTAGCCGCTTGATTGGAGTCCTCTTTCTATAGCGCACAGTTTCCATTCTTGTTTACATAGTTCCCATTTGGCTCCCCAGTTCATGCGTTCTACCTTTTGGTATTTGCGGAATACTACTTCCACTGTTTTGGTGAAGGCGTTGTCGTCCAATAATTGTGAGTTCAGTTTCCATAATTCCCAACTGAACATTTTTGAATTTTCCCTTTTCTTTCCCAACAAAAACGAAACCAAACAGTGATCGCTAAATGAGACATCATCAATGCAGTAGCTTCCGCACAGTGACGCTATTTCAAAAGAAGCATAAACCCTATCAAGTCGCATATGACTTGCGCCTTCAAAGTGCGTGAACCTTAGTGCGCTACTGTTTGCCGCGCAATGCGCTACATCTGCGAGCTCGTTATCTTCAAGCAAGGCGGTAAGAATTTGTACAGTCTTATCGCTTGCTCGATGTGGCCCATTTCTATCGCTTGACTCGCAAACACAGTTAAAATCCCCGAGTAAAGAAATGCTTCCTTCGTACCTTAACCATGTAGAAATGCTTTTGAAGAATAATACTCTTTTCCTAACCAAATTTGCGGCGTATATACAAAGCACACGAAAGTCAAAACCGCAATAGCTATAATCACAAATCACCAACCTGCCCGTTTTACATGAAACGACGTTTTTTACATCAACACCAATACCATTCCTAACAAAAAGGCAGCACGCCCCCCTCCCCCCCCCCCTCCTTCCCAGATGTTCCCACGGTATGACTAACCCATACGCTAAAAGCGGCTATTGAAGGTTCGTACCATGGTCTCGGTGCAGCCTTCATTCTCAATTTTCGTTTCTTGGATGCCTAAGGTATCTATTTCTTTTTCATCAACCAATCTTTCAAGCTGACACTGCTTTCGCCGAGCTCCCAGACCCCGTACGTTTAAAGTGGCAAAGCGTAGCGGTCTTTCAAGCACTGCCATTATTTATAGTGAAGACTGCGCCACGAGCAAGGTGACAAAAAAGGGTGAACGAACGAATGGTGGCAGAAACGATGAACCAGGAAGGTCTGCTGGGCATTGTTGGCTGATGAAGCTTGCGCCTGCAATTTAAAGCGTCTTTTCAGTTCACTGCAACGCCGTTCCCGTCCCCTCATCACTCTGTAGTCGCTATAAGACACTGGAGGTTTAACCTTGGGTCTGTAAGTAGGGATGTTGGACTTCGGTTTTTGCGTTGACCGTCGACCTTGGGGGGGGGAGGGGGGGGGCGGGGGCGGCCTTCGCCGGCGGCTCCTCCGTGCCCACTTCACTCACGCGTAGGGCCGCGGAAGCGTTGTGGGTAGACTCCGGGTCTCCCTGTGCCACTGTAATTTCCTTGGGTGTAGTGTATACGGGAACTACGGCGGGAGCCGGCACGGGGGGCGTGTCTTTCACCACCTCTTCATCCGCCCCCTTTGCCGCGTCTTCAGCGTCCATGATGCATTCGGCTGTCGTTTCTTCTGCTTGCCGTTCAGCGACGTTTGCATAGGTGCGCACACACTGGCTCTCATCGTGGCCGATGCGACGAAAGAGCACACCGCGGCACCCGGCACTCACGTCGAATGTGGCCGCTGCGGTGAAAACCCAGGCAAAGTGGCTCGCGCCCTGGCACGACGGCAAGCGCGTTCTCGCCAGCTACTCGTACCTGGTGCGGGATGTCGTCGACGCTTACGCCTGCCTTGAGCCAAAGGGTGACCAGACGAGTTGTCGAGGCTTGCACGGTGCAGCCCCGGCAGCGTATTTCCAAACGTTTCGCTACACAGAGCACCCACGTGACTCAGTGCTCTACATCGAGGCTGCAGAGCCAGAACGGGGGGTTCGTTTTAGCAGGCGCTGAAAAGAATAGCGCGCGCAGTGAAATCACACATGTCACGTGGGTGCCCTGTGCAGCGAAGCGTTTGGAAACACGCAGTCCGGCACGCGCCAGCGGTCTAGAGAGAGTAAACTTTATTAAAGAAAAAGAGCCAGCGGTCTAGCTCTGGCTACTTCCGTGAACTTTCCGTAGGGCCCCAGGGCGCGTCGCACTGCGTCATCAGGGACGTGGTGGAGAACCCAGTGGAGCTGTTTGCCCGGGTCGATGATGAGGTACCGCCTACCTTTGACCTGAAGTTTGGAGGCAGCAACCAATTTATTAGCTCCACTGGGGTTCTTGAAGGTCACCGCAATAATGTGGTTCATCTGGTATGCCCCCAAAGCGATAACTTCGGGGAGCAGCTCCAGTCGAACCAACGTGTCGCGAAAGTCCTCTACTTTGTACGGCCTGCCTTTCACGTCGGCGTGCAGAAAAATAGTGTTCAGTGCAGATGGTAGAGACGGCAGATGGGGCAAAATAACTTGATATTCCTGGCATCCACTGTTATCAAACGTTGACCTGTTTGCGCGGGCCGAGGGGCCCGCCAAAGCCGCTCCTTGGACGGAGCTCGCCATCCTGCGTCCGCACTGCGCAGAATCCGGAAGCAGAATGAACTATCATCGCTGTCCGGGCGCACAGCATTTTCTTTGGGTTTGTATCGCGGGCGTAAGCTTTGGACCTGGCGCGTCCTAACACCGTCCACTTTGAGAAAGATGTGAAATCCTGCGGACGAAACGATCGGGGCCTGCCAGTCTTAGAGAACTTTCAACGGCAAGTTTGGAAATCCGTGTTAGGTGCAACAGGCCAGTCTCCGACGAAGAGAGAGAGGCCGCCAGCTCTGCTGGTTCTCCAGCCTTGCATCAATAATGTAAGCTGCGAGAATTTTATTTTACAACCGCCCTTGCCGTGGGTGCGAAGGCGGTTATCGTTCTAACATACGTGCCGCCCCCGAGCGTGCCCTTTTGCCGACGGGCCGGCCCGGCTTGTAGAGGTATTTGAGGTTTCCCAACGGTCCACATAAGCTTGAACGAATTCGCGACGGAACACTGTAGGGAAACGAAATAGTAACCGAATGAATTGCCAACCGGGAACGAAAGATTCGAGGCAACTCAATGGATTCACACGTCAACATCATGGTCAAACCACGGGCCCCCCACGCAGAGGAACTCAATCACCAATGCAACGGGTGCCTTCCAAATTATCGATAATGTTTCCATATGACACTGTTCATAATTGACCAAAACCCGTTTCGGCTATTCTGTACACACCCTTTCCTTGCTATGTTTTTTTTGCGGCTCTGTGTGCGTGGAACCGAGGCTGGACCAAGAAACTACTGCACATGCGTGCTGGGCGGAGCAATTGATTAGGACGAGGACTCTATAACAATTTCTTTATCCGCATGGGTGACCGAAGCATGTGCTTAGCCCGTCATTAGAGCAAGAATACACAACTTCGAGAGAAAATGTACCGTGCACAGTACAGGTTCTCCGCTCGGCCAGCGGTGAAAGTGGGGACTTTTCACCGAGAGGGAGCTAGGCAACAGCCCAACTTACCCGCAGCCGAGAACGTGGAAAAACTAAATCCCGGTCGCTAGAACCACACAAGAGCAGGCGAATCCTACAGACCGTTCAAAGCGCAAAACGTAAAACGAGGGACGACGAGAGGCACAGGGACACGCGCTCCCTGTGTCCCTGTGCCTCTCGTCGTCCCTCGTTTTACGTTTTGCTCTTTGAACGGTCTTGCAATGGAATACCAACTTGCCCAGAAATCCGCCTGAATCCTACAGATACATCGACTACCACCGACAGGTGCCAATGTATTTACAGGGTGATCAAAGTTAAGTCGACAGGTATTTTTAACATTAGGCACTTAGATCTACGTGAAGATCACCTCTACAGTAAGGTTATTTGCCAAGGGGGACGTGGAATGAGGTGGTAATTATTGATGTCGGTTGCTTAATTAAATAAACTTTAATAATTAATTTTAATGGCTGCAGTAACCCGGCATGCTTATGCTGAAAAGTAAAACGCAGTCGTGTCTCCCCACAGTATCATTTGGCAAAAGTCTTCTTGCACACCCGTACTCCCAGGTATCGAACTCGATGACTGGAAGCTTCCTACGAACAAGCGCCAGACGAAAAAAACAGCGTGCACCTTATGCATCGCCGGACCCGCCGCCGTTGTTGAGTGGCTATGTCGTCGTGATGCTGAGCCGAAGGATGCGGGTTCGATTCCCGCCCGAGACGGCCGCTTTTCTGATGGAGGCGAAAAGCTAAAACGCCCCTGTACACTAGATTTCGGCGCACGTTAAAGATCCCCAAGTGGTCCAAATTAATCGAGATCCCTCCACTACGGCGCCCTTCATCGCCTACATTGCGTCGACGCGTTAAACCCCACCATCAATCAATCATCAGATATTCATCGCCGTGCCATACAGAGCCTCCTGGCCAGGCAGGCGGGGATAATCTACCGCGCCTGAAAAGCTTAGCACGGCTGCGACTAGGGTTCGAGGCGCCTTTCCCACTCCCCAATTCGTACCTTCGCAATTTCCCAATGTGACCAAAGCGTCATCCTTGCAGAAATAATCGTTTACTCATTAGCAGCACCCAATCGACTACCTCCTGAAGCACTTAACAAGCTTTACTGGCCGTCTCTCTCAGGCCGGGGAGTTTACAAAAAGAACAATTTTATGGCCTGCTGGTTTTTTTTGTTTGTTTGTTTATACTGCGTACCCCGTTATCTTCATTAACTTAACTCTCCCTGCATTGTAAATCCATATCCCTTCAAGGTCCACTTCTTTTTTTTTTTCTGCGACTGGTACTGTTTTGTTAATTGGCCCGTCCCAGCTCGATATATATCTTGGGCATCCGAAATACAGGTCTGCATTGTATTTGAGGGTTTTTTTTTTCTTTTTAAAGCGAAAGCTGACTTGGTGGGACCGATGGTGTTCTGTCAGAAAACTGATGCGTTTCCCCATAGACCGGTTGGTCGACCGAAAAGTCTGATTAGTGTTCTGAGCACCCTGCGCATGCGTGAAACCGGGCCTGCCTTGTGTCAAAACGGTTACTTGAAAATCACTAGATGAGGAAGCAGATATGGCATCGATCATCGACAGTAGATAGGGTTCTTAGAAAAGGCATCGATCGCTTAGGAGGAGTACAATAGTATACCGCTACCTCACAAACGACGTGTCGGTATACATTCAGATCGTTCGTAGATGAGCTTACTTAGTGCGCAAAAAAATCGTCGTACGGCTTCGTTCTTCGTTTTCGATTTGTTTCTTTGAAGGTTTGAGGATCAAGTGAACGCCATTTTAGCTTTTGCGCCTCCCTGAACTTTCTTTAAGAAGGGATGGTAATTTCTTTGTGGTTTTTCGCTCGACAACACTGCCCTTTCCAGAGGTCCCCACTTAGAATCCGCTGGGGACCCTCCACCTTTCCAGTTCCTTCCCAGCTGGCACGCCGAATCCTGGAAATTACTTACGTCACTGCGTGCAAACGAGAGCTCAATCTTCCTGCTTCGCCGAGCGTCGTCGGAAGGAAATGGAGCCCCGACGGACGAAACGGCGCCACACCAGATCGAGCAAGCGAGGAACCCGTGTGCGCGGTCAGCTGCCCGCGTCCGAAGCAACAGGAAACGCTTCGCTGTCTCACCAGCGCTGTAGGGATCAATGACTTCTCTTCCGGCCGACTTGCGCGTGTCGGCTTATCCGCTACACGGACACGACACCGCGAACTCCCGGCCTTAACTCTTCGGAAGCGCGCATTCACGCGTGTGTATTGCGTGGTAGAGAGGGGGGTTCGCTTCCCCGAAATGACGAGGGTCATGCGGTTCGGGTATAACCATCCAGAGTAACGCGGTGGAGGGAGACGGAGGAAAGGAGAAGCATGGCGAGAAAAAAAAAACTATCATATACCCTATGGAATTGTTCAGGACATGCAAAGTTTATGTTTATTCGAAGTTGTAAAGAACCTCGCTGTGGAAGGTCGTTTGTCTGTTTTGATAAAGTGATTCTGTATCGCATGATTAGTACAGGTTTGCATCAACTAGCCTCCACTTACGTCGAAGCACCCTGGGACCAAGTGAATGGTGAAGCAGCAACCAAATGGTGCGCCGCAGATATCAGCGGCGGTGAAATGACCCAAGTGATGCGGAGGAAGGGACGCCAGCAGTGCAGATCCTCCGGAACGCGCGTGGAGGGCTATTTCCTTTTATTTTTTCTCCGCTGTTAGACAAAGCGGGCTGTACTGGAGCTCCGCGGTTCTGCCTGGGGTGCTCTCATACGTCCAGTATGTGTCGGAGTGTTATTTGGCTTTTTTTGTGCGTCCATTCCAGCTTTTTTCGACTCGATTCTTTACCTAGATGCGGTAGTTTAAGTTTCCTTTCGTAAAATCTTAGCTACTGGGTACTGTAATATCTGTATAGTCCGAGTTCCTTCCGTCCGTGCGCCAAAAAATATCGAAGCCTTAAGAAAAAAATGTGGTTAGGGAGAGACCGGGAACCGAACCCGGGACCTTAACGACTTGAAACTGGCAACCTATCCACTGGGCCACCCCAAAGGCCAGGGGCTGCAGGGTTAGCGGGGGCATGGAACAATGCGTGTGCAGCCAATTGTAAAGAAAAAAAACTGGGCCCATCTCCCCGCGAGGGGGACTCGAGTAAATGCGTCGCATAGGGGGTGGGTGTATTGCGTTAACGTTTAGTGTTTGGGGAGTTGGTGGTAGTGAATGCGTTGTATCAGCAGCTTCTTGGCGTAGTTTGAATGAGTCAAGGAAGTAAGGCGCGTTCGTAGCCTTTCATTCTGTGTCGGTTTTGTGGCGCAGTGGGAAGAGCACCATGTACCTCGCGTTCCGCCCACAGGTAGTGAATGCGTTGCATCAGCAGCTTCTTGACGTAGTTTGAATGAGTCAAGGATATAAGGCGCGTTCGTAGCCTTCCATTCTGTGTCGGCTTTGTGGCGCAGTGGGTAGAGCACCATGTACTTTGCGTTCCACCCGCAGGGTCGTGGGATCGAAACCAGGCGCCGGTAAGTATTATTTTTTTATATAGTGTAGGGGGAGGGGTGCGGACTACTACGGACGCCTAGAACGGGTGACATCGTGAGTTAAAGAAATGCTCTGCATTTAAAAACGCTTCCCATGGACGGTATCGAACCCGGGTCCCTCGCGCTATGACACCGGCGTCTGTTCGGTTAAGCTTCGACCGCATTCCGGTCGGACAGCATTTCCTCTGTGTTCTTAACGTGGACGTTGGCTTTGTACGGCCGCGGGTTCTAGCGCGGGCTAACGCGGTCCACTTTGGGAGAGGTGTTAAATCCTGCGGACGAAACGATCCGGCCCTGCCAGTCATGGAGGACTTTCAGCGGCAAGTTTGTAAATCCATGTGAAGTGCAACAGCCGGGTCTCCTACGAAGGGCGAGGGGCCGCCAGTTCTGCTGTTTCTCCGGCCTTGCACATCTACTGCAAGCTGCGCTAATTTTTAAATTAAAAAATAACTGCGAACCCTAGTTACATAGTGTACCTGTGTTGTATCCAACATGTGTGCAAGGTTTCCTTTGCTCCTAACAGTGTCTATATGTAGAAACTGTGCCACAGGTTCTTGTGTTTGGAAGGAAGGAAGGTAGGAAAGGTGTAGAAAGAAGGCAGGAAAGTAAGCCTGACTAGAGCCTAGTTTGCTATACTGCACCTGGGAAAGGGAAAATAGCCAAAAAAAGAGAAAGGGAAGAATGAAGAAAAGTTGGAGGAGACACGTATGCCCAGCGCTGAAGCACTGTTTTTATTGACACTGGAGGCTTTCAGTCTTTAGTCTGCTGTTTAAGTTCGTCGCCTGTAGAAAGCGTAAGAGTTCCTTAGTTGCCTTCTGAGCGCATGACAGAGAAGGCCAGTGGCACAGAATCTTCTCCTCCGAAAATTGCCGCCGAGAGTGCTGACGACCGCTTCTTTGAGGCGAGTCGCATGGGCACTTGCATAAAGTGTGGCGTATCGTCTCCGGCGTGCCGCAAGTTTCGCACTCCTCACTTGCTGCCATTCCTATTGTGTATGAATAAGCATTTGTGAAAGCCACCCCCAGCCAGAGACGGCAAAGAAGAGTTGCGTCAGACCGTGGAAGGCTTAGTTTAAGGGGGCGTTGCAGGTGCGGGTCAAGAGCACCAATGCGTGTACATGTGAATTATTCTGTAGACCATTGGGAGATTGCGGTTTCCCGGGCAAGTATGCGGTGGGATCTAGCTGCGTCCGTCCTAGACAATGGAATGAGTACAGTCGTCGCTGTTTGGTGCGCCAAACGGGCTGCAGCGTGCGCACTTTCGTTTCCGACAATGCCGCAGTGGCTGGGAAGCCACTGCAGTGTGACATCATGACCAGTCTGGGCAGCACGTTCGTACACCATTCTTATTTCTGTCAGGGGCGGTTCGTGAGGTCCCCGGAACAGGGCTGACTGAAGTGACTGAAGTGCGGGCTTCGAATCACAGAAGATAGTCCATCTGCGGCACGAACTTTGCTCGATGGTGTGAACAGCGCTATGGATGGAAGTACGTAATGTAGCCGTGGAGGTTGTACGATTGGCTATCTTGAATTTTCTGGACAGTCATATTCGTGGTATATTAACAGCTCCGGCAGAACGCGACGGTGTTACCGAACCAGAAGTGTTTACATGGGTTCGGTCACTGTATGTCTCGTGCATGTACGGAAAAGTTAGCTGTTGCAGGGCCGGTATTGGAAGATCACGTTTTTTCTTTACCCCTAGAACATCTAGGCACACTCGGAGCTGCATCACACACCACAGCGGAAGCAGCAGTCTGATCGCCGGCGTATAGTTCGATGGAATTCTGGTGTTGTGGCCAGCTACTACCCTTGCGAACGACGCCCGGTGACGGGTCGCTGGTGTTCACGCGAGGTGATGATCCGATATGCGGGCGAGGTGTCTAATATGTGTCCTGAGTATTTGAACTTCCAGAAAGGTTGCCAAAGGGTAATTCCGACCAACGGCAATGGTCGCTGCTGTGGACATACATCGTGGTAGGCCAAGACAGGTTCGCAGGGCCTGACCTTGTATACCCTAAAGTGACCGAGCAGTTGTGCAGCACGCTCCAGAAAGGACAGGAGCACTGTACCGCAGACAGCTCAAGAACAGTGCGTTGTAGAGCTGTAACATCGACTTCATTGGTGTTCCCCACGTCTTGCCGCCGATGAGTTGGAGTACATGCACCACTGGAGAGAGCCTCTTCTTCATAACGTTTACGAGAGCGCTCCACGAAAGGCCTCTGTCGACAACTATGCCGAGAAACTTGTGATTTCTCACATAAGACACCCTTTCGCCATTTATATACAAAGGGTACGCATACATAGGCGTTCGTGTAAACGGAAGCACGGCGCATTTGCTGCCGAATATTTCCAACCCTTGTCTGTGTAGATAGGAGGTCGTCAATTCTGCGGCATTTTGCAGTCGGGTGCGCACATTCCGACGAGCCACGTCACCTGCCGAAACACATATATCGTTGGTGTATATCGATACGTGAACCATCCTTGGAAAGCCAGAAGACAGATTAATTAATATGAGGTTGAACAGTGTAGGGTTCAGGACGCCTCCTTGGGGAAAACCACCGTGAGTATAGTGAGCTGATGTCGGCCCATCTGCAGTCATAACAAAGAATGACCTCGCTGTTAGGTTGTTCCATATCAACTGGTAGACCCGGCCACCGAGCCCAACAGCCTGCAGTACTTTAAGAATCGCATCGTGCTCCACGTTATCATAGGCCCCTTTATCATCGAGGAACAACGCAGAACATATGCGCTGCGCACTTTTCTGCTGCTGCACAAAAGTCACCAAATCAATCACACAGTCAATGGATGAGCGTCCACGACGGAATCCAGCCATGACATCAGGGTAGACATTCTAATGCTACAGGAACCCCTCCAGACGTGCAAGAATGATTCGGTCCATCAGCTTTCCAACGCAACTCGCAAGTGCATTTGGTTGGTATGCAATTGGATCCAGCATAGATTTTCCGGGCTTCAGGAGCAGAACGAGGAGGCTGGACTTCTAATTTTGAGGAATGGAACCATCACACCACAGGTGGTTGAAATATTCCAGCAAGGTTTTTCGGGCATCCTTGCCAAGGTGACGGAGAGCAGCATATGTGACTCCATCAAGCCCAGGAGACGAAGATCGCTTTCACGCAGCCATGGCCGCCTGCAATTCCATGCAAAATGGGACATCCATGCTTGAATCTCGCGATGCAGGGTTGTCACTGGCGAGAAGTCCAGAAGGGCCAGCTCCACTGGCTATCCTCACGCAGAAGTCCTCGGTCACTTCGAGCTCTCGCCGGTTCTGGTGAATAGCCAGGGCCTTAAATTGGGAGCTGTGCTGTACGGGAGTCATTAGCCCTGGCACAGTTTTCCATATCTTCGACAAAGGTTCGCGAGGGTCGAGCGAGTCACAAAGATTTCAAACGTTGTGTTTGCACTTGGGCAATGCGTCGTAAATCTTCTTTTGCGTTCGTGTGCTAATTCTCAAATCTTCGAGACATTTCGTTCGCCGGTATCTGCATTCGGCGCGGTGACGAACACCACGAAAGCGCTCCAGCTCCACGTCAAACTCAGACACTTTTGGAGACAGCCGGACGGAACTTGGGCTTGGAGTGTGCTTCCAATGGCGGACCCTAGATTTTCAAGCTCATCGCTCCGACAAATTTCTTCCATTCTTGATTTGAACTTCGACCAGTCGGTTACCCGAATGACATTAGGATCGAAGAAACTTCGTAATCCATTCATCTTTAAAAGGTTGGAATGTAATCCCTTCCACGAGTTTCTATGCCTGGGAACCGTTGTGCACGACCCGATAGACATCGTGACACAAACGTTAAGTCTAAACAACTGCCGTAGTTTGTTCCACGTAAATAAGTGGGGCTGCCGTCGTTTAGTAAGCATAGCCCATGGTCTTAGGCAAAAGCTACTAGGCTCCGACCTTGCCTGTTGGTGTTTGGGCTTCCCCAAAGCATGTGGTGTGCAATGAAATGTCCAATTATTACCCACGGACCCGTTGTTGTGTTTAATATGTCTTCAAGCCTCTTCCGTTGAAAGCGAGATGTCGGGTGTATGTTTGCACCCAGAAGAGTTAAAGTGAGCTGGCGCTTTCTGATGGTGAGACAGACGTACTCACTCCCCTTTAAGGTTGCACAAAATGGTGAACGTAGGGCAGTTGACGCCTGATGAAGACTGCGACTTTGCTGGGCTCCCAGAGTGCGGCTGATAAAAAGGTTCATAGGCAGATATCCGAAAAGGTTTGGATACGTTCGGTTCGCAGATGACTAGTATAGGAATAGATTTCATAGACAAACTGGCGAAGATCAGAAATACGCGGCATTTGTCATCTGGCGCTCCACAAAAAAAATGGAAGCCTCTTTGATATCCGCACTCAATGAAGAACGTACGTTCGCCATGGTCCTTGCTTATCCGAGGCTTTCAAGTACTGGATCCAGGGCCTCCAGTATCTGAAGTGCACTTAACGCAGATGGTGTATTCAGACTGATGAGCAATGTACGAATGGAATTCATGAGGGACCTCAGGATCACGACGACTTGCCGATCTGAAGACGTAGCCCGGGCGGGAGATCTCGTGACTGTCTTCAGCACTGAGCGTTGGGGCTCAGAAGGAGGTGCAATCGGTGGCAGAGGAGGCCAGGTGTCAACCGGCGAGGTTTGTTGTACCTCGTTGCGACACCTTGGCGAATCCTGCGTGGCCGAAGGCGGCGGAGGCAGCGGAGGGGGCGACGGCCGTGGGGGTAGGGGTGGTGGAAGTAGTTGTTGCACTAGTGGCGGAGCCGCTTGCGAAGAGGGGTACGATAGAGAATGACCAGCCTTCTTTGAAGACCTCCGGCGTTTAGACTGGTGACGTCGCCGCTGTCGTACCGTCACGGCAGCCTCCTTGTGCGTGGAGTGGTCCCTCACCATCTGCTTCAACACAGCGACCTCCCTCTTCATACGTGGACACTTCTTCGATGTGGCATCGTGAGGTCCCTCATAGTTGGCGCACTTCAGGGTATCTTCAGTGCAGTCGCTAGCCTTGTGGGGCCCAGCGCATTTGAGACATACAGTGGCGCTGCCGCAGACTGCAGTTACATGGCCAATCTTCATGCACTTGTAGCACTGAATTGGTTTCGGCAGATCAGATCGGACAGGCTGACGGAAATGACCCACCTTAACATGAGCGAGAAGGCTGTCACCACTGAAAACAATCTTCAGGCACCTTGACGTACCAATGCGGTCTGATGACAATACCTTCATCCGCAGGTTTGATCAGTATTGGTAGGTCCTTCTCAGGGATAAACGTATCGACGTTATAAATGAGGCCTATCGTCGTGTCTCTATGCGGAGTGACATGGGCTCGCACTTCTATGTCTTGCAGTGACGTGATTTTCCGCAAAACCTCCAGTGCACTCCGATGCTTCACGTCGATGGCCAAGATATTGCGCCGGGATTTTATCCTCACATTTTTACCTCACCTGGCACAGTAGCTTCGAGGAATGCGGAGACTGCTTGCTTTTTGAGCAGCCTCAAATTGTACGTCTTGTCCTCTGGCACGAACAGTATCCTGTGCACAGGGTGCTTAGTCACGCGTTTCACAGTCGAGGTGCTCGATCGCGAAGAAGACGTGAAGAGCCTTCTTTTCGCCTTTTTCTACCAGGTACAGTTGAAACCTATCGTCGGAGTCCTCGTCACTGAGCGCAGAGTAGAGCTCGGTGTCCTCGCTGTCCGCGTCAGGTGGGAGGCTGGCGCGCTTCCTGCAGAAAGTTCCCGCCTACGGATCGACGTCGCACGGTTCCTCCGGGGAGTCCCCGTCCACCACCCCTCGAACAAAATCGGTGACCTGTAGGCTGAGCTCGAAAAATGCGCAAAATATCGCAGACGAAACAAGCAGCGTCCCACAACAGGCACTTCGTTGTCGTCTTCTCCCTAGCGTTCGGAAAGTTGTTTGCATATATATATATATATATATATATATATATACTGTGCTTTATACAAACTGTTGCGGCGGCAAGGATGTTTTCGGCAGTGGCTCCGTAGGCGCGAGCTCATCACTGGTCGTAAAAGTAATAGACGCCACAAAATCTGCCATGGGGCTCGTCGGGATATGCGTCAGATACAAAACAACAAAAACATCGGATGTTACAAGCCCCCCAGACAGGGGACGCGTACTGCCTTTAGTGGAACCCAACCCACCTTCAAATTTTTTGTAGAGACATTTCTCTCGAAGAGGTTAAAATAAAACGTGCGTGTTGACAGCAGTGAAAATAAAACAGGCGCTTCATAAAATGTCGAGCGGAAATCACCTGCAGCCGTTCTTTTTGTCTCTTTCGATGTATTTATCTGGCAGGAATTAAATGATGATGTGCCGAACAACAATTTACGGGTCACGATATTTATGATATATGGTAGGATATTGGGAATGCATGGTGCTACATTTGAGATCAGCACGGTCTTCGGCCGTATCGATGCCCCGCATAGCTGGAATGTTCATTGTTGCCACCTGTAGCAACTGTGACGGACAAGAATTGAGCTCGAAAAGTTGGGGAACCTAGGGGAAGAAGTTGGGCCTCTCGGGCCCTGAGTTGAGAGAATGGGTTAACCGACAGCGTGCGAGAATCAGGGAGAAAAATAAAAAAACGTATTTCTGGCAAGGCTCACTCCTAGCTTTGAGTGTCGTCGGACGCATGGCCGCAGATGATGTAATGAAGTACGCGAAGCTCAAGCAGACCCTGCTGTAGCGGTTTCGCTACACTGAAGAGGGGTAGCGCACCAAGTTTTGTGGAGCGAAGCCAGAGATCTCTGAGACATTCGCTGGTCGCTTGTTAGGGTATTTCGACAACTGGCAGGAACTGGCCAAGACCAGCAGAACTTACGAAGCTCCCTGTGACAAAATAGCGTGTTAGCAATTTTTGAGAAAATGTCATGTGAAGACGGCAATTTTCCTGAAGGAGACAAGCTGCCAAACACTCGACCAGTTAGCCTAAACTGGAACAACTACCTCGGGACCCACGGACGGGTAAACCAAGGGAAACGCCGAGACAAGAAAGAGTCTGGCAAGCCGCCCGTGCCTCCAAGAACGCTTGACCTGCAGGATGTAAAAGGTAAGCCACATTGCTTCCTTCGTACCAAGCGCGGGCACAGGCCAGCCGACTGTTGGGGAAAGATCAGGGCATCCTCTAGCCAGAAGACTGTCGTGTTTTAAGTGCCGCGAAAACAGTCACAAAGCGGAAACATGCCCTAATCTGGACACTACGAACAAAGCGTCATGCTCGCTGTCCCATCCAACGGAGTGTCGCGATGGGCACAAGGACAAGCGTTGAACCCTTCACAAACAAAAGCATTTTGTCTTCAGCCACAAAATTTCCCAGGCCTCCAGTTATCGAATGCCTACCGCTAATGGCTGGCTGTAATGAAGGCGAGTAACCGTGTTATGCGACTCCGGCTGTAACACCCTAATCCTTATCCTATCTTTGGTTCCTGACTCTGAGCTTACAGGAGGAATGAGCACTGTGCACCTTCCTGAACGCACTGCTCTGTGCCTACCTAAAGCCAAAGTTTACGTTGTCCGACCGTTCTTCACAGGCCACGTGACAGCGACTTGCGTGGACAACCCCATTTACGAAGTGAAAGTGATTTTGGGAAAGGTAACTGCAGTTCGGGATTCCACGGCACCGAGCTTCAACTGGAGAGGCCAGCAAAACACTACACCATCTGTCCGAAGGGACATCCCTCCTTCAAGCGAAGGTCGAAGTCCAGCAAGGTCAACGATAGTTTACGTAGGCCAAGCCAAGCTGCGTCTCCACCGTCCGTCAGCAAGGTGAAGGAGGAATGCGCAAGTGCGACGAAACGCGTGGACCAGCTACCTGAAGCTCCCATCAGCCCACTCAACTTAAGTCCAACAGAGCTCGCTTCGACGCAGAAAGAATACAGCACTCTTCAGTCCTGCTTCGTGTCGGTTGGCATAAAAACTACACTCAAGACAGCAGAAACGGTCTCCGTTCTGGTGCACGGAATCCTTTTACGCCGGTATCGGCTTCCATCGAAGAGGGAGATGGAACTAGTCGTTTCGGCCGTCCTTCGGGATTTCGTGCTGAAAATGGCCCACAAAAGGATTCTCTCCGACCAACAAGGCATAAAAAAGACAATGGCTGGAGAAGTTTCACTGGCCAGGCATGCAATCCGATATCACGACTTTTGTAAAATCGTGTGATATCTGCAAAAGAACCGTACCCAAACAACTGGAGCGGCGCGTACCTCTTGGAAGCATTCCAGTCATCGGGACCCATTTCCAGCGAGTCTATAGCTATCGGTCCTCTCTCCCCAACCAACCAGAAGTGGAATCCGTACGTCCTTACATGGTATATTTTGCAACACGTTAGGCAGACAAGTTGCACTACCGAGTATTGAGACGGAGAAGGTAGCCGAAAGGTTGATTGAAATGATTTCCGGCGTTGTTTTTCCACGAGAAATCATTCAACTGCAAAAACGGTGCAAAGGACGGGACAAGGAAGAGCAACAGGACGAAGCGCTGCATTTTTTGATATTTTCGAAAAGCGTTTTTGCTATTCTTGAATGTGTACCAACCAGCCTAAATTTTTACCTTGTTGGAGAAATCATTAGTGACCGTAAAAAGTATTTAACTACAGTCCTGATGAAGGACCTGAGCCGGCTGCTCTCATTTATGCATTTGCCAATCAAACCCTATCATCCCATGGCCAACGGGCTTGTCGAGTGGTTCAATGGCACGCTGAAGCAAATGATTCGCCGCCTGTGCCAAGAGAACCCTAAAAATTGGAATAGATACCTAGCGCCTCTCCTTTTCGCTTACTGCGAAGTTCCCCAAGCCAGCCTAGGCTTCTCGCCTTTTGACCTTACCTATGGCCGATGCGTCAGTGGTGTAATGGCCGTCCTGAAAGACCTATGGACAGGACAAGGTATCTATGAAGACATGAAGACCTCGCATGGTTATGTTGTCGATCTGAAACGACGTCTGTAAGACGTATTTTGCACATTAACAGATTAGCTAAGCTAAGGTAGTGCAGAAGCGGTACTACGACAGAAGGGCGAAAAGGCGCAAACTCAGCGCCCGAAATCAAGTATTTCTCCTTCTCCCGTTCGACGAGAACAAGCTCATTCTGACGTGTAGGGTCCCTTCACTCTCCTGGAAAGAAGGAATGATGTCGACTACGCCATCGACCTGAGCAGGCAGGCGAATGAGCTTGTTTCACATAAACATGTTGAAGAAATATGAAGCCAGGGTGCCAGCTGCAGAAACACGCTGACAAGCTTCGGTCGCACTCCAATGAAAGGATGCGGAAGGTCAACCTCCTTATGAACCCTCTTTCCGCCGAACAATGTCGTGAACCGACGAACGTTTTATCCTTCGAAGCGGCCCTTTTACTGCGTCAATGCTAAAGTGAAAAGTTACACGTTGTTCATACTACATCCTCTCTGTTCAGTTCTCCCGCCGCTATTCTTCTTGTGGCTTGGATTTATCGCTTCTGGGTTGTATATACAATTTTATAGGCTGCTACATAGTCAAAATTGCCGCGTATAAATGTAAATTCAACGTGCCTGAAAAGAGCACGTGTTTTCATTTATCACACCATACAAAATCTAAGACAGGATTATCGATCAGAATCTATTGGGTGAGAGAAAAAATACTTTTCGGAGCGTCATAATCACCGAAGTTATTAAATTCGGACATTTCGGGGCGGGTACTTTTTGATGTACATTTCGGCCTAACATTTCTTTAGGGTGCCCCTGCCATTCAATCGTAACTGACCCTTGTTCGATAGTCTGGCACTTCAGGATGTCCTTTGTGGCTATTTCCGTAACCGTAAAATTAAAAAAAAATGCAGTAGCGGTCCATGTCAGCACAAAGACTCGGCAGCTGAACAAATAAATCTTTATGTGATATAAAACGACTATGTGGCCTTGGATGGGAAAACAGGCAAGTAGGAAGGAGGGACATCCGTACAAGTTTTTTTGCACTAGAACTCGCTTTTATTTTCTTTTCCGTGGGAGGCACTGGCTCGGGGTTTCGTGTCCTTTAGATGGGTATAACGTCCAACATAGTTACTGAAACGCTTTACTTGGAGCGATATTGATGGCTTTTGGACGAGATAATAAATTTGGGCGTTTAGCCGCAAGGGGCCATGTGAGCCGAGTACATTTAATGATCTTCCCCTGTCCCAGCGGATCGTTAGCTAACGAGATTTTGCTGCCGAACACGACGTCAGGGTTTAAATCTCGGCAGCGGCTCCTCTTATTTTGATCGAGGAAGAAAAGAAGTTACACCCGTATGCACCTAATTCCAGTGTGAGTCAAACAACCGCTGGCGACCCCAATTATTCTGCACGCCTCAAAGCTCAGCACTGCAGTAAACGGCATTTTATCTCAGGAGGGATTTCTTAACATTACGCTGTAGAGCAGGTGGTCAACTTTTTGCACTCCAACATTTTCCCACACATGAATAGGCATGCGAGAAGTACGCAGTGGAAGTGTTCATTATCCTAGTACCTTCCACTGTACACTGTTTGGTGCGTAGAAGTGTAGCTTAAATTGATGGCAATCCGGCCGAAAGTGTCCCCTGTGTTTTCTTCTGTGCCGCTCGTACGTATTTTGAAAGACAATTTTAAAGCGAAGCTTTCTACCTCTGCCAGTGGTTCTTTCGCTGCTAGCGGGACAATGAACTCCCAAAGTGGCGGAAGTGGCGGAGAGGGCGGAGGTTTTCACTTACGAAGCATGCTGTACATGGCGCCGCGAATTTACCAGCGTCCCCCACGTGGAGGTACCTGCTCGCCGGCGGGCGCGTCGGCACTACGGCTTTGTCGCCTGCTTTAGCGACGGTTGTTTTGGGCCTGTTGTTCTGGAGCAGTTTCGCGTCCATTGCGCGTTTCCTTCGCACGGTTTCATTAACTTGTTCGGCAGCACCGCCTGAGTAACCCGGACCCGACGGAATTAAGTGGTCGTACAACAAAGATACGTTAACGATTGGTTTGTATGGCGGGAAAACAAAATGTAGAGATTACATACAGACATCTGGCCGCTAGAGAAACGCTACCTCGGATTGACTTTCAGAATGTTGACCCCCAACAACACATGGACACATGGAAAGTAATGGGACAGGGGGGGGGGGTGCTTTTGTACCTCTTGTTGTGCGCTATGGTAATGTTTGGTAGAGTTCTGACGAAATACTTTTACAACGCAAAAGCTCTAGCTAATCAGACCTTGAACAGTGGGATAGCGTGGAAGAAGGCGAGCAACCATACCGATCGGCACACATACACGTAATTATTGCAAGCAGTGTGTTATCTGTACAGTGAATTCATCGCACAGGACAAAATGTTTTGAAGAATACAGAGTTGCAGGTATAAAAATTTTCATCAGAAGCGACGGCGTCAAGCGGCCTTGCTTCGAAAATTTCCTGCACCAAAGGGTTTGTGTGACGAATATCCTACACCCTTATCCCTTCCAGTAGGGACAGAACAATTAACTCCACTACACCTCGGAATGTAGATCCGGGAGCAAATAATGTTGAACCAAAGTATCGTTTCGTGCGTCCTAAATATGGTCCTATGTACCCTAATGTTGAAGCAGCGCTGAGAACAAAAACGCTGCTTACTTTTCTTGCATAAATAGGGCTAGAAGAATTTCTGTGAACCCTCTGAACAGCTACATTTTTTGCATGTGTGCATCTCCCCTCCCCCGCCCCTCTTTTTTTCCTTTTCTGTTTCTCTCTCTCTATTTCCCCTCTCATCTCACTGTATTCATCGCCATCTGTAGTAGCAAGCCCTCCCATTAGTGGGGCTGACCTCTTCAGCTTTCATTAAAGGTTTCTCTCTCTCTCTCTCTCTCTCTCTCTCTCTCTCTCTCTCTCTCTCTCTCTCTCTCTCTCTCTCTCTCTCTCTCTCTCTCTCTCTCTCTCTCTCTCTCTCTCTCTTTCTCCCCGTCTCTCTATGTATCCTAATGAATTTCACGCCGTCATGTCATTTCCGTCACGTCCAATAAGTGTAACCGGATGGTGTAGGATTTGGTGCAGTGGATATCTCTCCCGCCAAAACAAAAAGGTGTGACTTAGATTCTAATTGTAGTGCTTTCAAGAGCTGTTCCACACACGCGTGCGCCCTGTCCCGAATGTGAAGAGGGGCTGGGTTCCAGTAGAGAAATTTTACACCCGTTATGGTTCGCAGAAAATCTTCAAAGTCACGTCGATTCGGCGCAACAAATTCAGTACGATAGTTCACCACCCGCGTTAGGATTAAGCAACGTTCGTTCATTTTCAGTTGAAATTGGTGCACGAACAAAATTAGTAACCGACAGAACGCATTCAGGCTAAGCCCTTTAAGCTAAGCTGTTGAGGTCCAAGAAAAGTAAACGCTTTAATTTAAACCCTTCAGTAACTTGAGGCAGCGCGTGGACCGATCAGATTGCTTTTCGCTAGCGACTTCCGTTGCGAGCGGAAGCCTCCAAAGCTTCAACAGCTTACGCTGCCTTTTTAAAGAAAAAAAAACAAAAACAACATGACCAGGGGTTAGCGCACACGCACACTTCCAGTTCAAATCGCGGCCTTGACCTTTTCTCGCGCTAACCGCTGCTGACGTCAACGCGACAGCGGCGATTGCCCAATCACGTTGAACAGCTTTTGGAAGCTTAACTCTGAGCCCTGCCTCGGTTTGTCTACTCGCTCCGTGACAAATTGAAATTGAAGTTCTGTACGTGCAATTAACCTCGTTAAACGAGTCCAAATGGCCTAGGAAATCAGTTCTGTTTATCCGCACTTTCGCTAGGAAAGGTACATACTATTATGTAAGTTCTTCAAGCATGAGTTCAGAAATGGTGTTCATCAAAGTAAAAGAGAATAACAAACATTGCCACTTTTCCGTGCTGTGTACTGTTTACCGGCGTTGCAAACTACACTAATATAGTTTACATGCGTTATATATCAGAGCGTGCGCATGCGTGGTTAACTTTAGCTTAACATGCATAGTCTTCTTGTGGCGCCTCAACGTTTTGTTGCTTGTAACCTTCATAAGGGCCCCTTTATTGCTCATATGAAAGATTCAAATGAGCCCCCGGTTAGTTGTTTTAGCTTTTACAGACGTTCTTTTGTTCTCGTAGATTGGAACGTTTTGGTGTTGGGAGCCGCTGATGACGAAAGGAGGAGGAATAATCTGAAGGAGGTGGGTTTAGAGGAGGAATAAACGGAAAAGACATGGCGTTGCGCTACTGAGCATGAGGACGCGGGCTCGATTCCCTGCCGCGGGGGCCGCTTTTCTGGTGGAAGCGAAAATCCAAAACGCCCGTGTGTACGAGATTTCGGCGCACGTTCAAGATCCCCATGTGGTAAAAATTAATCCGGAGCCTTCCCCTACGGCGCACCTCATCGCCTGCGCTGCGTCGGCGCGTTCAACCCTTCAATCAATCAACCAAGAGAAAGGACATGAGTTTAAAAATGCTAGAGATATTGATGTCTTCTGTTTCAATTGCTTCAAGCGTTTTCAGACTATAAGTGCTACAGCTGCCTGCTAAACCACTCCAAATCTTCCTCTTTGATGCTAGTTCAGCCTGCGTCGGCTTGATGATGAATGTTCTACGAAGGACTGTCAGCTCCATTTCCTTTCTATTGTTTTTACTCTCACGGTGTACTACAAAGACACTGCCTTCCTCGTACGCTTGTAGTAACGTCGAATAGAATATCAAATGACGACCGTTAAAGTTGTTCCCTTTGTTTGAATTTCTCCTCTTTTTTCCCTCTTGCAGGTATCGTCGCGTATTTTAAAATTTTCTCCAGGAGACAGGAGTGCAAGAAAATTTGATTAAAAATAAGATAAATATAAAACTAAAGTGGGCCTCCCCAGAGCACTCCACGGCAACCTTTGATCGTAAAACCATGACCCTATATGCACGATGGATCAAGTCTACAAGTAGCAGCCAGCGCATCTTAAACTAGCACACACTGCCCTAGGGAAGGTCGCTTTAGAATCTCCTCGTATTTGCTTTGCACCGCTCTCCGTAACCTCTTTGTTCGCCCCTTCTATCAAATTGTCCGCCGTTCTTCGCCGCGATGGACGCAGGGCAATGGCGGTCGAACGAAGTTTCGTCATTAGCGACGCAGCTTGAGATAGTGCTTACGTACCCGACATTTCGGCCGAGCTCTTGCGCTTTGCGTTCCGGCTGTGTGTTTCTCAAGGCTGTAAGAGTAAAATCAACTTTCTTGGCCCCGCTTCGTCGGCACTTTCGAAAGGCAATGGATAATTGAATTGATACAAAGCCCTTGACGTTTGTATTGGCTGTGAAAGGAAGCAAAGTCCCCGGAGAGATTGACTTGAGACACAAAAGGAGACAGTGTGTTTGATGTAGAAATACCATGAATGATTAACTGAATCAGCAGTCAACAAAGTGACAATTAACCAAATACAATGCCTTAGATCACGTTTTTTTTCTTTTATGTGAGGGGGGAGGGGTTTTATCGGTGAAACGAACATTAGTAATAATATTGGAGCAGGATAGGGGGCAAGTCCTCGCATTTGTTGATTTACTGAAACAGCGTGAAACATGAAAGCTGTGACAAGAAATGGAAGCATCAGTCTGGATCTAAACATACACTAGTACAGACACACACTAAGGGATGCCTGAACCCATGGTCGATTTTTTTTGCATCGTCTCCACCCCCCCTCCCACACACACATAGGTGCTCAAATTATTTACGCGAACTGCACCGACCCCCCCTTGTCAACAACGTCAAAATACCCACTAACAGGGGCGCGAGTTTTACTAACTGGTACGTGTTCTAACCTGCTGTGTTGATTTCCCGAACTTCGACGTTTCAAACTCAACAATTCGAGAGACGGAGTTTTTTTCTTCTCCTATAAACTAAAGCAAACGGCTGACGTTTACTCCTCTTCGGCGCAGGCATAAACGCGCCCATACGATTTTACCCTCGCACGCCGAACCCCTTTCCTGTCTGGCTTTCCTGGAAACAAGAAATACCCGCGTGGGTCAGCGGGAGGGTGACCTTGGGTATACGTATCAATGTCACGGTCAGTAATTTGGGGAAATCGTAAACGCAATGAGGCTGTTACCGCATTTACACACCTCCTTTTCTTGCGAATCTCGCGAGAAGCCGTTGCCGGCGAAACGGGTTATTTGCAAACAGGCCTAAGCACAATTATGTCTACGTCAGGAGACCTATATCGACGTGGGTTCGGAAACTGCGGTGACGGATCAGGGTTCACCCTGCGGAGGGCAGCGAAGCCGTAAAACGAACGGGCAGTACTTCCTGTCATCGCGTGTTACGCCCGAGATGTTTATATCAGGTCCCAGTTTATACCCGCTCCATTTACAGCTTGCGGAAGTCCTGTGCTTTTTCTTTTTGTTGCTTTTCGCTTAATTTGAATTGCAGCTGTAAATGACACGACAAGCCTGCTTTTATTGTAGGAAGAAAAAAATCCCTGCTTAAATGAAGGTTTATTGGCGATCGTAACTTGGGTAACAAATGTTCAGGTCTTCTTGACGCCAGCGACATTGTGGCCGCAGATTGGAGTTTTCGTAGCCGTAACGAGTAAGGGGTCACTTGGGACGTCGTGATGAAGAGCTCCTACCGAATAATTTATGCCTCCTGGTCCTCTTTACGAGGCGCAGATTTTGGCTTTTCGGTGTTAGCATCTTTGAACGCAACTGACGTGCAAGATAATTGAACAGGCACGAAGAATTGATTATCCGTCTATTTCCACCGTAAATATTTGTACGGTAAAATTTTGTGGGAGTTTGCTGTCTTTTCTTCCATTCTTCGAGCCGCGCACACGCTTCTCTGCTTTTAATTTGAGTAGTTATTTTCTTCCTTAGTGTCCTTTCAAGCGTAGATTTTCACGTTAGCGAAAGCTAACGCATGCTCCTCATAAAACGCAGGTATTGCATATTTTGCGCTAGCAAAAAAAGAGAAGTAATGATGCATCATTCTCTACGTGGTTGTCGTCCGCGAGTTCAATGGTGATACGCCTTTCATTTTGTTTCGTTTCTATAAGGACAGCAATTGGAAGAATGACCCATGCGTTGCGTATGCTGAAAGCAGTTTGAAGCTCGCAGTCACATTGATAAAGTTCATTGTCTTGTTTTTCCTGCCAAATGAACGTCGCTGCACCACGACTGGCTACTAGATGCCCTGAAGGAAACAGCGCCATTATAGTCTGAGCCGAACAAGTGGCATTATTTTACAGGTAAACAGCGTCACATACACCGGTTTTCTTGTTATCACTACTTCGACAGAAAAGCAGCTGCCGCTGCAGTCAATCGAGCTCTCCATATTCTGAGTTCAGGAACACAACGTCTTATCCATTGAGTAACAATGCTCAGGGTGAAATTAATCGCACTATACTGTGCAACAAACGTCTTGCAAGAAACTCGTCGTTGCTTATACGTTTTCTACGACCATTAATAGGTTGAAAAATTTTGCCCTTTTAAGTGGCTGTCTTTTTGTTTCTTAGAGATTGTGCGAACTTTAACTGTGAATGCTGCCCGGCCAGGTTCGTTGAAAGTTTTCGAAGCCTGTTTCTTGAAGCCTGAGTTGTGAAGACCGGCTTTGTGAAGCCTGTTGGGTGAAGTTTCGTTCGTGAAGCCCGCCGTGTTTCCCGCCAGCCTCTCTGACGTCAACCAGCGGCTGAGCCGATATTTCCAGTCATCGCAAAACTTCGACAATGATGTCAATTTACTGTTGGATCCGAAAGGATCTTGATCCCTTGAATTTAGGATGGCGTGTTGGTACCTTCAGGAGGTGGACCATATCACTTAGAAATGGAACTTTGGCACTACGTCTTTCTACCATTGCAAAAGTTTTGATGGGTTTCCGTCAGTACAACCCGTACTGCGGGGAACCAAGCTTGCAGTATAAGTGAAGGAGTGTAGGTTCTATTTGCAATAAAAAAACTCCACGAGCATTCCAAGCAAAACGTGGAACCTATCTGGCGAAATCTTTCGCAACTGTTGCCACTTAATTTCTTAAAATGTCGCCAGAAACTATAGTGGCGCGGGCGACAGCATGTGACGGAGTGATTATTTTCTTGCAGTGGATGTAGTGTTTCATTTCGCAAAAATCAAGCATTCATGAATTTTTTTATAAAAGGATACTGTAGATATCGCTCATCTATCGATTTTTTGCGTTATATTTGCGCAATGTCTTGTTCTTGTTCAACAATATTGATAAGTATCAACCTTAACACCAAACCTAAACGTTTAGATTTGCCAGTAGGTATATAAGACCATTGCGCAGATATTGTTTCACTTTGGCAGAGGGGCTGAATTGAGTCAC
Source organism: Haemaphysalis longicornis (assembly GCF_048455015.1). NCBI lineage: Eukaryota > Metazoa > Arthropoda > Arachnida > Ixodida > Ixodidae > Haemaphysalis > Haemaphysalis longicornis. Next base: position 186,818,070 of record NW_027526295.1, on the reverse strand, counting down.
TAATACACAGACAGGCATACAGACACGCCAAAATTTCTGCGTTTAAGTAGCCCAAGAAAGTCTATCGTCTTCACAAAAAGTAGGTCACTGACGGATGCGTACACACGCGCACGCACACGAAAGAAAAAGGCAAATTAGAGAGTTTTCTGGATGAGTGAGTGAGTGAGTGAGTGAGTGAGTGAGTGAGTGAGTGAGTGAGTGAGTGAGTGAGTGAGTGAGTGAGTGAGTGAGTGAGTGAGTGAGTGAGTGAGGGAGGGAGTGAGTGAGTGAGTGAGTCTAATTAAGTAATTATTAGTTATACAGGGTCTACATCCCTGTTTCTCTAACATTTCGAATGCCTTCATGCCGACTATCGTTTGACTCAACCACGAAGCTATGTGGTTTTCCGGCGTTTATAATAAAAGTCAAATCAAATATCCCTCGTGTAGACAAACCATTACAAATGTCATTGGAAGCTTTCAATTGCAGTGTGTACATTACTTTTTCCACGTCCTGCTTTCGCAAAATTGTTTTTATGATGCTCTACTGACTAGACCAACGCATTGCCTTAAAAAGTTCTGCCCCCTTGCCTACAACTAATGCAAGCTGCAATGCCAAAGTGAATTTTTGACAATAAATTTATACTTCATGGGAAGAGTACGTTTTTTATAATTATTGTCATATTTCCCGCTTTGATTATATGCAATAGTAGCTGCAATACACGTTTATCTCCGTAGATATCAACCAAAGGTAACTGTGGCAGGACAAAAAAATGTCGGTGTAGCCAACGCAAACATGCGAAGTAAGATAAGACCACCGCGTACGACATGAAAGTAGCGAAGCTGTACGCAACCTGCAAGACCATCCCGATGGTTCAAGTCCACGATTGCGGCCGATTTGCTTCTCCTTCGCTGCCGCAACGACCTTTACTCCATCTTTGCTGCTATAAGTGTGAGCTTCCTTCATTTCTTTGGAAGTGATAATCACGGGACATCACCCTGGACGGGCGTAGGCTATGAAGTGTCTTTCCTTTTCCAAGCAAGTGTTGCAACGATTTCGGGAGTCTTTCTCGTTCCGAGCAAGTGTTGACACGACTACGGCGAGCGCTGGATTTTTCTTTTCGGCTAATTTTGCTAATCTCACAAGTGGCTATGCTTGACTTCATAAATGTGTGTCGCGGATGCTGGGCAGTCGCCGCGAGGCGCGCCACACGAGAACTTGGCATTTTCATGGTTTTTTAAAATGCCGGGCGGTCGTTGCGAGGCACGCGTTCACGTGTGCTCGGAATTTTCTTGATAATTGTTCGCTCCGGACATGAAAACTAACGATTTTGTTTAACGTGATTTATATTTTAGGATACGAAGCCCTCCGCCGCCGCCCCCCCCCCCCCCCCCACCCTCCCTTGAATTTCATTTATAAGTAATCAGTTTATTAGAAAACAGTTACACATTTACGGCCTAGTTTAGCTCAGTAAAGAACTAATTTACGGTGTTATGAAAACACCCTAACAGCAGCGGTGTCACCGTGACATATCCAGGGGACGTTTAAGCTTTCAAAAGCCATTAGAAATTGAAGTACCTGTTCGAGGAACCGTGTGCAGCGCGAATCTCGTTCGAGGGCTCGAATACCATTCGGCTCAAATATCCTGTCGATTAGTTGGTGGGGTTCGGGTATTGGTTAGTCCGCTATAGTTTGGCCGACTATGTGTAAAACTTGGAAAATGCAATGGATATCAGCTCGTGTTTATAGTCTGTAATGCCACTAAACCTTTTGCGCGCTGTGCTATTTTTACTCATGTATATTTCTACCCGCAGGCCGGAAAAAGACTGACAGGCTCCCCTAGGTTCTGCAGGCCGGTAAGTCATCCTTACCGCATTTTGTACATAGAGTAAACCTACGTTATAAGAAAATCGCTTTGCCCGAAATCTCGCTGTATTCGATATGATTTATGGTGCCCAGTGAATTGCATTAAGATCAGATCTCCGCTTTTAAAGAAGCAATGCTTATTAAGAAACAAGTTTTCTGTCCCACGGAGTTTGTCATAAGGAGGGCTGGTAGTGTTTTATTACAGTGACGCTTAACCACTCTGGATGCATGTATGAGAGACAAATAGAACCGCCGCTTTTCCACATGTTGGAGGGATTCTTTAACTATTTGTGACATTTTTTGGAGACATACTTTTGTGGAATAATGACAAGTCATGTCTTTCGCACTGCGACTACCCATGCAGCAATTTGCGCACTGTCGTTCCATGTACATGGCACCGGTCTACCTTTTTATTGCTTCTCTTTACATTGGTGTAGCTACACACCACCGAATGAAATAAATGTGGCCTGACTCTCAGCGCACGGAACTCTTCGTCCATTTTCAACGCATGGAAAATGTGTTTTGAAGTTAAATTATTGTAATTAGCCTTATGGCTGATATGCACTATTCTAACGAATATACCGTACATTATGACTCATCTATTCATAATGAGTAACCACGAACAAATCTTTGACCCGACGAGGTGAAGTATTTTTAAATATTTGACTAATGCAAAAGGCTTTCAAGCGTTATTATCTTAATAAAAGTCAGTCATTAAACAAAACCACCAACATTTTTTTCGACAACTCCCTGCGCAAAATAAGCCCGCTGGTATTTCTTTCCAGCTTAAAGTGGGCGTGGGTCAACCTGCTACCAAATGCATAACAGCGGTGGCTTTTTTTTACGCGTTGGGTGCACTGATCGTGTTAAGGTGTATGTACAGCTTCAGAATACCTTTACAACATTCCAGTTAAAATATGAAAAATAACACCACTCCCCTGCTAATTTTTTTTATAATCACCTTGCATTGATATAGTTTCTTAAATTCACATAACAATGATGATCCTTTGGAGATAAAAAAAAACAAATTGCTGCGTAACCACGAACACCTCTTTTACCTGAAAAGAGAATGGCAATTCTAACTATTTCCCAAATGTAAAACTTGTTCGAAGGTTGTTATTTTAACAATAAGGAGTCATTAACCATACCCACCAAAACGCGGCAAAGACGACTCACTTATTAAAAAAAATAACTATTATAGCAGTAAGTATTCCACGCGTGGCCGGTGATGGCTCTCGACCACAGGATCCTTCTCGCAGCGAACATATAGAGACTTGGCGACCGCGGTGGCTGGCATTATCTCGTTAAACTTCCATTAACTGCGACGGCAGAACTTCGCAGAATTACATGTTCCCTAGAAATAATAAAAAGCGATTCGAGTTCACTCCAACTACAGCCTTCATTTGGAGCCGTAAACTTTTACTGAGGAAGTTGTCGACTGCATGGAGTGCGAAAATTGTTCTTCCAAGCGAGCAAGGAAGGCAGCAAGCAAGCGGCTGATTGAGGGCGCGCCAGCACCCGCAGGACACGAAGAAGTAGGCCACAAGCGTGCTGCAAAGAAGACAATTAGGAATTGCGCGAAAGTTGCAGGATTTTTGTTTCCCACAAAAATCTTGCTACATTTTGTAAGGGAGTTCCAAAGTATCCGACCAGTCTTCGGTGACGGAGGCATCGATATTTCTGGAGTACTGGGAATTTAAGCGTAATACAGAAAAGTGAAGTGGAAACCAGTATAGGTCAGCAAAAGGAAGGTTATGTTGTTGGTGAGAAAAAGCGGAGAATAAATCAGGGAGAAATTTTTCTAGAGTAAGTCGAGCAAGCACAGTAGTGCTATGCCGTTTTCACCCTTAGGTCGAACGACAAAAGAAAGAAATATCGGCGCGCGGCTCCTGCGCGCTTGCTGGCACGGGAGTTGGACATGGGGTAGTCTTTCTTTGTTCTTCACACCAGAGTACCATATCAAGGTATTTATTAAAGCTACTAAATGAGCCTACGTATACATTATAGCCTGCGTATGGAAACATGACCACCAGAATGGAAATCTTCCTGCTTTTTACGCGTGAGGCTAACGGTAAGAGTGCGGGAATTCAGGCATCTCATGACGTACGCGCTGATGCTAAACTTAACCCATGATCAAAAATTTCGTTCTTCGACTTACTAATATATATATATATATATATATATATATATATATATATATATATATATATATATATATATATATAGATATATATATAACTTCACTTGCAGCCCACGATAATGGTAAGATGATGATTATGGTGATGATGAAGTGTTCCCATCATTATCATCATCATAGTGTGTATAATCTGGTATTTTTGAAGTGGAAAAACTTATGGATTGTGCTTCTCATACGCCAAGCTTTTGTAAATTCAGAGCTCGGAGGCGACACCGACTTTTTTTTTTTTTTGCTTTGCCCGGTTGGGAGAGGTGAAAGGAGGCGCTGTCACATTTCCGGAGACCCTAAACAATAGAGGCAAAATAAAAAGAGTGCTTAATGATGGCTGGCCGTGCATAGTTTTTTATTACGTAATTATCTATTTTCTGTAGGCCTTGACGAAAGAGCATCTTTTATCTATAGCATTTTCGTTATTTTTTTCCCTTGTCCCATCCATTTTCATCTTTTGTTCGCCACGTCTTTCGGTAGCTGTCAATTTCGTTCTTTTTGTTTTCTTGTGAACATTCGCAAATGTGCAGGACTAGATGAGCCTAACGACTTGCGCACTCCGGACATTGTGGTAGAGCTAGAACGCACGTTGCCCGCACGGTAATCCAAATATATGCTCAAACAAAGATGCCTTGCTAACATCCCGAGCACATTTACATTTGTTAGAAGGGTGTCAGAAACACTGCAGTCACTACTGACGTGCGCGCACCCATTTCGGAAAGCCATCATCGGTCCCCAAGGGCATTTGCAAGAGGTACGCGGCAGCATTTGTTTCGGTCGTGGGATTAGCGCGCCTACGGCGCTGCCTGAAATTGCCCCTCGGGAAACGCTGAACGCAGCCTCGTCAGCTTATGGGTTGTGCGGTTTTCCGACAGTCCACTAATTGCGTAGTTTCCGCTCTAACGTGTACATCCGCTCATTACTTCGCGACCGCTTCCTCTTCACGCTAAATTCCGTCGTTACGTGTTTTCTCAACGCGGTGTAAATTCTGTGCATTCAAACCTGCGGGTCATGTGCTCACGTCTCTCGAACACGCATCAACTCGTTAAAGGTGTCTAATGGATGCTTGTGATACCTAGATGAGGCATTTCGTTGCCCCTGGCTGCAGACAGCGTATGATTATCTTCTTATCCGGTGATTACCAAGGCGTATTTTGTTATCCGTATTGACATCGGCTAACTATCTTCATTTCGTTCCCTGGTATGCGTATTTAGCCTAACGTAGGGAGTGGTATGGGCGAATTATTGGCCCTTCTTTTGTTAGATGAACCACTATTGAAAGTGACATTTCAGGGCCCGCTTTCTTCTTTTCGTGTGCTTTTAACCTGGGGCGAATGATTACTTCTGTGTGCCTCTGTTGTGTTGCTCATCTACGCTGAACAAAGTCGTTGACCTATACCATCGCGTTCAGCGTAGAAAAAAAATTCATGCGGCCTTGTTCATGTTTCGGCAAGTCGGTCACCTCATAACCTTTGGGGCGGCTCCTGAATGTCCCTCCACTCTACCATGTACGAACCACCTGGCGTGAAACTGTGAAACCGATCAGACGCGAACGATGCAAGCGCCAATAAATCAGCTAGTATTGTTCAACGGCACAAATCGACTACTCTGTAAGGCTCTACTTTTGATATTCCATGCACATATTCCAGGCAAGGAGGAGGAGTCGGAGAATTTTAGGGGACGGAATGCTGGGAAGGGAAAACGTGGGAGGGAAGGACGGTTTGCGAAGGAGAGGAGGACTGCGGAACGAGAACGTGACAATAAAAAATATAGTGCCCTTCCATTCTGTGAAGACGGGTGACCTGCGAATATGTGCGCAGTGCACGGTGTGCACGAAGCAAAGCACGTTGGTTTCTAATTTGCGATTGAGCATAGTTCTTCCTAACCAATTAGCTGAATGAAACGTGGCAAGACTCTAGCTTTATTCTAGCGGGCAAACCAGGAGCTGTCTGTTTCCCCCCGCATCGTAGGCATCTTACTCTCCGGACAAACAAGGAGCTGTCTGTTTCCCTTACTCTCGTAGGCATCTTAACCCCATCCGCTCGACCACTGAGGACACCAGACAGGTCGCATTTGGCCATGAGATGTCCACGTTTAAACCTCCCGCCAGCACAACGGACATGTCATCAGTGAGGGCATGAAACCTATAGCTGCGTGTTCACGCCCCCTTCCCCGTTCCATCCACTCCCAACCAGTGCACGCTTAAACCGGCAACTGGTTATGTGCGCGTGCTCACGTGCGCGACGAGAAAGCCCTTCAAGCTGAACTAGAAATATTGGCTCACGTCGGAGTTCCATGCAAGCGGGCAAGTCGCTGTTGTTCAGGGAGGAATTCGCAGCTGCTGGACGAGCCCGAACTTGCGGAGAGAAAGGCGGCGGCAGCGGCTTTCTGTTGTTTTCGCGCCAATTCGCGCTTCTGTTCCGACTGGCGCTCCTTCAATTCCCGCTCCTCTTCCTCTGATCGAAAGGCATAGGTCCGTCTGATTGCGAGTTAAAACCTGTAAGGACCCAAACTTTATTCTAGCGGACATACATGGGGCTAACCAACCCAAACCGCGCGAGCACAGAGGACAGCTGACAGGTCGCACTGAGCCGTGAGACTTCCACGTTTAAATCTCCCACCAGCACAACGAGCATGTCATCAGTAGCGGCATGAAGCCTACCTGTGCGTGCACGCCCCCGTCCTTCCACCGCCAAGCCATGCATGCATAAAAAGACGAGTGGTGATGGTAGCGTGCTTAGGCGTAAATGCACTGGCGAAAATATCGCACGGAAATCCTTTCAAGCTAAAGAATTACGGGCTCACATCATCGTTCCAAGCGGGCAAGGTGCTCTTCATCCGGGAGGGATTCGCAGCTACTCGACGAGGTGGAATTTGAGGCCACAACAGTGGCGGCTGCATGTTCAGTGGCAGTGGCTTTCAGTCGTTTTTACGCCCATTCGCGCTTCTGTTGATTCGCCGTAATAAACCTAACTGCGCCGCAGGCATTATCAGCCCATTGCGCAATTCTGGTGGCGAGGATAATAACATTCATGAAAGAAGGTCGGCGGAGGCGAGGAGGAGCGCCACAGCACCGCCGAGTAAAGCGGCTTCACCGGAACGAAAACTGGGGGAGAGGGAGTTGGACATCAACTGCTTCTCAGTAAAAAAAGTAGAGAGGGATTGGAGAGGAGTGGAGAAGTGAGGGGAAGAGAGGAGTACATGAAATGTAAATGTATGATTACGTCAGGCGTAAAGGCATACTATACTGCCTTTTTATGTAGTATATGCAGTATGAGAGAGGGACAGAGAGAGAAAAATTGGAGAAGGGCAGGAAGAGGAAGAGAGTGAGGTGTATGTGGGGGAGAAAGAACGCGGCGTCACGTTGTACGTTCGGCCGAAACGCATCCGCATTTCGACGTCATTTTTTCCTTCTTCGCCTTAATGTCCCACAAAATGGTGTCTAATGAAACCACTCAGGAGCTGACCGCTGCTGGAAAAAGGGTCGATTTTCGCCCCTTTATGTGGAATATAAAATTACAAAAAAGTGTACTTAGCTTTTAATTTTTCGTTAATTGGGCGCTACTGTATCAACCTTTTTAGAACAACTTCACAAGTACAATATTTTGAATGCAGCAAGCTTTTACCTTGACTGAAGAACCACAGAAAGGCGCCTTTGTTCGACACTACTAACATCACAAAAAACTAGGTAAAAATCCCCACTTCTTTTAATCAATATTGCGGCCCGTAGAGTTTTACCTGATGGTTTTGTTTCACCTGCATGGAACCTGGTAGAACCACGTTTTAAAATTTGTACTGATGACAAATTCAGGGGTTTACTCTCGATGAGTATTGTAGAACACTCAAGAACTAGCGACCACTCGATCATAAAAGCAATGCACTGTTCTTAAATGCTCGATGTTACAAAAACCGAAAAGGTCTGGCTCACTTCAAGACAGACAAAACTTCTGGAATAAACGGTGTATTAAGTGATCTGAATCTGAACGATTACTGGATGAAGAGACGAAATAAAGAATTTCGGAAGCAAAGAATCGACTCGAGCAGCGCGAGGCAGGAGCGGCTGGAGGTCGATGGGAGAGGCCTTCGTCCTGCAGTTGGCCTAGTCAACTGCGGTTGTTGTTGTCGATTATGATGACGACGACGACGACGACGACGACGACGATGATGATGATGATGATGATGATGATGATGATGATGATGTTATCTTGCATAAGTGGTCACTTTGGATTAGCTTTTCGGGGAAGGTCTCTGCTACCGCACCATAGCGCGTTGAACGTGCCACTGTGACGGGTTGTCATATTATACCTCTAGAAAGCGGCGCTGTGACCTCTATTCTCAGGTAAGGAAGAGAAATAATGTCAGGGAGGAGTAAAGTGAGTTTGTCACTGCCTTTCGTAGTAGGCACATTCAAGCGGTATTCTGCAATGATATGATTTGCAGCTTTCTGATCAGAAAATGGGCAGAATGTTCTTCAAGAGAAGCATATGTGACTAGGGTTCCGTGAATTTGTCTTTTGGGTGACTGAAAATGCTTTTCTTCCAAGCCAACTTTATCTTGAGTGCTTAGCAGAAAGCTATTGAAGCTCTTGTTTTATCTAAACTTTCCCCGTAACATTTGTATGACAAGTGTCCGCTAAGCCGACTATATCATCACATGGTGTTTAATTTACTTGCCAATATTAATTAGTTCGGAATGGACGGGTTCGAACCTGGGTTCGAAAGTCTGTCGCCCGATCTTCGTTGGTCATCCACCTTCACAATGTTCAACGGCTCATGATTTTTCTTTTGTTATTTTGTCGCCCGATACCCAGTGCTTACAAAGCTAAGGATAATCTCGGACTCTGATTCCGCTTCTTTCCTTTTACGCTCAGGCATATAGCACAACTGTAAACCCTACAGCGCACTCACGCATGCGGGCACGCACGCACACAGCCAAGCGCGAACGATCGCTAACATCATCGTCTCTACTGGCGCCTTCGAACTTTATACGCACCCCATGCGACACGCACGTTGAAAGGAGACAGTAAAGGCCCTTAATGTACGAAGGCTTGATATTGTTTCGAATGAAATATACAGGGCACTGGCCTGTCCTCCACCGGACTCGTATTTTCCAAAAGAGTGAACAGGCTATCGAACGTGCGAGAAGCCTCTGACACTGTCATAATATACTGCCAATAACCAACGCTGGCGTGAGGGGTACCCCTCGAAAAAGTGCTCGGCGCGACTCGTAAAAATTTTGCGGAGACACTTCGTAAACTTTATATCGATTCTGACGCGCCGCGCGTTTCAATACGATCAGGGGCAACGACACAGGCAAGGCTATAAGGCCGAGCCGCTTCTGTAGGCACAACATGCTGCATCCGAGACCCTTACACATAACAGTAAAGTGCGTTGGCATTGCTGCTCCCGTGTATTTGTGTTTACCCTTTCGGCACTCGGCTTACTGGCGACGTTTCAATACTCCAGCCACCCATAAGCGCCTGCGGGAGTAGTCGCAGCTCTGCGCCGAGAGAGCCTTTGTTATTGGAACAAGCACGTGTCCATATTTATATATAGCTCTGTTTTGCTTTGAGTTTACGCCGTCGTCGGCTCTCGTATTTTGCAGCAGGGATATAAGTTTACGGGTATAAAACGTGACTCTGTTTAATACCCCCACGCTTGGTTCGGTGCGTATGGCGCAGTAAGCAGTCGAGATTGGAGCTAAGGTCAGTGTTTTATAGAACACGCGCCATTCTAGTGCCGAGGCAAGCACATGTTTATGTTTCACCGTGTTGGCATCGGGTTTCCCGGAATGCGACACCTCATCCTTACGACTTAAATTTGTTTCTTTTACATTAGTCATGGAATCGTTTCACGCGAACTTTCAAATGTCAACAGTTTTCTGAGTCAGTTGAGGCGCGAAAAAGGGACTAGGGCTCAGCTGTTTCGTGTATTTACGAAGGATGCCGCAAACAAGTAAATCAGGCATAGAGTGCTTTACAGCGTATGAATTACGAAGGGCTGCTGGGTGACGCGATTTTAAAATAAGATCCGAATCCGACTGCGCTGCGAAAGCAACACGGCCGCTCGTCGAATGAAAATGAAACACAAATGGGGGAGGAGAATTTTTTTGCGCCTTCGGATTTGCTACAGTGTCTACAGATTTTTTGCTTAATATACGTCGGGTATTCTACACAGCTATTATAAAAATTTTGAACCTCGTGTTCCGTTGAGATGGATCTATAATAAACCAAAACGCGACAACTACCTAGCACATCCGTTATTAAAAGGGCCTTTTAGGTCATTAGTTCAAAAACCTGGTTTGGCCGAGTGATGACCCACATAATGGCGGATGGAGGGCACCTAAATCGGCCAAAGGTCAAACAATTTGACGTTTGAAGCCAGATTTCTCAGGGAAGTTCCTGCAAACAACGCAAAGTAATTGAGTTGAAAAAAAAATTGTGTCTTGATTAGGACCTAACCCACGATCTCCAAAATTTGAGACTAGATTGTATTCCCCAACATTAAGAAGGCTCTTTTAAAGTTGTGACGCAATAGCGTTATTAGGCTCATTTTTCGATTTTTCCGAGACTGCGAGCCGTCCGCTATCAGGCGTGCTCACCAAGCGTCCGCGGAAGTATGTCATCGGTGCAAACAGGAAATTGCATCTGAGACAGCCAGATGCGAGGGCTCGACGGAATCAGGAGCATGGAGCAGCGTCAGTTGATTGTGCAAAGGACGACAATGATATTACGACAGCGACGAAAGGAAGGATGCACGACTTCACAAGACTCCACAACTGCCCAGTGAAGTTCGTTCGAAGCACCATAGATAGTCGCAAGGTCGGTAGACACGATCGCCAGCCATGCCCGCAACTTAAGCCATCAACGAAACGCCTGTACGCTTCCCCGTGGAAGGCTACTTCATAAACTCTATCCCACCCCCCACCCTCCTCACTCCCTATCCCAGAGCAGTGGGAAATCCTGCTGATCAGCCGGAGCCTTGAAGACCAGAATAACCTGGTCCCCAGGGCACGTCTGGCAGCTATAGCGCAAGGATTCGTGGACTAGAGAGTCCTTCTCCGCACCGGCGAGCGGCCATAACACCTTCCGCTCCGCACAAGAAAAGTTTTCATCATCATCATCTACTATCAAAATTGACGCCGGGCCAACATTGTGTCACCTAGCTAAGAAAGAGGGCAAAAGATTCAATCAGGTATGTCAAAAACAAAAGAAAGCATGCGTTATAATCGGAAAAAATAGAGTCTCAATAAGAAACAAAACAGAGAATATATCGTCTAATTACACCAATTTTAAAATGATTCTTCGAATTTGTCGCGGCCTTGTCACTGCCGTGAGCTCTGTCCTGCAAGCTATGAATGGTGCCACGAAAAACCCCAAAAATAGGTCGGCTTATGATACCAGACAAAAGTCACGTAAGAATCCTCGGCTTCGGCCGGCAGAGGAGCGGCTGGGATGACCTCACAACTGCCGAAACACGAGAAACCCTCAAACATTTTGCCCACAATGCAAAATGCCTACCCAGGGGAAGAGTAGGGATGAATGAAAGAAGAAAAGACAAAACTAATGCAGGCAGTGATCGTACGACCTTGCGTACTACAAACGTGCCCACACTGGGTAAAACTGAATAAACACCATCATCAGGACAGCATATAAGGCAGCCCTCGACCTTCTAATCTCCCCAATCACCCCAAAGGTTCTTACATTCTGCTGATAATAATTTTGAAGAAATCAGAGAGGCCATTCTCCCAGCACAAAAGGAGCTCATGGGAAAAGTAAAATTGGGACCGACCCTTCCATGGAATATAGGCTCACCTAGAGAGAAGAAAACGGCTGGACGCCATAATGGATATGTCACCGATCCAACGACTCTCCATAAAGGTTCTCCCCCACCGAGAAACATAGATCCAAACCTATACAATGATAGGTGACAACACAAGTTCACATCAATTAGGGTAAAGCTACAAAATTATTACAGGAGAGTATACGCCTACGACGGGAAGTTTGAAAATACAACGTCAGCAATTGTCGTGGTTCACTACCGTGACAATCGCTTTGACTTCATCACCTTCCTACACATAGGAACGGAAAAAACTGAAATAGGAGCCATCCTCTTAGCGATCCGCCTAGTGGAGCTGTCGAATAAGTGCTGAAACACCGTTATACATGCTCAGAAGGCCACAGGAAGAGTACTTAAACGCATGAGAAAGGTTTTTTTCTATCCGCCGTAATGAGAGTGTACATCACATTAACACCCGGCACAAAGGTCAGGAAGGAAACGAAACAGCCGATCAAGATCGCCGCAAACTGGCATACCGTGCTCTCTGTTGACGCCGCCTATTACACCCCCTCCGTGAAAATATGGAGAACGTCTTGTCATTCTACGACTGCGAAAACAATTCTTCCCCGTGCCACACGGGGATCTAAACGCCGTACAGTCGCAAACTCTTCCAGTATGCAAAACAACACATATATCCATGAATCTGTGTGGGCGAAGACGTTTGTTAGGAAATGTCCGACATCAGTTTAAAGCTGTGCTAAATACGGGGAAGCACTAACTCTGTTCTACGCCCACACAAGCGTAGATGGCCTCTGCTTTTCCTTTGCCGCTTTGATTAGAAACTGTCGCGGCTACGGTAGCTCTCGTCACTAAAATTCAGTTCTCGGAAAGAATAGATGGTAAATGCACCAACTTCCATATCCAAAAATATGCACAAGGGTGAACAACTCAAACATTACATAATCAAGTTATATTGCCACATGGGAGGCTTCCCTGATCAGCTTGCCACGCGAAGATCAGCGTGAGCTCAATCTGGGACCCTGTATTTTGGGGTTCCACCCTTCGGGTCTACCATTACTCCATTTCAAGTTCGGAGCTGTTTAGGGGCCCGAATTTTCTTCGTAGCTCGTCCGCGGTCGCGGTGTTACGCGGCGTCAGGCAGCCAGAGTCACGCGGCATTACGCACCCAAGCAGAGGCTTTGAAAGGATACCCGCTTGTCCCTAAATTCAGCCTTATGGTCAAAAGTTCAGAGGATACTTGGACAAGAGGTTTATATAGGCATAATCGTTCGAAACTCCTGGAACGGCTGGCACTGGTCATACATGTCCCAATTTAGCGGAAAGAAAACTGAAGGTACATTTGAGGCAAAATATATGTACTTAACCGGCAATCTCCGAAGTTATTTAGTCACGAATGCTCATTGGGTTGCTTTTTACAATAGTCAGCCAAAAAATATTACGATACTCCTTAATGCGATGTTTGGGAGCAGCAGCAGTGCGCGGAGGCAGCACTCACTCGTGGGTTCTCGCGACGGCAGCGATGAGGAGCCTCTGCATCGGCGGCGCGAAGGGTGTCTCGTGAGAGGACCGTGAACTGCGTCTTAGGGAAAGCAGATCATATTCACGCGCACGCCCCCCTCACGTTTTCGCCCACCGCACACTCTTGGAGAGCGCTGGCTCGCGCCGCCGCGGCGAACCGCCCTATCCTCCAGATTTCGCGACACTCTCCTCCTTTGCTATCTTTCATCGTTCGCTTTTTCTTTCACTCGTTGGTCTTTCCATCGCTCCCTCGGTTACGCCGACAACGCGACTTAGCCCAGAGACGGCTGCCTAAGAGCTGCGCCCCAAAAAGGTGGCCACAAAAAAAAACAAAAAAAAAACGAAGCATTCAAACTGGACCAGAAAGGCTCCAGCACGTGTGAGATGAAAGCAAGCACAAAACTAACAGGACTCCCCCTTGTGCTCTTCCGGGCAGAACAAGAAACAAAAGATAAAGAAAGGGATGAGAGCTGTTCCAGGAGAAGACGCGCGTGCACTACGATGGCGGGAAAATTGAATTGCATTCAACAAACCTCCGCTGAACTATTCAAGAGAGGAGTGAGACAGAAAGGGGAAGGGCATGACTGGTGGTAGCAAAGAGCGGAGGACGGCGCCACAGCCCCTGTGGCGAATCACTGCTCCACACTTGACAGCTTTCGCATTGAGTGGAACTGCTTTATTTTTTTCTTAAACTATCATGAACTCCTACTCAACAAAGGTTCCTCTTTATCTCTCTCTCTGTCTTATATAAAAAGCCAAAACGATCAAGCAGGACTCCACGAAAGAGAATAAACACTTTGAAACGCTGACACTGTCCTCATTTCGCCAGAAACTGGCCAACACCCCGCAGCCACACTTTTCACACCCACAATCGCGTAGATGGCCTCTGTCTTTCTTTGCCGTGGTGATTAAAAACCTTCGGGGCTATGCTAGCTCTCGTCACTGAAATTCAGTTCTCAGAAAGCATTGATGGTAAATGCACCAATTCCGTTTTTAAAAAGCTCGCTCGAAGCCGAAGTAATACCATCGCGTCATACGTCTCAAAGGGCCCATAAAAACAAAATGCAAGTTTGGCTAATTCCAAAGATTGCCTCGTTAGAATAACACTGACACAACTTTTAACGCAAACTTCGAACAGAGATTGGGCATGTGACACCCTAGCCACTTTTCCGCGCCGAACCTATGACGTGTTATGGACAGTTTGTTGCGATTGGCTGAGGCCGACAAAATCTAACGCAAATCAAACAGGTTAAACACGGATTACAAGATTTCAGAACGACCTATTGGCGCTAACATTTAGTGCACATTTCCTTATTTTAGCAGTAAGAATGTTGGGCTAAGCAATGGATGTTACTTTTTTCTTCCTCGTGCCTTAATCGTGCGTACACGTAAACAAGAAATGTTTTCTTGACCAGTAAGTGTTAAACATTCGGGGATACTTTCCAGTCTTTCCTTACATTCAATGCTATCTCTCAAGAACTTTTTTTATTTCATTTTTATTTCTTGGCAAAAACCAAGGGGAGGCTGAGACTAAAGGCGAACGTGGCCTGACAGAGCCCTCAGCCACCCGATTTACAGCGTACATAACAACCCGTCTGTTCACAAATTTAAGCATGATAGCACAATCGTAATAGAGAAAGCCCAAAGCAAAGTCATTACTACACTTCTTATGTATTATACAAAGCAAAGGCCTCAAATTCACAAAGGGATCACAATGTACACATAAACGCAGTAATTCGTACGCATGAACTTTCATCAGTTACACTACTATGTCACAATTACGTATTAATATATTTTTGTTTGTAAGTGTTTTTAATTTCTACCTTTAGGGGAACATGTAGACATATACTTCGAACCCTTAATTATATATCAGTATTGCGAGCGTTTTCCTTTAGTACACTTCTTTGACCTGTTTTTTAAACTAAGTTCACTGGCGTCGAAGTTTAATTTTTCTCCTAATTTATTTAATATTTCAGTTGACTGGTAGAGGAAAGATTGCTCACCATAGTTCGTTCTTACTTTTGGAGTGTGCCGTATTGTATGCCTGAGATGGTAGCCAGAAGATTTATTGTTAACTTGATTGTGGGTCTTTTGCTTATAAATGGTGTGCAGAACCTTCATGTAATAGATTTGCTCAGCTCGAAGCATTGAATATTCAGTAAATAAGGGACTTGTTCTCAAATATGCGTAACAGCCACGATAATCTAAATATATGCGCAAAATTCTTTTTTGCAATACAATGAGCCTGTTATAATTAGTTGTAGTTGTGGTCCCCCACACCAAAATCCCGTAGCATAGTTTCGAATAAATGAGAGCATCGTATAAGTTTTGTTTCAACCATAGTGGTATCAAATGGCCGATTCTATATATGAGACCTATACTTTTAGAGAGTTCGGAGGACAGGTGAGCAATATGCGTATTCCATGAAAGTTGTTCTTGAAACCAAACACCTAAGAACTTCTGTTCTGTCACTCGGTTTAACTTGGTTCCGTTCAATATAATGGGGATTTCTTTCTCGACATTTTTATTGTACGGCCTAAATATCATGTAAGTTGTCTTTGTAGCGTTAAGTTGCAATTTGTTATCTAATAAACAATTTGATAATTGTTTCAAGTAAACATTTACCATTGAGTGAAGTTTAATTATATTATCAGATGTGACGTAAACGTTAGTGTCATCCGCATACATTACAAGTTCTTGCGGACCTTCTATATTTATGATGTCATTTACATAAACTATAAACAGTAACGGGCCTAACTTGGAGCCTTGCGGGACACCTTGTTTTAGCTCTAATATGTCTGATGCAATGGAGTTTAGTTGAACAAACTGCTTTCTTTGGCTCAAATAGCTTTTTAAAAGGTTACCTCCCACGCCACGTATTCCATACCTCTCCAATTTATTTAGCAAAATATTTTGATCTATCGAATCAAATGCTTTTTTAAGGTCTAAAAACAGTCCAATTGTGAACTGCCTGTTTTCAATGTTTGCAATTATTTATCCATGTACAGCTTTCCCGCTCATGGCTGTCCTTTCAACAGGGATTACCTTGTAGTTATTTAGCGTAATTGAAAGTTATTTTGCGCTGCTAATATTGGGGGTGAGAACTTGCTTTGCGCACAGTTTCAAGTCTTGCACGTTTTGCGGCTAGGTTCCTGAGCCATGGAAACTATCCCATACAAATGCACGGGGGGTAAGATTTGACAGCGAATTGCACATAAAATATTCGGAATTCTGGAAAGTTCGTCTAGTGTTTTCATCTCCACGTTGACGTCTTGCTTTGTGACAAATATCACTTTCCTGAAGTGGTTTCTCTAGGTTCCTAGGTCGGAATTTTGAGCGAGAAAGCTGGGTATAGGCTTTAATGTACAGTAATGCTTGCTCTGTTGATTATGATTTTTGGTAACCATATTGATACTTGGAAATTACATTGTGTTTAAGAAAGAAAGTCGATAGTCTATTATAGATTACTCCCTCAAATACCTTGGAAAAAACTGCCAGGACAGATATTGGTCTGTAATTTGATACATTGTCGTGTGCTCCCCCTTTATGAATCGGCGTCACTCTAGCAACTTTAAGTTCCTCAGGAAAAACACCGGTGGACAGACATAGATTAATAATGTACGCTAATACGTCACTTAGTTCTAGTGCCACGCGCTTAATCACACTCGATAAAAATCCTTCAACTCCTGCCGCTGCATAATTATTTATTTTTCCGATAAGGTCCCGTATTTCGGTATCGTTCGTAGGTTCAAAAAAGATAGAGCTGGACAATCGTGGAATGCCAGTCGCGCCGCGGCCGCCGTTATCAGTGTGTGTTGGGTGCGCACCAGCATCAGTAAAATGAGTATTCATACAGTTGGCTAGCTGAAGGCTCTCTACCGGCTCTCCATTTAAATGCGTGAATTGTGGCTGTGTTATTGTTTTTCTACTTGTTATTTTGTTAACAGTGTCCCAGACTTTCTTAGGCTGGCCTCGTATCTGAAAAAAAAAAGCCGTTCGTAATATTTGCTTTTCGCTCTCATTAAATCGCTCTGTATCTTGTTTCTAAACTTTTTGTACGCCTTGCGCATTTCGGGATCCTTCGTTTTTATAAAATTGTGTAACATAGCTTTTTTTCTTTTTTATGCGTTTATACAGATCTGGATCCACCCAGGGTTTTCGCACCCTTTTGGTTCTTTTACTAGCAGGTTGTAGAGGAACGGCTGCATCATAGCATTCTCCTATGGACTGCAGGAAAACAGTACAAGCGATATTCGCATCGCTCACCCGATAGACGATTTTCCAATCTAACGATTCCACTAGTTCTCGGAAATGTTCGATTGTGCGATTGTTGATCTTACGGAAAAAGCGCGGTTGAGGGGATAGATCATCTATAACAGAATGAGTCTCGATAAAGAAGAAAACTGGAAAATGACCACTGATATCCACAGTCAGAACTCATGTCGATATATCGCAATCACAAAAATTCGATATACAGACATCCAAAAGTGTGGCACTGTTAGTGTCAATTCTAGTTGGTAGCATTATGTGATTAACATAACCATGACAAGATAACAAGGTTTTCAGTTCAAGAGACGCTCCTTTTTCCAAGGTCATATCGATGTTCAAATCACCCATTATAGTGCACGATTCATTGCGCGAACAAGCATAACAGCTCCAAGAAGGTGTAAAATGTTCTTTTGTTACCCGCAGGAGGTTCATAGACTGTTCCTGTGAAAGCAATACTTTGTAAGCGGGAAACCTCCTATTATATACTAACTTGGCGAGATTACGCTGTAGAAACCTCTGCAGCTTTTGTAGAATTAGTTGACGGCCGTTGCTGCCACGTAAACTTACGCCTTATAACTTACAATCCTTTAGAAACCTCATCAAACATTTCGCGAATGTTATATCGAGCCCACAGCGAAACTCTTCCGTCTAATTTAATCTATGCAAGATAACATTTCAGGACACTCGAGAACTTTCATGAGAGTAATGCGACCTCATGAACCGGTGTCTTGCAGACAGCCGCGCTTATATCCTGCGCCAGACCTCTAACCGAATTTCCCCACACGTGTCGACACCGCTAACCAGTTTGCGTTGGGAACAGGGGGCAGAAAAAAACGGCGGGAAAGGACGTTACCGAGACTATTTGTGTCGCGGGAAAACTTGATTAGTGTCATGCGTACTGCAGACGAAAGCCTCTTGGTGTAAGTTACGCCATCATCAGAGCCCATATGTTCGCTTCAACAAGAAACTCGCTGTCGCAGAAAGTGATATCTGTGGCGTTCCTAACCCACTTTTGAACCCGCCTGTCGGCTGAAAGCTGAAGATGCGCATGGCTATCTGAACAAAAGACGCATCTGCCGATTCCCACGCCATCGCCGGAAAAGAAAGAGTTAAAGGGTTCGTTGTTAATGCTATAGGCATTTATAGGATCGTCAGTTCCCCTTCGTGAAGCCTCAAGTTCCAAAGGGACATGATGAGGCTAGTTCAAGGTCACCACATTGTAGTTCAGTGATCCGCTGCAAAGTCATCTGGTTGAAAAAAGGTCGCTTTGTTGAAGAGGATGCTGATTCGTTGTACAGTCGAACCCATTTTTAGCGATCCCTGATATAACGTTCTATCGGTTATAACGACAATATGTTGGTGCACTTACGTCTTTCCTATGCTACCAATTGAAACGGCATCCAGATATGCCAAACGCTTTTTCATAGCGCCCTACTTCTACAACGAACGCTTCCGACATGGTCACCGCAAAAATATGGCGCATACGAACTGGAAAAAAAATCAGAACAGTCCTTAAAGCATCAGAAAGGCGGCGTGCTGGTGCGTTGACGCTTGTATTCTTGAGGGGACTGCTAGAACAGCGTGTAAATCACTTAGAGGACTTGAAAAGGGTCATTAGAAGTCCTACAACTGAGCATAATCAAGCAGCTATCACCCAGTACTTTGAAGTGAACAATGTACCTGAAGGCTTTTGTGTGCGTGCGTGCGTGCGTGTGTGTGTGTGTGTGTGCGTGTGTGCGTGTGTGCGTGCGTGCGTGCGTGTGCGTGTGTGTGTGTGTGTGTGTGTGTGTGTGTGTGTGTGTGGGTGTGGGTTGGGTGTGGGTGTGTGTGTGTGTGTGTGTGTGTGTGTAAGTTCCTCTGGGCTTTGAAATCGTTTCAAGAGAGATTTCGGAGTACATTCAACCACATGTGTTTATTGTAAAAATAAACTTATTTTGCGCCGCAGTCATTGTTTCTTTTTCTTTAGATGTCGTTAAATTTGTTTTTATCCTGGTAATTAGCAGCCTTAAATTGTACGCTACGGTAAAGGTAATAAAGTGTGAACAATTTAGAATCTTAAGCACATGCAAGATGCTATACCTCAACTTTTTACGCCACTCCGTATCACTTTCCGCTCAACCGTTGCGATCGATGTTCACGCCGCCCAAGTGTGGAGTCGAACGCAGCACTGCTCGTCGCAAAAAGCGCCGATGGTTACTTAGCTGCCATCTAGAGATCGCGATTGGCCGGCACTTCCATTTGTGCAGTTACTGATAACGAATCGTGATGACATTCCAACATTCGAACTTCGTTCTTCGGCCACCACGCACCGCTAAACCACAGGACTCAATAAAAGAAGTGTTTCTTGCCCTCTCGCCGGCCGAAGCGACGCAGCTCCCGGTACGCTCAGCAACGGCCGGGCTGGAGGAGCGGCGAGCGTCCAAATTGCGCGCCCGCCGCTCCTCCAGCCCGGCCATAAGGCTCAGCCACTCAGTCCGACGCGGCTGATAGCTACCGAAGCCATTACGACGAGTGTAGATTTTAAAGACGCCCGAAAGTATCTCTTCGCGGGAATTATGCCGGTAGCGACACGTTCGACGCAAACAGAGTTTAGTTCGTAAACAAACTACGGGCGCCCCTTTATGAAGCGAAAAGACTTAACTTGCCACCGAAGGGGTCAATGTTTGACATGTTCGCTAATTTTCATGCGTTTTAAAGGGCGAGCCCATATACAACGAACTGCTGATTTAACGACCACTTTTCGCGATACTTTCTAGTTCGTTATAAGCGAGTTTGACTGTATTGACCAGCTGCGCGTTGTATTGACCAGCTTATGGGATTGCCCGCGGGAATACATCTCATGTGCCCGGCAAAAACCAGATTTTTTTCCGGAGGGTAAATTGTCATTCTTACCAAAACTAGCCACCCGCAGGCACCAGCAAGGCGCGTCGCAGGGGAATAATAAAGAAAGAAAGAGATATTTAGGCAAAAAAGTATGTTAGACAAGAAACAAGTGTCTTTACTGGATCCACCACGAACACAAAATACGTAACCATAATAACAAGCGTGATACCCCACGAGGACGAATAAAACGGGGGAAAATATTTTGTACAGAGATCTCGTTTGCCCCTATAAAAATACACGGTCTTGCATCTATAAAAACTGGTGCAAAACAATAGCGGCATCTGCAAATAAGGGTTATTTAAATGTCTTCATGCGTAAAGTCACGTCTAAAGTTTGCGCCTAATTTTTTTTTGTCTTGGAACACCGAGAAAAAAAGGATGAAAAAGGGTTTTTTTAACGCCGAGTCACCAAACCACCGTTAAGTAAACTTATACGTTGGGACATTTTATACGTCCCGCAAGGATTTGCCCGTCGTTATGAAGCGCTGGAAAAAAGGAGGCATGAAGCACTGCACTATTACGGTGTGCTCTGTCTGCATCTTTAGTTTCGTTTTGTATAAAGGCACATGACTTCAAAACACACACTTTGCACATTTTTGCCCCTTCACAGGGCATTTGGGCTCACTATTTACACTGCAACTGAGAACCTTGTTCTCTTATTATGTTAACAATATTTATGAAATTACTAATGATAAAAAAGGCCCAATATTTGAATACAGCTGTCTGTATAAAGACTGACGATGGTTACATCCTTTCGTTCGAGCTAAGAATACCAATTCCCATTCATCGGGGCACATATGGAGGCAATGTGAAAAATAAGCTAATTGGATGTGAATGTGAATGAAAGCCCTTTTTTGCTTCTTACCCGTTGTGTAGCTCTACATCGTTTTCTGGCTTCATTTACGGTAGCACAGTGGACTAGTGCCGTCTACCTCTCTTTGTCAACATCACTTCTTACTCGACAACTTCATTGGTGCGTGATGCTCAATGAATAAATATCACGGACGTTTCTGTCGTTTGCTTAATCCAAGTAGGCAAAAAAAAAAAAGAAATGGCCTCAAGCTGAATACCGCAGCCGGTAAAGTAGTGCACGCGGACTAATGCACTCCCTGGACGTCTGCTCTAAATGTGCACTTTTGTGCGTGTGTCTTCTTCTTCCTGAATGCTTCCCGTTCTTACAGGGAAATGGTTTTCGGCTCGGCATGGGAAGGCTAGTGTAATCACCACATGTCAGCACCACCAGTTACTTTATTTGTCTTGCCTTTGCCTAATTACCGGTGTTAAGTACCTATTTCCAAGTCGCCCTTGTGTTCTACGATTAGCTTTAGGCCCGACCTGATTGCCTCACATAGCCCTATATTTGGTCTTTTTTCTGTGTCGCCGCAGTGGGCAAGAATTTTCAAATAAAAGGAAGCTCGCTTGCTGTGTAGGGAAACTAATGACATTCAGGCGTAATCAAGTACGCCGTTACACCTAAGGGCGAAAGTGGCAGGGGATGCATCCCAGTCTTAAACGAACTGCACAATGCTGTCCGGATTACTGAGGTCTACAACAACAATGACATCAAAAATATGTAGCATTAAAATTAAGAGAAAATGGCGCTGGGGATAATGGCTTAACGCTGCTTTTATGCGACAAGCGTCGAACGACATACGTCAGAGCGACAATAATAAAAGAACAGTTTTCCGTCCACAAAATCGTAAAATATTTCTTGTTAAATTTACTGAACACGCGCGGCGTTTGTTTCGCCCTCCCCTGTTTGTAGAACTGTACCGGACAATAATTTAAAGGAGGCTATTATTCCACGGTTATCTCGAAAGAGCTCTAAAGTCGACAGTGCGCGCGAGACGAGAGCCTTAGTTACTCCTAAAGAGTAACAGGTATGTTAGCCCAACCGTGACATAATCCTGGTACCTCTCAGCGGTGGAGTTTGCAGAAACTAGAACTCTAACGGATGGGATGATGTAGAGTAAAACTATGCGTGAGCGCCCGCCTGCATGTTAGTCATCCCTTTGTTGAACAACATGATGAAAAGACGCTGTTTTCCGTAGAGAAGAGGGATAGTTAAATGGCTATACCGAAACCTGTTTGCAGTATCGCTTAGCGTTTCCTTCGAAAAAAGCTAAAAGCACTTATAAATGTGTTGGGCAATAGGGATTGAGCACCCCGGGCTTCAGGATGAGGGGTCTCAGCTTACACAGGCCTTACCGTTGTCTACGATACTCTGCTCCACTCCGGACGTGGGTAATAAAATATGAATAGAGGTGGGGTAATCGACTCGAATAAGTGGCGCTGACGAGCGTTACGTGCAGGCATTATGACAACGTGGAGCAACAAAAATTCTACAGAAATTCAGAGAAATATCTAATAACGCGTAGCATGCTTATGCTGCTTGTTTTGGGTGTGAGTTTTTACAGTCAAATTTCTTAGTTTTTTCCAAGTTCTGTCCGACCAATTATCTCCATTTACGTTATTATAATTATAAGGTTCGAAGTGGAAAATTTGCGAAATCTGCATTATTGTGGAAATGCAGGGTGTTATACGGTTCGCCATTTTCTGTATATTTTTTACATGTTTTTCGTGTTGTTTAGTGTTTCAAAATTTCTTTCCACCAATTATCTCATTTGCGCCAATATAACTATTATAGGTGGCACTTCCGCAAAATCTGCATTACTGTGGAAATGCAGGTCGTTGCACGGTTTGTCATTTTCCGTATTTTAAGTGCAATGCACTTCTTAAGCGACCCTGAACCTGCGTCCACCGGCGATGTCCGCGCACGTGGAGATGGGCGCGCGCAGCCTGGCCGCTGACATGGCACATACCCACGTGGGGGATTGGCCAGGAATCTCATCGTCTTCCTTGGCAACGGGGGGAGATGGGCGCGCGCTGCCTGGCCGCTGACATGGCACATACCCACGTGGGGGATTGGCCAAGAATCGGGCGTGAGAAGGGCTAATGCACCTGCTTAAAGGAGTACTGACACGAAATTTCAAAGCTGAGATCCGCTCTAGCAATCAAGTACAACGACAACACAAATAGGTGTCTGTGAATAAATGCATCTTTCTTTCTTTGTAGTTGTGTGTGTGTGTGTGTGTGTGATCTCTCTTTCGCGAACATTACCGAACCGCGCAAATTCAACTCGTGCATTCGCACTTTCACATTCTTCCCCTCGGAGAAATGCGGGGAATTTTTTAAATTGTTGTTATTTTTTTTTCAAGATTTCTTTCGACCAATTATTTCCCTTTACACTATTATAACGACTACAGGTGGAACTTTCCCTAAATCTGAATTATAGTGGAAATACAGGGCGTTACAACATTCGCCATTTTCCGTAGTTATTTTATATATAATATTTAGTTATTCAGAATTTTGTTTCGCCAATCATCTCCATTTACGCTATTATAACGATTGTAGGTGAAACTTTCGCGAAATCGGCAATATTGTGGAAATGCAGGGCGTTACACGGTTCGGGAGTTTCCGTAATTGTTTTATATTTTTCTTATTATCCTGGTATTGCAAAATTTCGTTCGACCAATTATCTCAATTTACGCTATTATAACGATTACCGGTGGAACTTCCGCGATATGTGCATCTTTGGGGAAATGCCGGCCGTTACACGGTCCTGTCAGGGGATTCCGAGTCAAGAGGTCCAATGAGTCAAGAGGTCCAAAGCGTCAAAAGGTCCAATATTGGATCTCTTGACTCGTTGTAACTCTTGTCTCGTTGTACCTCTTGACTGCCCGTGGACCTCTTGACGCGGCTGAGGCGAGTCAAAAGGTCCAACGAGTCGAGAGGTCCAAGCTGTAGCAAATCACCGCTACAAATCACCGCCACGTTAGGGCTTCAAGTCGTGGTGTTATTACGAAAAGTTGAAAGTGTAACGCATTGGTGTATATAAGTTTTGTATGTATTTAATTGTGTATCTGTTGAAATTATAACGCGTCTGTGTATTAAAGTTTTTTATAAAGTAATTGTGTATAGGTTGTGTATATATTGCTGCGAGCATGCCTTGCCTTTTTTTACCAGCGCCTGGCCGCACCAGGCTATTATTTTAGCTTTTTAGAGCTGAGACGAGATTTCCTCTGCTTATTGTGCGCCACGCCGGCCGACCTTGTTTAACATGAAGATGCTTTCCCCTTTCCATACTTTTGTCTATAAAACGTCTCTTTGATGAACAATGTTTCCGATCCAATTCGATTGTTCGGGATATAATAACGCTGAAAACTAGATGCTCACCGCGCAAACACCGCTACATTTTAGTCGACGACGCTCGACCGTGCACGTCACTTTGTAGGGCGCTTCTTCAACGTTTGTGTTCACTTGATTGTTGCGGACATGTCATTCCATTTGAATATCAATCAACTGTTCAATAAATGGTTCCTGCAACTGTGCGTTTCTGTTTCATTAAACATCCCTCATTACACCTTTCTCGAATAAAATAACTAGCATAGCGCTCAAGGAGTAGTTGGTTGTGCACACCGAGGTTTTGAACATTTCGATGCAGTGGGTATTCGAGGACAACTTTGATGTCTTCCTTGCGCTTGTCTACCTTTTTGTTTTCTTTGCGCTGCAATGTGCATACATTTTGGTAGGTCCAACGCAGAAATGCGAAAAGTGTTTTCCTAAACGAAACCATTTCGCAGCCAGTTTTAGACTTCGGAAATACATTAAATACTTTTCGTGAAGCACGTTGCCATTCTGTGACATAGCAACAACATAAATAATAGAGTGTGTTGGAGTTGTATGCGTACAGTCGGCAAAACGATTGTTTATAATGTTCGAGCGGCGTGCTCCGGACTGTGTGGGAGACATCTAGTGATAACGCCTGGTTTGAGACCGGTATAGAATGTGAGCGTGCCTGACCCGCATCAGCGCGATGGTTGTTTCCCTTGTCGCTGTGCCCGTCGCCTTGGCTTCCGTACCTGCCTCCATTTGAAAGCCCTGCTTTTGGGACACGTTTAAACCTAGATGAGCAGCCCTTTTGTTATTTCAACAAACGCAATGTGCCTTTCTAATTACACAACCTCGCTAACCTCCATTTTGCACTTACTTTATTGCCTAAAATGTTTGTAAGGCTTATTTAGCACTAAAGCATCTTTACATTTGTAGATTCATACGAACCAGTACATGTTGTTTTGTAGCGCCTGTGATCTCTGTGATACCAGGGCTGGTTTTGGACCCAGAGAACGACGTAAGTGTTTAACGCCAGAAAACTGTCTTGGATTCGCCAAGATATGCTTCGGGTATAAAAAAGTCTCAACTTAGCACCCGAAGCATATGTAATGGCAAACAACAGCCTTCTTGACCCGCCGTCATCGGGGAGGGGTTCAAGGACAGGAAAAACCAAAATTGCCGTTTCTAAGACGAAGCAGCCGTACCAAGACTCGGCTCGTTAGATTAAGCTGACGCAACAAACGCTACTGGCCACCGAGAGTCTTAACTCCTCCCGCCACAAACGCCACAAGCACTCATCGACGTCGTCCCAAACCCGCCAGTACCGGCCGTTGATGCGTAGTAAGAATTGAGCAGTCCAGAGGCAGAAGTCAGCGAGAAACTTTATAGATGGACCCGTGCCGTGGTTAAGAATCGCGCCATAAATGTCGCTCTGCGACAGCGGCCAACGGCCTTTAATGCGCGCAGGCGCAGACGTCCTCGGACAACCAGCAAGCTTCGCCACTACCGGGTCTAAAACAACACGGACAGAACAGCAGAAAAGACGAAGTGCCGGTCTGCGCGAAACGAGGTGTTAAAAAAGATGATAAACATGCAAGTGGGAGGCGGCACGTAGCGCAGTCCGTTCACGTCTTCATTTCGCACGTCGAAAGCTGAGTTCGGGCATTGTGTTGTACATCACTTTTTGTCCCGTGGGCGAAGACAGCCGCGCAACAAAAAGGGCCAATGCCTGCTCTCCAATAAGTCTGCGCCTCGGGCAATCTCGGGCGTACAGACCCGTCATAACTGTCCAGTGTGCAATCTCTCGTTCGCAACACTGGCGCTGCCACGGGGCGCGTGACCTTCAGAACTAGAGGGGGGTCATTCGGGGGCGTAACAACAGACGTCGTTTCGCGCTGTCAAGGCAGCTCGAATTTGTGTACAGCGTGAGAACTTCGGCATTAGTGGTGGTTGGGCTGCCGTGGCGATGACCTTTTGGAGTTAGTCTGTGTTTACCTATTCTATATGTACGCGCTGTAACAGTTATTATTTACATTTCGTTGGCTATGCTCGCTATACAAGATTTCGATTGTTTTGATGGCGCAGAGAACGAGCGTGGGACGCGAAATTGAATGATCCAAAATATCGGCGTAAAACCTGTTCCTACGCAATGCAACCTTGCCCGAAGTTTGCTGGTTTTGTTCCTGATTAATACATTTCAAAATTCGCCCGTTCTAAGCCATCGGACAACCTCATTTTCTCGGTTATTTCTCTTCCAGCAAAAGGGAGAATAAAAGCAAAAAATTTCCCCGCATTTCCCCGAGGGGAAGAATGTGAAAGTGCGAATGCAGGAGTTGAATTTTCGCGGTTCGGTAATGTTCGCCAAAGAGAGATCACACACACACACACACAACTACAAAGAAAGAAAGATGCATTTATTCACAGACACCTATTTGTGTTGTCGTTGTACTTGATTGCTAGAGCGGATCTCAGCTTTGAAATTTCGTGTCAGTACTCCTTTAAGCGGGTGCATTAGCCCTTCTCACGCCCGATTCCTGGCCAATCCCCCACGTGGGTATGTGCCATGCACAGACACCTATTTGTGTTGTCGTTGTACTTGATTGCTAGAGCGGATCTCAGCTTTGAAATTTCGTGTCAGTACTCCTTTAAGCGGGTGCATTAGCCCTTCTCACGCCCGATTCCTGGCCAATCCCCCACGTGGGTATGTGCCATGTCAGCGGCCAGGCAGCGCGCGTCCATCTCCCCGAGTTGCCAAGGAAGACGAGGAGATTCCTGGCCAATCTCCCACGTGGGTATGTGCCATCTCCCCCCGTTGCCAAGGAAGACGAGGAGCGCGCGCACCCGCAGCTGTTGCTATGTGGACGGACGGCGGTCAACGGAATTAGGGGTCGCTTATAAAGTGCATTCGCACTTAAAAAAGCACCAGATATTTCTGTCAATCCGGCCTGCAACTACAACTCTACATGAAAGGTGTGTGTGCTCAGTTCCCAAGCTCATTTATTCAGCGGCAGTTAGAGAAAAAGTTAAGATAACGTGGCCTTAATCTTTTCATGACAATAAAAAAAACTGTAAGCACATGTATGCCGGCGAAGCTAGGCAAAATTTCTGTTCGAAGATTCCCAGAGCGGTTCTCAGATGTCTGGACTTCTTTGGCTCCATCTGGCTTGTCGAGTAATTAAAACGTGACTCCAGATCATGCACCTGCGTCTGATGAACGGTTGTTATGGCTAAGCAGTTTTGTAAGTTACGCTTCTTCAGAATGTGCCTGAAATTGCCACGGTAAAAATAGACACACAAATTTACGAACGACAATGCGCTGGCGCTACCTCAATGCAGTAAGCATTGCATTTCACCGATGCGTGCACTCACGGTCCTTTTTCGTGTATACTGTGCACCACCGTACCCCTGTCGACGTACAATAACACACCACGGCATTAGGCCTTCACTCGCCGGGATTATTTATGCTAATCCCGGCAGGTCTAACGAATGCATGCATTTATTCGACGTCAAGGAAGGTGTCACCTCGCGGTTCGACACTATACACAACATGAGAAATTGGCTCTGGTTCACCTCTGGGAACGCTGTCTCCGACACAGGAGCATGGGCATCTTGCAACGCTTTAAAGCCATCGAGGAACTACACGCTGTCACACCACAGAGTAAAAGCAGGAGGGAAACCCCGCCTCCTGGCTCGGCTAGATAATGTCACAAGCACTTGGCGTAGGCCCTGCCAGCGGCATCCGTTGTGGGAGCAGAAACTGTGCGGACGCCGCGATCGGCATTGCGCTGGCAGCCGACACGTGGCGTGCCCACGGAGTCAATGAGGCCGCTATCATCTCGCCCATCAGGAGCCGTCTCCTTCGCGGTCCCAGCTGCCAAGCTTCGTGGTCTGTGTTAGAAGTTACTGTGACACTATCTGGCCGCTCGCCCACGCATGCAGCATCGGGTGGTTCGTCTTCTCATTATATTCTTGCTTTGCGGGTCACAGAGAGAACACGAACATGTTGATAGATCGTTGTGGAACCGCTGCTGAAAGGCCTTCCGTTTGCTGCGGCGAAACTTTGAACACTACGTGATTTCCTCGATGGTCGTCGGGCTGCTGCGGCCCTTTCTAACGCAGTCGGGTCTTGCCGTCTGCCCCAGATCTCATTGTCCGTCCCGTCATCAGTCCTCTCTTGTGTGCGCGTATCTTTTTTTTTTGTGCTAGGAAACATGCCTGAATTATCCCATACTAACACACCCAACTTTCTGCTCTTTCCTATAGCGTCTTCCTGATTTGCTCCGTACTGCTATCACCATCCGCGGATTCTCGTGACTTCACTCTCGCAATTCCTCGGCTGTAACTTGCTTCCGAGAAGGTCGTAATGCGCGGTATTTAATTCATTTATTCCTTCAATCAGCGTGAAATACAAATAACACACAACGACAGGGCACCAAACGCAGGGAAAGCTGCAAACACAGACTGGGGCAACTTTAGGAAAGACACCACAGTTCACCCATTCGAGGACAGTCACGAATGGACAGCTCAAATTTTAACCCAAGCCCGCAAACACGAAAATCATTGCCATCGCCGAAGACCATCCTATGATGGACCCACATCTCCTCCACATATGGGAGGCAAGACGCAGTTTAACAAGACGCTGGAACGAGAAGAAAATGAAGTGAAAACTGAAATTACGCATAGCTCGTTTTACACAGGAAATCAAAGAATGTGCGGAAGTGCTAATGAGGCACAACTGAAGCAGACCTGCGCACAGCGTAGTGAATTCATTACGTCAAGGTTAACCGTAGAGGTCGCGAACACATGGGCTTCAATGGGACTGTCAAAATGGGGAATCCAAAAACTTCGTTTAATCTAGGAATTTGTTACATAGATGTTCGTCAACTCGGGTTTCACTGTATACAAGTTCACTGCACGTTCCCGTCTACAGCGCCGACTGCGCCGAGCGACGTCTGTGTTTTGTCTTCCGGAGCAGTGCTCACTGCGCCCTCTCGGCGCGAAAAACCGAACTATCCCTGGGCAAACTTCATATGACCGCGTTCGACTACGGATTTTTTTTTATTTCGCGCCAAACTAGGCATGTCCCGCATCCTTTAATAAAAGCCTTCCATTTACCTTCATGCAAGCGATTTCTCCAGTGGAGATTACCGGGCTTCTCGCCCATATTCTCGATATAATGTCGTAAAAATGAGCCAATAAAACTATAAAGGAGGAAGAAGACCGGACGAGCGCTTTCTTCGACTTATTCTGTAAATGAACTTCTCGAAAATTGGCGCGGTAGTCCGGTCTCCTTCCTGTCAGTGTCGTTTTAATTGCGCTTCTTGGCCACAACTAGTGCCACAACGCGCATACATTTTCCTTTCAGGTAGCCATTGTCAAAGTATGGCTACTTCGAGATCCAACTAATGTGTGCAGAACTTCACAGTCCTCCATTGTGTTTTGAAACCGCCGAAGAGTCATCAGCTGTTACGCAGTTAGCAGTTACATCCTCGAATTTTGGGATTGACACATGCACAAGCCAGCACTTGAAATGATGGGCCACATATAGCTGTAATATTTGTACTTCACGGGGTATCATTTTCACGTGACACTTTATTAGGTAGAGTAGTCGAGATCGATGTCGTGGTCTGCACTCCGGACGAAAGCTGTTCTTTTGTTCTTATTTCACCATCGTGTTTTTGTCATCTCTTAAAGACAGAGAAAACTGAGATTATTACGGCGCCACCCAATATGTCCGGTTACACAGACGTTGCCTGATTTGTCGCAAAAAGGCTTAAAGCGGGAGAAATTATCTAGGACAGTTCGTGCGAACTAATCAGGCGCAGCCACAGAGGGCAAAGCCTCCAAATTCCGTTTTTGGTCGCCTGTATTTTTTCAAGTTTGGGAATAATCGGAACGTCGATTGGATAAGGCGCTTAATTAAGTCTATCCAGCCAAATATACCTAATTAATGTTGATTCCCAAGCACTTGTTCCTGATCCTGATTGCAGTTTTCTTGTTCCTGTTTTTTTTTCTCGAAGCACATTTTTTGTTTCGTTTCTACGTTTCTGTCACCGTCCCCTGCTTTCTCTCTCCCGCGTGATCTCCACCGCGTTTCTTTGTCCGCCGTTCTCCTCACCATTCCGCTCTTTCTTCTTCGCCATCCTTCTTTCTGTCTCCCCTCTACGTGTCTTTTTTATTTGTTTTATCACTTTCTTCCGCACCCCCTTTCTCTCCCCAACTTTTTTGTTTATTTTATAATGTTTAGGAATCAGGACCAGCCCATAGCTTGTTAGAAGAAAATCGCTAAAAACCTTCGAGAAACGACCGGACAGCACTTTCTTTTTCGTTATGTGAGTGCAGCTACGCTAAGAATAACTACAGTGATTTCGCAAAGGGGCGTCACCCTATTGGGAGCATAGTTCTATTCGGTCCGCCCCAGAAGACAGTAGTGTGCACTAGAGTTGTTAAATGCACCGTTCCTTTCACGATGTATACGTCGTGTTCGTTTACCACGGGCGGATTAGAGAGGCGTTCGAGCCACTTATTCGTCGTGTTCTACGCAGCACGACGTTGTGACTGTGACATCGAGGCCCGCCTCTTCTTGACATCGGGGCCTCGTCCCAGAGAGCGTCGTCAGGCCGTCGTGTATCACTTCTGCGAACTGTAAAAAAATACCGGTGATTTATCTTTTAATCTGAAGTGTTTTTTTTTTACCGACAGCACCACAAAATCACTTGCTGGCCTTACAAGTAGGGGTGGCGGTTACAAATTCTTCGCACAGACGACAACCGTTCTTCCTTCCTTAAAGCCTGGACTCCGCCGTGGCATTGCCACGTGCTTCATAGAGACAAAGTGTAACAACGATCAAAATTTCGTACATTTGAAGCCTTCGTGGTTCATTTTTCATGAATTAAGTTTCGTCGCACGCTGAAGCTACTCGAAACGAGGGCAGGCAACTTTGCGGCCATTTATTACGAAAACACAGCGGCATGCCTCGTGAAAAAAAAAAAAAAACGCTTTTTCATTGCGCCTGAATAGAATTCGTAACAAGCAATAGTATCTCAAGAATCAGGAAAGTAACGGTGATGGAATGAAACACCGTACTTCAGTTTTCGCACCTCCGATCGATACTGTATATTTCATAGTAGCAGTGACCTTTCAGTCGTGGGGCTGCCAACCGTGATTTCGAGCTGATTTGAATGAGCTCTCGCTGCTTCTCGTATTTCGTAGTTGTTTTTTTTTCTTCAGCTGATACAGAAGCTGGGACCAACGCCGTATGCCCGCATGCTAAAGAACCCCAGCCGCATAAATTATTCCGGAACCTTCCAACACCGGTCGTCTCCAAAGTCGGGTGTTCGCGTCCGGAGCACTCAAGCCGAAGTTCCGATTCTCGCTAGGTTCGGCACTTTTGGGTGGCCTGGCTCCAACAGCCCGAAATAAGACTACTTTTTTTTTCTGCGCGTACTTGAGGAGGCAGGCGCTCATTCTTATAATGCCGTTTTACGAACTGGCCTTAACGTATGTAATATTGTGTTAACAAAGGATGTTTTTAAAATCGGAGGCGTGTCTGCAAGCTGAGGCACGAGTTTTAACATTGACTGTATCTGCGACGGGTCGCAGAAGACAGTATATGAAAAATAATGTTTTTGGGAATGTTAAGTCTACTGTTCTTGCAGCAGGGTTAATAGGTGAGTTCGTTTGACGTGTTTAAATGAGAAAGGGCATAAATCGACAAGGATAAGGAAGCCACGCAAACTATATCGCTGAACGCTGCTTGAATTTCACTGAAGTTTACTTGACAAGCCGCTAAAATGAATGCAATACAAGGCTCCGCAGTGGCACCGCCCCATCACACAGCCACGCACAAAAATCGAAGGTGCAAACACGTTTACTCCTTGCCCTTTACCACTGATAAGGCTATGCCATACGTAGGATGCAGACGACGACAGAATCTAATGAAGGGGGGTGGGTCAGGTGATTAGCCAGCGCAAACTAGCCCAGTTTTTTACCTTGTGGAGGGAGGTGGGCTGGGGCCAGGTTTTTCGGCCAATCTAGCCTTTCCACTCCTTTTATTATACAATGAACCTCGGCTACTGTATGACTGGGATTGTTGAGTCATTTTTAAAGTGAAGCTTTTGTGTCCTCACTGATGCCGTTTTACTCCAATTGCCCCCGCAAGAAAGCCAATTTTCTCTGGTGATGATAATGAATGATCGTACCTGAACTGAAAATAAAAAAAAACGCTTCACGTCCCCGGAATCGAATAGCTGCCCCGCTCGTTAAAAGGGAGGTGTCTATCCGATTGCTCCATTTACACATCTGTTTTATTCCTGGCCTGGTTTTGGCAAATACATACATACAAAACATCAGCAAAATTACACCACGTGAAAAAACACCAGCACATATCTTGCTAGTGTGTCAGGTTTAAAAACGCGGTAGCAACGCCACACGCCACACGAGCACAGTTAACCGATCGGGTGGGCTAGCTTCGGCTCTCAACCCCTCGGCTATGCAACGGACATTCTCAAAAGAATATTCTCTTCCTGGCCTCTCATCTACATCATTGTGCCGACAGGCCATGCGAGCCCTCCGTATACCGTGTACGGCCGGTAACATTATCAAGTCGTAAGGAACACTTCCTTCATTTTCTATGGCTAAAAACCTAATTTCATGATTATCCCCAGGAAAATTTTTCTTTAAGGTACGCTGTAACACGTCCCATAGCATCGAAGCGAACTCCAAGCAGCAGGAACCGATTCGCTCCGTGCACCCCAAACCCAAACGTTAGGCCTACGGAGCGCACACCCGAGAGTTGCCGTAGGTAGTCTAGAAAAATGGTGCGTTCCGCCAGAGTAGCGTATCCTCGCAGTGTGCGATTGGCCAACCAAAAGAATCCGTCACGAGAAAGCTTCGCGTTCAACCATCGTCGTCGTTGGACGGAGGGGTGCATGATTTTCCAGTCTTCAAATACTCATTGAAACACAAAAGCGAAGTGTTCATCTAAGTAGTGTGTGATGAGATCAGTCTATTTTTCTTGTCTGGTAAAGCGCCGCCGGTGTCATGTGACCTCCCATAGTGACATAATTTGATGGCACGTGGCGTTCTATCTGATGACATCGTTTTATGAGGACAACACTGTCCCTGTGTCTGCGTATTTTAGCTGTATCTATTCTATGCAAATCATGAAACCTTAAAAGAATCATAAGCCAGAAAGCCCAGTTTCCAACTTCGCAGCACTGACGAGATAGGGGCAGGAACGCGCTAAAGACACTTTTTTTTCTGTCAACATTTCATTCTACACAAAAAGAGTTTATGCAACGTGAAATGCAGCCTGGCTTGTTTCGCCTTCATCGGTGCTTTATCGCTGGATGAGTTTGCTTGGCCTTGTCTGCTGCCGTCTTATGTCTCAGGGAGATGAACAAGTCCATTCCTTCAGTGGCTAAGGCGTTCTGCTGCTGAGCGCGAGGACGCGTGTTTTATTCCCTGCAGCGGCGGCCGCTTTTCTGATCGAGGCGAAAAGCCAAAACGTCCGTGTGTACGAGATTTCGGCGCACGCTGAAGATCCCCAGGTGGTCAAAATTAATCCAGAGCCCTCCACTACAGCGCGCCCCATCGCCTGCGTTGCGTCGGCGCGTTAAACCCTACAATCAATCAATCAAACAGGTGAATTCCTTTAACTGCGCAGCCCCAAACTTTCTCACTACAGCCCATGAAGAGAAAAAGCTACTAAAGCATGATATGATAATCAACGTTATATTTCGCATATTTCGTAAGTTTGACATAAATTTTGCGGCACTTCGGGGTTGGAGGGCGGGGATTATATAATGATAATCATATAAATTATTAATAAGGCCTGCTATCAAAACTGGCCCACACGACAGATCAAACGTCAGTACGGCAGAGATCCTTTTTCCAAAAGCAAAAGAAAAAAAAGGATCTAGTCAGACTTTTGAGTGAATACCCTGAAAAATTAAGTGACAGCCCCTTTGTGAAGAGTTGGGAGAACCAGCGGCAGACCTACCGATGACACCTTTCATGGAACTGACTTGGAGTAATGATCGAAGTCTCTATACAAACGGAGCGCCTTTTTGCGAACTCTCCTGCGTAACTGTCTGCATAAGCATCGGTCCGGGTGGAAATCTTGCAAAAGCAAATAATTCGTGAGCACGGCGTGCTCCAGGTTGGGGGTACTGTTGTATCACGTCTTTCTCTGTCTGATCACAAACGCAGAGCCCCAAGGGAAGGGCCAGTGAACGTTGTTTGTATGAAGAAGCTTTCCGACCAATACTTCTTCGCGGACGCGTAGCTGTCCGAGTCTTTCTTTTCCATACGTCTCTTCGCTCGACCACCACTGGGTAAAGTAGCTCGCCGATGCTGCGCCCATGATGTTTTATCGCTCTTTCTCGTTTTCGGGAAGATCAACAATCAGTACCTTCTCTGGAGCCTAATTGCCTGTTCTCTCGGATGGCCCTCGACAACGCATCTACTCTCAATCTTCCGAGTAGGCATCCTCTGTCGCGGCTTCATCCGATGCCGAGCTGCCCCAAATTGGGCAGCGACCTCATCTGACGCTTCGCTGTCCCTAATGCAGTTCCTCATTTGTTTCATGCTACTTGTTCTTCCTGAGACAGGCTTCCATCAGTCACTTGAGAAGGCGTAGCCGCACACATTGTATCGGGGCCGATGGCAGCGTTAGCCCCTCTCTCTGCAATCAGGACAATGACCATTACGCAACTCTTGTTTTTTGCCTGGTATCCTTTTTTCTTTGTTTCATACGTTACTTCAAAGGTGGAGAACCAGTCTTACATGAGCGTTGCCTCTGACCATCCGTTGTGTCCCGTTGTGAGGGACGTTTCGTTTGGAGGTTTCTGGAGTAATATTCGGAAGTGTGATTGGAGCCGAAAACCAATTAGAAATCGCCGTTCAGTTCATATCAAATACAGGGATACTGTATGGTCAGACTGGCTACGGTTTATTTCCGTGAGCTTTCTAGTCCCCAGAGCAGTGTATTAGCATACCAAGAGAACACCGTTGTTCACTGAGAAAGAAAACGCTCTTTTCAATCTTGACAAGATTCCTTTCTAAGGTAGTAAGCGTACATAAACTTCGCAGGCAGTAGGAATTCTTCGGGTGGTAAAATACTGGCCACAGTGCAATGACTTTCAAAGAGCCACATAAGAACGGCAGGTACGAATACACTCAACAACCGCACGCATCACTGCGCCATATCGTGGTTCATATGTTCACGGGCGTTATACGAATCGCGTAGAATGTATACCCTGTTTACTGCCTTGAAAGAACTAACAAAGTCAGAGAGTTCGAAAAAGAGATCGCAACAAGTTTTGTAGACATTTCGTGCGGCGCAATTTGTAATCACGAGCCACAGTGGGCGGCAGGCAGTAGCTTACTTTTGTGAAACAAAGACAATATTTAAGATAAAATGCGCGATTTTCATTTAAAGAGCACTGATAACTTCTGTTAGACATATATTTCTTCTCTCGGATAAGACCAAGCATTCCTTCAGTTAAAAAATGTTAGCTGTGTCAACTTTGTCATCCATGCTATAAGTAAGGCGATATCGATCCCTCTATATATCGTTTGCTTATAGGCGCATTTGATGATGAAGTACTTCATCAGAACCATTAGGTTCTTAATGAGTTTAAATCTTATTTTAAAAAAGCGACCTAATAAAATTCACGCCGAAGACATACATAAAAAAAACACGCCAGGGTTTGCCAGTTTATGCTTGCTATATAAATCATGCAGAGGGCAAACACCAGATAAAAGCTAAGAAATTTACAAAAAATTACTCCCCGTACATCTCCAAGCGCCGCTTTGGTTTAAATGAAGACGAAATATATTGCTGTCACGCCGGCTTTTAGGCCTTGCCCGACATAATTTGATTCGCATGTAAGATAGACTGAACGCTGACTGAATCTGGCCAGCTAGCTCGTGCGAAGGAGAAACGCAGCAATGCAGACAGAGGTATTACGACGCGGACTTCTCGCCCTGCTTCTGTCGTTTATGCCGTTAAAGGAACCTAGAAAGTAGTTGCGAAAGAGACAATACAATAATATGGTCAAATTCCCGAACTTGTAAAAGAGACTGTCTTTTCTGCGTTTTTCTGGTTGGACCTCCGCATTTAAATGTAGCTTTCACTCCCCAATGATGTGGTGGTGGTGGTGGTTCCAGTGAAATGGCGCGTACCCACTCAGGGGGATTGGCCAGGAAATGGGCGCCTTACCGAAAGAAATTAGATAATTTTTGTAGGGAAAGAAAAATATTTAAATATTAGGACCAAAGCTTAAGAGAGACAAGCACGCTTTATTAACATTGCCAGCATTGCCCATTTATAGATGGATTGACCTTTGGTAAGTATCAAATTATAGCATGACCTCTGTAAACGATGAGGAACAATCCGAAGCGTTTTTTCTTGATATCATCATCAGCAGCAGCAGCATGGCAATATGCCCGATTCTCGAGCCACGCGTAACTCTCGCGCCAACACCGAACGTCGAGGTGCTTGCGCCACCCTCCCAGCTGCATCAGTCATCTGCAGGTCCGGACGACCTTACCGTGAACTCCCGTTCCATGTGACGCCTTCACACACTATGATTAGCCGCACGGAAATTGTCACGTCGTGGTCCATTTTCCAGCTGACCTCTGGTTGTGTCATGCAACAGATCATGCCACCAGCGAAGATGTCGCCATCCTGCCGCAAGGGTAAACGGTCGACCACCCCTACGAACTCCTGGCGTTGGGACGGCCTGCTTGGTGATCACTGCCCCCCGCCATACAAGGGCGCGAAGCGGCTTCAACACCAGTTCGTGCTCACCCACGGCAAGTATGAGGCTGTGCGAGATGTCGAATGGCCCGCGATCCTTGAAGACTCTTCCGGCTCCCGCCCCCGCCGCACGTCGGAGTTGCTCGACCGCTTCCAACACTACTCCTGCCACGTGCCTGCACACGCCACTACCGTGAACCAGCAGCATAGCGATGAAGTGGCCAATTTCGACAGGCTGGAGCACGGGGCCTTGGACTGCCACAAGGTTTCTGAGGATTTCTGCGCTTTGCTTGGTCCTAAACCGCACGTGGAGCCTGCACTTGGAGCCTGTATGTGGAGCCTGGAACCTCCTGCAGAATTTCGCCTGCCTCGGCTACCTGATGTACCGAACGGCGTGGCGGTGAACGACAATGAAGAGATATTCATCGCTGACAGTGAGGCTGACTGCTCGAAAACTTTTCGCGACGCCCGCGTTCACCAGCATCAGACTGCCGGCAAGGACCACTGGCTCCGTGGTCCGAGTCTGCTGAACTCGGGTGTCGAAGTGCTCGCGGCCGGCAACTTTACAAAATCGCCTTCTATACCCGATGCACCTTACGGTTAGCCAGATTCCAGCCCGCTTGCAAGTACACGCATTGCTTTGACGTCGCCATATTGGCCGACTGTTGAAGAGGGGCTGCCTTATTCGTGGGCGCCGCTGGCCGCTCCCCGCTCGAACCGTTGGCGTCACCCAGGCCCTCATGCTCAATCAGGCTGCTAAAATTTACAACATTTATTTATAAGAGCAAACACAGTGTCGCATTAAACGTATTTAGTACTTAGCGCAAACATTGCGTGCATATTTTCGTGTCACTGTTACCAGCACTGACATAATTCATGGTTAGGTAGCATTTTATTAAGCAGTTATCATATCAACCATTTAAATAAATATTCCTTGTTGCTGTCAATATGTTTGTATTCCGGCTAAAATTTGAGTTTTTTTTTTGTGTAGAAATTGGTTATGTCCAATATGGTTTTGTCAAAATTGGCAACCTCAAGCAACATTGTCTTGCCGGAATTCATTTTCTGCGCGCACCACGAGAAACAAAATTATTGGGCAAAATGATATAACTTTCCACAGATATCTCAACGTCGCAAGCCACGTTTGAACTTTGCTTATATCTGTTCGATTGATTTCGCTAGTTCCATCCCTTTGAGTGCAACGCCAATTAGCCGCCCCTTTTCACCTCAGACAATGCTGTCAATCGTGCTCGTGCCACGTGCTTACAAGTACGGACAAAAAGGTCAAGGATTGACGTCATTAAAATCACCATATAATATAATAATTAGGGAAGATAGTACGAAACGTAGGCACTGGAGTTTGCAATGCCGCTGAGTTGACGCGGGCACGACATCGGAGATGCTCAAGCGCGCCTTAAAACTTGTAGCCACAGCTTCCCGCATTCATATAGGTTGTTCCATCTCCTAAACATTTGTTTATTGATTGTAGGTTTTAACGCGCCGACACAACGGAGGCGATGAGGCGCGCCGTAGTGCAGGGCTCCGGATTAATTTCGACCACCTGGGGATCTTTAACGTGCGCCCAAATCTCGTACACACGGGCGTTTTTGCTTTTCACCTCCATCAGAAAAGCGGCCGCCAAACGTTTGTTTATACTTCGCAGTTTGTCAAAGGGTGCTATAAGTTTCGTCTGCTGTTAATACGGTATCAAAATGTACTAAATCCCCCTCGTTTACGAAAAGATGACGTTTGATCGGTTGCTTCAACTACTATACTAATTATAGTGCGAAAGCAGCATACATAAAAATATGCATGGTACGTTGGCTAATACACCCCCGTGGGTATTGCCATCTCTGTGAGTAGAGATCTGCTGTAAATGAAGTTTTGTCGCATGTACTAATGGATATACCGGGCTGTCCTCAATCCAGAAGCCTGTGCAGAGAAACATGCAAGCGACTGTAAACGCCGGCGCTTACGATCTCTGCTTTTTCTATAAGGAGCATTGCTCTCTTCTCTTTCTCTCCCTATCTCTCTCTCTCTCTCTCTCTCTCTCTCTCTCTCTCTCTCTCTCTCTCTCTCTCTCTCTCTCTCTCTCTCTCTCTCTCTCTCTCTCTCTCTCTCTCTCTCTCTCTCTCTCTCTATCTCTCTCTCTCTCTCTCTCTCTCTCTCTCTCTTGTCTTGTGGGAGAAAGGACTATTAATGTTCCGATTTACAAATGGCATTCTGCGCGACTGCTGAAACCAAGCCAAATATTTTTATTCTTTATTTTTCTAAATACTTGTATCTCTTACGCTATCTTCGGTAATGAAATAGCTTATATCGGGCGTCCATTTTATGGCATCGGGCAAGCTGCCAAATAGTATGCGCATTAAAGAAGAAAAGGCTTGTATGAGTGGGCCCCACAATGGTATTTGCACTAAGTGGAGCGCGCAGTTACATGTAAAGCATGCATTGAAAGGCTCCGGAGAATAACCATTCCAAATAAACACCGCTCTACCCTACGATCGCTCAGTGTACCCGAGTACGACCAGCGTGCAAGGAACCGTACTCTCGCGGTGTCGAGCGGCTTCATTCGCCGCAGTCTCATTTTGTCACCCGGCGTCCCACCATTTCGGCAACCGACTAGCGCCTGATCCTGGCGTAGAAGCTATGCTCGGAGAAGTGCTCCGCGAATGTTCTCGCCTGATAACTGGCCACACCGCGAAGTACGCCAGCAAACTCCCCAAGCTCCCTGCTTTGCCACCGCCGCCGCTGGCACGAGACCGCATCACGAAGGCAAAACACGTCCCAGCACTACAAGCTATGAGCACGGTTGCGTGGGCAGCTCTCCCCGTGTCAAGGCTTACCCCATCCTCTTTTCTTGCGGCGTCACTCAGGCGCCGCATTTCAAAATGACCTTCCTGGGTATCATTCTTCCCTTCGGGTGCTATCCATCCCGCTGTACAATTATTATGCCATGCATTACGACAGCACTCTTGCAGTCAAGCAGCGTGTTGCACTCTTCCATTTTCTTCTCGACGCGCCTGTCCACGAATCTTACTGTGGCTGTCGCATCAATTTGGCATTTAGAAGGGTGTGGCGCAAGCCGGGGGTTTCAATTTGTGATATGCATGAGATTTGGCACTTTAATTCTGATTTCATGACCCTTACACGCATTGCCACTTCGGGCTACTTTTAACCTTTGTTGTCACGTGTGCGTCTGCGGCTTCCCAAGGCCGCAAATTCACGCAGCGGAAAATGACGCTTGCAGGATATACCAGCGATCACCTACGTGAGCACGTTCGTGTAATGGGGTGCGCTGTTGAAAGAAACCATAGACAACGACTGTGAAGACGGTTGTTTCGCCAACGGCTCGCGTGCTTGTGTCGGACACCAGATTGCCAGTCACCGTTGGTTGCTCCCTCTGCCTCGCCTCTCCATTCAGTCGCTCTGCCTAATAAATACAGTATGAGTCAGTGTTTATCGGGACTTAACAATACGTCCCGATACGTCCCAACCTTGCGTTCCCGACCTTGCCTAACAATACGTCCCAACCTTGTGTTGCGGGGTAGAAGACAAGGGAAAAAAATAACGGTTAACTTGGGTGCGTTGTTTTCAAGAATGTGACTTTTCTAGCGGTTTGTTTGGGCAAGCGAATGCGGTAGATTATGTCACTGCTACCGAATGTCTGGAGCGAGTAACAAAGCTTACGGGAAAATGCCCAAGTGGAGAGCGTGAATACTTAAATGTTGACGGGCCGTTAACAAGACATGTCAACTGTGGGCTAACTCAGGACATACTGCATTAGCGAAATAGTTTAAATTCACATCTTATCCAAATCTGTCACCTGGATATTTATAACTGGGTACGTTCTGCTGCCATAGACACAAGCAGCGATAAACTATCACATCTTGATTGCGGAACCATTCTTACTGAATTCATTAACAGCATTGAGGAATTCAGAATTTACGGCGCTTGGTTAATCATATTGTGCATTACTAGAAACCACGAAGGCTGTGTTATGCGCGTGTATTAGGGCATCAGCATATTCCAACGCTAGCCACTAGCATTCCACCAGCTAACGTCCGCATCGGGAAGCTGAACCTCTCTCGTCAACCAGCACTTAGTTGAGTGAGAGAGAGAGACGGAGAGAGAAAAACATTTATTGATTTGAGTGAGAGAAAGAAAGCGAAACGTTTATTTGAGCCAGGGTCACTGAAGGTTGGTGACGTCGAGTGTGGGGAAGACAAGAAGTAACGAAACCCCAGTAGAAGAGGCGAGAGTGTTCGAAGTGCGAAAAAAAAAAAAGCTCCGAGCTTTAGTTGCATCAAATGGACGGAGAGAGAGCGAGAGGGGGGAAGAGAGACAAAGAAAGAAAGAAGAGAGGGGGAAGAGAAAGAGAATGGGTAGCAAATTCGAAGTAGCGTGAACTTGGGGCACGGTATTTTAAAAGCCGCGAAAGTGGTCGCTTTACCCTTGGCAACGAATACTTTGTAGAGAGTTTTTGGAAGCTCATTTTATTGCCGTTACGTCTTTTTAGGGCTTTCAGTAGCCTTTATCGCGTCGCCATTTCTTTCTTTTCGAAACCTACGCCGTTGCCATGTGTTTAGTTGAAAGTCGGCGCCTGCCTTTTGGCTCTCCTCCCCTTTGTTCGCGCAGCTGTGATGAGAAGTTTACTGCTTTCAGTTCAACGACAACAAGTCCAGTCTCCCCACCCCCCTTACACTGTGGGCAGTTCTTGAGCCTCCTGCCACCTGCCTCCTAAGTGAACAGAGCATGCGCAGTACATCACTGAAGCGGTGGATTGATGGTCTTAGTAATTCTCACAACGTAGCAACCTCTCCGTCCCGTTTCAACACAAGCACATATCGGATCCATTTAGAAACTCCCGCCTGAAACTGGTTCACTTCCGGACATGCCTTTCTCACCTTTCTACTGTTCTAACAAAAGCACTGAACAGAAGTAAGGACTCTTCCTATTCGTTTTTAGCGTAAACGATGACCGGTGGAAACGCGCTTTCCCAAGATAACCGCTTCATGAAAGCTTGGGCGTGTTTCAATCGGCTGCGCAGGGCCGAGACAATCCGACCAAGACAAGTGCGTTCGCTAAGAACAAAAAAGATGTGAGGCTTAACGTAATATAGCAGTGGCGGTACAATACACGGGGTTCTCTGCGGGTGCTCAACAAGGCTTCTTTTTGAAGATTGGTCGGGCGCAGAGCGCAGCTCTCGTCTTGCGGCGACCACTTCAGAGCGCTTAGTCGATTCGCCGACGCCATCTGCGCCCTCCATTTGCTGTTGTGCGTTCTTTTTTGTTTCGTAATTCTGTTGAGTTCTTCTAAGCATCTCATTCTGTGGTCTTTAGCTATCGGGAAAATAAAGCATTTCGGCACGCTGCTAAACCCCACAGGACAAGAGAGTGACGCACAAGAAAAAAGAAAAA
Source organism: Haemaphysalis longicornis (assembly GCF_048455015.1). Classification (NCBI taxonomy): domain Eukaryota; kingdom Metazoa; phylum Arthropoda; class Arachnida; order Ixodida; family Ixodidae; genus Haemaphysalis; species Haemaphysalis longicornis. Next base: position 186,775,214 of record NW_027526295.1, on the reverse strand, counting down.
AACGCAAGGCTGGGGGTTCTCGGAATCAATGGACCACAAAGAAGCTAATGAAGAGGCTATGGTGTAGTTTTCTGGACACGTGCGCATTATTTATGTGAGATAAGGAAGAGGAAAAAGAACGAAGGCAATAAGGGGAGCAGTGCTGCCATAATTATCACACCGCTCAAAGATAAAGAGCCAGGGTTTCAAGTTTCAAGTTTATTTCCGACATTACAGTGTTGGGGGTCCACCAGGCGAAAAAGCGGTCAGCGACCACTTGAAGGGTGCCTAGCAGCCCGTAAACACCGCAGCTGTTTGGCAACGGTAAAAAGCATACACACGCTAATATATACGTGAAATTAACAGATATATACACATGTAAAAACGCACCTAATACTAACAACAATGCATACGCGTACACACTCTTAGATAATATTAATCATGACATGCATTAAGTAACAATAGAAAAAAATGCATCGACACAATAAACACAATTCTGAAATATAACAGAACCCGCTATACCTTATGCAAGTCATGTGACACTTCACTGTGTGAAACAAAAAGAAACAGAACAAACAATAAAAGCCAATACAAGTGCACAAAAGTAAGACAAACAGCTATCTGGCCACAGAATATTTACGCAGATTTGTCTTCGTACATTTTCTGTAGTCTATACCATCTTTTTGAAATTTGTTAAGGACGGAGGGCAATGAATATTGCAAGGACTGTAGAAAATACCCGGCGCGCCGAAGGGGAACGAGTCACCTGTCACCGCTGCGTGTGCGAGAGTCGCTTGTTTGAAGAGTAATAGTTGAAATTGTTATAATGAAGTTTCTGAACTTGTCATTATAAAAAAGATACGAATTAAGTTGAAGGAAATCATAGAAATTCCTCGCGCAATTTCATGTCGGGAAAACAGCGGTGCACTAGGATCTCTGAAAGGGACATTTGAAATAAATCGAAGTGCTCTCTTTTGCAGGCGTGATATTAAATCTAGGTTATGCATCGTAGTTCTTCCCCACACTAGGGGGCAGTAGTTAATGTGGGTAGCAAATAAGGCGTGGTAAATGTTTAGCCTAATGTGTTCTGGGAGAAAATGGCGACATCGCGATATCGCACCATCGGCGGATGACAGGGATCTAGCTAGCATTTCAACGTGAGACGTCCATGCGAGGTATGCAGAAAAGGTGATAGTACCTAGTATTTTATGTTTGTCAACCATTTCAACAGGCGTGCCCCCTAATGTTAATATACTTTCCACCTTTGTTGCTTTGTTCTTAGATTTAAATAAGACTGTCTTAGTGTTACCCGCGTTAATTTTGAGTCCATTGGTGTTTGACCGTTCAAAAACTTCAGTAAGTGCTTTTTGAGCTTTTAACATGCTTTCCTCTATATTACTACTGGAAACAAAAAGACTGGTGTCGTCTGCATACAACAGAAAGGTAGCATCACAAGGAATGTTAACGATGTCATTGGCATATGCATTGAAACGAAAGGGCCCTAGAATACTTCCTTGGGGTACACCAGAAGAGACTGTTTTAAAAGAAGAATAAAAATCACCTATTGCCACGCGTTGCTGCCGATCAGAAAGATAGGACGTAAAAAGGGAACTTGACACGCCGCGTATTCCGTTGTCATACAACTTATTTAGTAATATTTCATGATTTAGATAGTGGAAGGCTTTGCTATAATCGATAAATATGCCTAACGCCATTTCGTTTTTTTCTATGTTAGCGATTATAAGTTCCTTCTGGGTTAATAGTGCCGTCTCTGTAGATTTGCCTTTTTGAAAGCCATGTTGGCACTCCGAGGGTATGTTATATCTACACAAAAAGCTGTTTACGGGTGAGTAAATTATTTTTTCTAATCCTTTTGAGAAAACCGGAAGTATGGAGACTGGTCTGTAGTTATTAAGGTCATTAGCATTGCCACTTTTGAAAAAGAGAGTCACTTTCGCCTTCTTCATGGCACGTAGGAAACAACCGGAACACAGAACGATATTAAATATGTATACAAGGCACGGCGCGAGAATATCCATTACGTGCTTAACGGATTTTATTTCAATATCGTTAACATCTTTAGCCGTGCTGTTTTTTAAGCCCATAAATGTACGGTAAACCTCAAGTTCATTCGTTGGACTGAGAAATATTGTGTCATCGTTCTGAAAATGGGTTGGGGAGAAGGTAAGGTTTTTTGCTGGTCGAACCATATTTACAAAATTCTCATTAAAATAATCACACAAGGAAACGCCTTCTGAATTGCGGACCTTTGCAACTATGTTAGAAAGAATTTTTTTTCCTTTTACGTCCTAGAGCTTCATTAATGATTTTCCATACTTTATCAGGTCGTTGCTCTGAAACGTGGCCAAAAAAATTTTCATTTTCGTGGTATAATGCGTTCGCCTTCTTTAGCTCAGAGGTTACTTTGTACCGATATTTTTTGAACGTCGAAAAGTCAGAAGGATTTTTGTGCTTAGAAACGTTTTGAAAAGTAGGTTCTTGCGTTTGATCATTTTTATATGTTGTGGTCGTACCCAAGGCTTCGTTATCGTTGTTTTAAATTTTGCGCTGATGTATGGAAAACAGACATTGTCATATTTACAAATGATGGACAAGAATTTACTGTAACTAGGGTCCCCATCGGTTACAGCGCAAACGGATGACGAGTCTTCGTTTACCATGCATGTTCGAAATAAATTAAGGTTGGAGCTTGAGAACGATCTGAACTTAATTTTAGCTTGTAGCTGGCGAGGTTCCTCTGCTTGTATGCTACTGGAATAACGAATAAAAATTGTACAGTGATCGCTAAGGCCGCAGCTTATCGTACCAGCCAAATGAACCTCGGTGTGTCCACTAACGATTAAAAGATCAAGAATTCATTGACCAGATTCTGTTACTCGTGCCGGCGTTGAAATGACGTTCTGGAATCCGCACAAAGAAATATGATAACTAAATGCCCGGGAACTAGCGGTATCATCCAGCAAATTGATATTAAAATCACCACCAAGCAGCATTTGGTACTGATGAAATGAAGAAAATTCAAGCAGTTTTGCTAAGAATTCCAGAAATACAGTTAAATTACCAGAAGGGGGGCGGTATAAGACAGCGTAAATGTTGCTACCGTTTGTCAGGCACAATACCTCGTATTCCGGAGTCACACGTGTGTATTGTTGTAGTACTTCGCACTGGAAACGCTTTCTAACGTGTATCGCAACCACACCACCGTGCATTCCAGTTCTGTTGATAAAGTAATGATTGTATTCATCTAAAATTAGCATATCACTATGTATGTCGTACCAGGTTTGAGATAGCATTATGATGTCGAACAGAAATTGAAATTCAGTGAAAAAATGGTCAGTTCATCTTGTTTAGGCGGAGCGGAGCGTGCATTATTGGGAAGAGCAGAAACAGTGCTCTGTGCTTTGGGTGCAACTGCAATTTCACATGGCAAATAATATTCATGATAAAACATGCTACAAAGAAGTAAAAGAAGAAGGAGAATGGGAGCTACTCTCTAAATTAGCAGATTTTGCTCAGGTCATGGTCTGTCTCGATGCGAACTAAGCCGCTTCTTTCTGACTGGCGTGCAAATATTTTCCCGTTCCGCGTCCAGAGAAAGCGCCACTGACACTGCCTCTCCCTTCCTATAGCCAGTGACAAAATACGCTTCAAAGCGGGACAGAGATGCTCATTCAAAAAAATTTGGGCTTCACTTGACAGACCAAATTCGCTATTTTTTAACGCGATGGATGCGTGCCTTTTCAAGGGCAATGTCTCGCTTCTGCCTGCTCTTAAACTGAACAACTACGTTTGTCTTTCCTGGTTCCCGAGGGTGTGAAGGTCAGTGCTAAAACCAGGCCGAGAGTACAGGGCATTGCAACCGATGTTATTTTGAACGAAAATTTAGCTTGTGACTACTTTCTGGCTGCTCTAGAATTGGATCTGCTCTAAAATTTCCGGCCCTGTCACCGGCGAGGGACTAAGAAGGGGTTAGTACCAGGCGTCTGCATCAGAAGACCACCTCGTAAATGAAGTAGGAAGGTTTCGAGACTTTTATTTTGTGCTGTATATAACTTCACTAAGTCTCAAGTGGCTGTCAATAACCCACTGTAGCAACGCTGGGTCCATGACGCGTCCCGCCATTAATGTTGGAGCGTACGATTTCAGCATTGCATGGTAAGGCTCTTAACACTCAGTTTAGTTACGTTCACTGAGTGTCCGATATGCACGTTCTTAGACTTCGAGGGCTGCCTGGTGTGGTTTAAAAAAAAACTACAGTCTCTGGAAATCAGTAGAGCTAAACTAGAGGAAAAAGGGAAGGGAGGGGAATTGGTAAGTGAGTGTGGTTAGCCAGTGTAATTCGATTGGATACTCTACGCTTGCGAAATGTTGTGGGGGCCAAAATTAGACGTAGATATATAAACGACAACAAATACACCCCAAATAAAGCGAGAAATGAAAATAAATTCTGTAATGATTACCCCACTCTGCACCGAAAGGAGCTAACACAAGCAAACGCGTAGTCGTCCACAAAGATAAGTCTCTAGATACGTTAGCATAGGCCAGTCATTCTGAGGAAGTGAAGATGCCCCTCCATGGGCTTCCAGAAATGGCATGGTTGAGGCCAAGAGCCTAGAAGAGTCTGCACTGTGGATGGTTCGTTTCCCAGTCTGCATAGTGTGCTTTGCGCCGCACCAGTTGTAGAACGGGTTCGGACCCACAAGTCGATGAGACCCTCCTAGCCTCGACGACGTTACAGACACAGCGGGCAGCCCTGTCTGCCATTGCGGTGAAGCAGAAAAATGCTTTACTAAAAGTTGTCGTGGCTACAGGAAATAATATAACGTTGCTTTACAGGTGGTATTCATTGAAAAGTTGAGCTGTCAATTTCTTTGCTTGGCAACGCTGGAAACGGCCACGGACAAGGCGCGGCTTGTGCCACTGCGGCCGCTCGCCGAAGAAAAAAAAAAAAACACCGGCGTGCGTCGTCTGCTCCGTTTCAACCCGATTCTCAACGGCGGTGTCAACAGAGATGTTATTGATCTCACTCACATTGGAGTCGAGGCATTACTTTGAGTTCGGTGGGGGAGAGTTTGGAACGTCCAACAGAGATCATGGGCTTGGCACGGACAAGTACCGCCATCCCGCGGAGTCCGACGTAACCAGTGATGGCGCACTGGCATGGTTGCCTGCATGCGTGCCTCGCCAATGAATAGAAGCTATAGCCAGTGCGACCATGAGCAATTTGACGCTACTGTTGAGGACCCAGTAAAGTCTGGCGATTATTTCAAAAGACCGGGGTGGTACATTTCGCCATTGTAGTTTTACGGGCAATTCTCGGCCGAGATAGTGTAGCGCTAGTTAGTGGGCAGTTCGAACAGCCTTAAGCGCTGAATACATGGAGCGAACTTTCACGACGAAGTTCGCCCAGCGGAAAATCCGCCGCGGCACAGCGCCGAGTGTTCGTCGGGCTGCGCTGCACGGGGCGAAGACACGGCGTCCGCCGCAACCACCGCAACCTCGCAGCTGGGTCGGTGTCAGTGTGGCTAGATGAGGCAAATGCAGCGAAATGAAGTGCATCACAAGCAGAAGGCTCTCGATACCACTACAACTTTTTGTAAAATTATGAAACACTTCAAAAACGCATAAAATTATTGTTTTAAAACAGTTTCTAATCTTGCTGTTGTGTTGCCGATATGCATGTGCCGCCGCAGTTGAAAGAAAGCGGCGATCTGAATGCAGTCTGGCTACACAGGGCAAAAATCGTCTGCACTTCATTCTCTGCTCCAGCTACGCGCGAAGCTTTTGTCACTACCTCCGCTGAATGGTTACGGTCATTAGGTAGGAATACGGGCGGTGGGTGTTTGGGTGGCCGTGAAGTAGCCGAAAGCGGCTTATGCACAGTAGCTTATTCCCAGCTGCACAGGTCACCACCACTTCATTGTGTGCGCGTCGAGTGTGTGCAGTGGCGTGAACGGTGAACATCACGCCCAGCAGACGACGCAGACGACGCAGACAAGCGGAGCAGGCGGAAATGGGGGCGAGCGGCGAGACCTCCTGATTGGCTAGTTTTGGTACGCTGTTTGTTTGCCGCTTCCGGTGCCGTCGATGCCGGACGAACTTATCTGTCCTCGGCAGTTCGGTGGCAGACGACGTTTTTTCAGCCTCCGCGCGTCGGGCGGGCGCCGCCGGGCGTTGTTCGTCGACTTTTCGTCGCATATTCGCTCCATGTATTCAGGCCTTTACTCACGCCGTCTTTACCGCCAATGCCACAGTGGTTTGGGAGTCACTGAAACGCAACATCGTGGCAACAATTGGGGGACCAAATTCGGTAAGGGCGCGTTTACCAGGAAGCCTCCCTGGACACAAACCATTTCTCACCAGCACATAACATGGCAAACTTGGTGTAGCGTTCAACCGCAGCCTCTCTATAAACCGATGGTCGAAGTTTCTTAGTTACGTCGTATCACGAGTACCACAAGTTCCACTGTATTACAACAAGCTCCACCCATCATGTTTGTAAAGAGCTAGATTACTTCTATTGTCTGTTATTAGGAAACCAACCCCTTGTTTGTGAGGGGCGTTTCATGCCGATAGTAGCGATGCGTCGTGACGTGTTTTCGGAGAGGAAGAACTTTCCCTTGAAACCATGCACACATCATACTGTATGATAAAATTCTATAGCGCACACGGGATGCGGGATGCTCAGTTATTGCGATAAACGGCATTTGTTTGACAGTGTTTAGTGGAAGACATTTATTCAGTTTCAGTCATTGGTTCATTTTTTTTATACCAGCAAACCTAACGCACAGCAATAATACATAATTTCAGCAACACGTAATTTCTTCAGAAAAAAAAAACGATAAAAAACTAGAAAAAAGGGCGGTTGAAACGTATAGGACAAAGCACTTCCGGTTTGGTGTTTCCCGGAAGTGCTTCCGGGAACTGCTGCATTGTCTCCGGTGCTTAACCTCCGTTTTGTCCCAATTTGTTTTTCACTTTTATTCATGTAATTATGCATTTGCACCCACTTCTCAGCCTTATGTTCAACATCGACATACACACATTTGACGTGCTACGACGTAGAAATTTCTACCTTTTTTCGCTACGTGCCGTGAGAAACAAAAGACAACTCAATGTACCAGCATCAAGGAAAACCGACTAGCAGTAGCAATTGTTTGAGAGAAAATCTGATAGCGTTAATAATTTTTGATATGCTTTGTATATTCGCTCATAGGAAAGGGGAAGTTCATGTTATCATTCAACTTCCCAAGGCCGACACGAAACTATTTCTTTTACGTAATTTTTTTTTGCTTGGCCGTTGTCACCGTTTTTGTTGTATTTCATTACGGAAACTATCGCGCGAATCAGGCGCGTGCACTTCGCTTTGTTGTATATACTGAAGTGATTAAAATAGTGAAGCTCACAGGCATTTATTATCACATGGTTCAGAGACGGCGGTGAGGTTGGCGAGCTTTGGTAGTTCCCGCGATAATTGTGTGATCGCTTTGTGGTAGCTGTGACGTGTTCTGAAGTGATCTATACCTTGATAAAATTTGACAGTAAGTGCGCATCAAGCTGCGGCCTTCACCACGTCGCGTGCCTTCCTGCAAAAAGGGACCACATGACATAATCACAAAAGGGTCGTAGCTCTAAAAGACGGGGGAAGGAGCACATCCATTGCAATTATTGCGAAATTTTGTTGACAGTCTGGCCCTTAAGATCGGTTTCGATGTACCAATTTAAAATAGAACGACTTCTGTGAGTTCCCTGATGCGCTATAAACCACCGCATACGCGAAAAACCACATATATTGTCTTGATTTTTTGGGGACTCTTAACAGCCTTATCCTTCGTGGCTCGATGACTTCGTACGAGCACGATCAAAAAAATAAAAAAAGAACGGCTGGCTGATCTCCTCATTTCCCAGTTTTTTCTCGTCGAATGACTGGCTTCCTTGGTATGACGTAATGACGTCTTTTTGGGGTTTTTTGTTCTGCAGTTAAAAAAAAACGCTCGTTCAACGTGGCACTGGTCGGGCGAGAATCAGGTGTTTTTTTTCTTACCTAAAATTCCACTGGTGGTACACAGCTTCCGAACCGGTCGACTATTTATATGTCATGGCTATTACAAAACACCTGGACATAGGATACCGTGTATGGGATATGGCGTGTAGGATAGCGTATAACAATTGGCTGTAGAACCAGTGAAGGAGGACTCAGCGCCAATACCCACAGGTAAACCAGTCGCATTCATAACACGTATCCTAGAAGAGAAACCCCATCTGAAACGCCTCTTATGAACCAAGATGTACCTACGGGAGGAGAGGAGCCCGCACAAGAATGGCGTCCCAGTGCCGCGAGATAGGCCAGGTTGCCGGTACACCCGCAAGCATCAGAAGTCAAAAAAGCTTTCACATTCCGGTGGCGCTTCGCTCTCTCTCCCCCTCTAACACCCTCCCCCTCTCAATCTCCAACCTCATGCAGTCAACATGCCTCAAACAACGAAGTTTATTTACTATTAATTTATGTAAGTAGCCGTTATATTGTTATGAAGCCATTATTTTGTTGTCTCAATACCAAACCTTAAGTAATACCCATCTGGGGCTATACGTCCCCTATTAGAAGGTTAAAAAAATAACAGAGGAGCGAGTTTAGCGGAACCTTCGTCTAATTCAGCAACGCGGTCCGCCCTTTGTATCATCACTTAGTGAAATAGAGGAGACGTTTGGATTCCGCGCAAATATCCCGTGAGCAGTACAGGCACTACAGTGATATAGAATAATACTATAATATCATAATAAAAATATAAAGTAATAAAGTGATCTCGCAATTTTAATATTAATATTCACCCGCCTTGGTGGCTCAGTGGCTAAGGCTTTGTGCTGTTGAGCACGAGGACGCGGGTTCGAATCCCGGCCGCGGCGGCCGCTTTTCTGATGGAGGCGAAAAGCAGAACTGCCCGTGTGTACGAGATTTCCGCGCACGTTAAAGATCCCCAGGTGGTCAAAATAAATCCGGAGCCCTCCACTACGGTGCGCCTCATCGCTTCCGTTGCGTCGGCGCGTTAAACCCTACAATTAATTATTCTCAATGATCAGAGCTATGGAAGCAACATCAAGCCCTTCATCCTCGTTCTGCTTTTTCTTTTTGGTTAGTTCTTAGTCACCTTCTGGCTAATCGGTTTTGGCTAAGAGCATTTTCTTCCCGTTGGGAAACAACGTTCGCCTGCACCAAGGAGGGTAAAACTGCCTTCGATATTAAAGCTCTACCGAATTTCTTTTCGTAAGCGAAAATCTGTACAGAATTGTAGCAAACTGTCTCTTTAACACAAAATCGGCTGTAGCTTCCCTATACTTCCCAATATACTTCCCAATACAGCTTCCCAACTCTTTTGGGGAGTCCGTGGTGGTGACCCGTTGAGCCCGTAAGCCTACTTGCAGTGCGGCATCTCCGGTGAAATTTTGTTTCGAGGGCGTTTCGTTGCCACGTAGTGCTCCGATCACGGATTCTTTGCGGCGGATATGTTAGCCAGCCGACAAGCTAAGGGAATTCTCGCATTTCGGCTTACTGATATGCTCGTTCAGGCACGCTGGAGAGTGTGCAGTCCGTTTGGCGATACAGCTTGTGTAAACAAAAACACCTCACGTTTGCAGATGCAGCGGCGCCAAGGAAGTTTCAATGCGTAGCATTCTTTGCCGAGTACCCCCACAGCCAGGACCATGGAATGCTCTGCATATCCACAAAAAATGCAGCTATCGCGAAAGTTCCACCTGTAGTCGTTATAATAGCTTAAACGGATATAATTAGTCGAAAAAATTTTGAAAAAATAGGAGAAATATAAAAAATACAAAAAATGGCAAACCGTATACAACTCCCTGCATTTCCACAATGATACATATTTCGCGCAAATTTCCCCTGTAATCATTATCCTAGCGTAAATGGAGCGTGATTGGTCGAACAAAATTTAGAAAAAAAATACAAAAATAAGAACATTATAAAAAAAATTACGGGAAATGGCGAACCGTGTAACGCCCTCCGTTTCCCCAATAATGCAGATTTCGCAGAGGCTCCACCTCCAATAGTTATAGTAGCGTAAGTGAAGATAATAGGTGGAACGAAACTTTTAAAAACTAAAAAAATAGAAACATACATAAAGTAATTGCGAAACAGGGAAACCGTATAATTCCCTCCAATTCCACAATAATGTAGATTTCGGGATAGATGCAAATGTAATTGTTATATTAGCGTCAGTGAAGATAATTGGTCGAACAAAATTTTAAAAAACTTACATATTGAAAAAAAAAATTATGGTAACCGGGGAACCGTATAACGCCTTCCATTTCCACAATAATGCAGTTTTCGGGGAAGATCCAATTGTAATCGTTATAATAGCGTAAGTGGAGATAATTGGTTGAATAAAATTTGTAAAATCTAAAAGCAAAAAACAAAAACAAAAAATAGCCAATCGTGTAACGCCCTTCATTTACAAAAAGTGCAGATGTGGCTCAGCTAACACCTGCAATCATAATAATAGCGCAAAGCGAGATAACTGGTCTGACAGGGTTTAGAAAAATCAATAAGGTTAGCCGATAAGAACTCATACTCAATACAACCGGCATAAGAATGCTACCCATTAGTGGACAATTCTCTGAATTTCTGACGATTTTTTTCTTTATTTCGTCCCACCAAACAGCGTAAAGGTGCCGTACCGAGCCAGGAAGTGCTTTCTCCCACCGAAGCAGACATACCTGACCTGACACGTTAGCCGGAAACCAACTTTGAGTGCAAATTTCAAAAAAAAAAAAAAACATGGGACATCCTGATTAAAAGCTGATCGAGCGGAATGGACGCTGAAACCGCCACGTTAATTGAATGTTTTAGAGGTTTCACCCACCATAGCTACATCTGGGCTATGGAGGCCGGCTCCGGGTTCATTTTGACCACCTGATAATCTTGAAGTTGCGCCCAAATCTCGACGCACGAGCGTTTTAGCTTTTAGCCTCCATCTAAAAAGCAGCCACATCGGCCTGGACCGAACCCGCGTCCTTCAACTCAGCAGCACAAAACTTTAGCCACTGAGTCACCTTGACGGGTGGAACCATCATGTGACCTTTAACTACTGCCAATCTGCGCATGCTCTACAAACATATTTTAATAGGAATATTGAAACTTCTGCGAAGATATTTGAAAACTTGGCCCGGGAGGGCCTACCTGTATTCGCGCGTCCGTGGGCACGTGTATGCGCGTCTGTTGGCCTATTGCGGAAAATGTGTGTCTGTGTGTCGGCGTATCAGCTTTCGCGTTTCCTGCTTTTTCCCACGAGGTCTTTATTATTTCGCTTAGTCATTTGCACGTAGAGCGTGCGCGGCACTACTACCCATGCGCTCGCAGCACCGTACCTTCGATGAAATTCCTTTATTTTTTTTATCTCATATTTCGTTTTGCTGTTCATCCAACCGCAAGCATATATAAGCCCTGCGAGCGCTTGTACCGAGACAGCGAGGAATTATTCGTACAGCTCCTCTTCGGACGTCGCTGCAGTTTTAGCCCGTCTGAAACTTGAGAATGACTTCTCTGAACCGAAATAATTGTCTCCAAGCAACGAAAAAGGGCAAGGAAAAAAATCCAAGCGCCCGCGAGCTGAAATCAAGAAAACAATCTGTGTAAAAATACGGGAATGGTCGCCGAGTGAACTGTGATTACCTGCTCGAATTTCAGCCGAAAATTGAACGCACAGAAAGAAGTTGCAAGCGCACGCACCCAGTACGGGCTTTCCTCCCTCGCATGTCGCCGTTGTAAAAGTGTAAAATTGCTAAGGAAGGACAATCTCGCGCCTTGAGTTTTGAATTACAAGAAGCAAATGGCGAAGAAGAAGCTTTCGAAAGGAAATTACCAAGAGGGGGGGGGAGGCAGGGTCTTGCCTTGATCAACTGCAAGCATTTTTTTATGTTTTCTTCTTTTCGGGTCATAGAGCATCATTCAGCCGCCTCAGCGCTCAGAAACAAACAAAAACCAGATTCAAAGCCTTTAACTTTAAGAATTAGTCCGCCTCCATAAGCGCACCTATTGTTTTTGAAGAGCATTTTTTCTATATATAGCTGCAGGAACTCCATTTTAAAAAAAATAGCGTTCACAGCTACGCGCCTATGCTTTCGTCAGTTGTTTCCAGGGCCCCGCTGTTTGAAGGAACGCCATGTTAATTACCTAGGATATGATAACGAGCTATTTAAAACGTTTTCTTTTCTACTAATTCTTCACAGGAGCAATCGTGAGCACGCACGACGGACGTTAGTCGCTCCACAAAAAAAAAATGACACAGAGAAGGCTAAAGTATACAGGCTGTGGCATAGCATCTTGAAAGGAGTGGCGCCGGCAAATTGCATCTGCACTTAACCCGGCAACGACAACGAAAAAACCGTTGCGTTTTTTTTCCCTCGGGCACAGCCCGTTGCATATTCATGCAGTGTGAAAATCGCAATAAAAGCGGAAGCTCGAGGTTAATTAAGATGATTGCTCGTTCGGTCTGATAATTCCTCTCTGAAAATCTTCCTCTGAAATTGATGGTTAGGAGGGAAGCCATTTTATCGTAGCGTCGTTTGTAAAATATGGCATTGCCGCAATTACTGTCACAGCTAAAAGCATTAGGATCAGTGTACGCCCGCATCTATCTCAAAAGATGACTAACCCTCTCTTTCTGAACCGCCAAACAAGCTTTCTCTTTTTCACACGCACATGCGAGTCCACACGCGTCATCGTTACATCATCGGTTTTAAAAATTACGATGTGTTACCACCTACAGTAGTTGAATTATATTCCAACCAGTGCGGCGATTTAATAGACTTAACGGAGAAACTTGACCTAAATTTCTCCAAGATTAGTGCGTTAGAACGTGACTAACAGCCAATATAGACGTCCATCTATCTCAAGTAGAGGACCATGTATTATTTGAAAGTGCGCCGTTAGCGACGAGTACCCTAAAGCGTTCCTACAACTTCACGGCGACTAGCTATAGTAAGAAATGCTTGAGATGCTGCAAATTTGTATTTTTGCTGAGAAAAATGAAAAAAGTTCTCCTCATTTACGTAAATTACAACCCCAGCATCGCCCGATTTCAGGATCCATACTTTCCCATGAAAAGTCATGCGACGGAACCATGAAAATATCGGGTATGCTAATAATCCCACCGCATGCTGCTCTGACGAGTTGTATGTACACGGCTTCACATCCATTCCGTACTTCAAATCCACGAAGACTGAAAACCATATGCTGGCACGGGGGGACGGGGCGAACAGGTAAACTTCGTTAGGTAGCGTATAAATGCTTCCTGCCACCTGAAAAAGAAAATTAATCTGTATTTGCCTCCTTTTTTAAATGTGAGAAATTCTCAAATAAATTTCCAGTGACATTTTTTCCATCACTAGCCTCTAGCCCCAACCCTCCAAAGAATATTCGCACGTCTTGTGTATATCCTTTAACGTGGCCACCAAAGGTCCACTCCAATTTTCTGCAAATTGATTGATTGATTGATTGATTGATTGATTGATTGATTGATTGATTGATTGATTGATTGATTGATTGATTGATTGATTGATTGATTGATTGAGTGAGTGATTGATTGATTGATTGATTGATTGTAGGGTTTAACACGCCGACGCAACGCAGGCGATGAGGCACGCTGTAGTGGAGGGCTCCACATTAATTTTGACCACCTGGTGATCTTTAACGTGCGCCGAAACCTCGTACACACGGGCGTTTTCTCTTTTCGCCCCCATGAGAAAAGCGTCCACCCCGGCCGGTAATTGAACGCGCGTCCTCGTGCTCAGCAGCACAATTCAGTAAAGTGACTTTAGTAATCTCTAGTCAGTCTCTAGAAAACTGTCCCAACTCTTCCAATAATCTTGAAGCGCGCCGCTCGTAACCTATAAAATCGTCACCAGAGGTCGACCACGTAGCATCACCTATAAAAGCAGCACCCGTGTCAGGCTGCGAGAAATCCGTTGTCATCACTCTTTCTTCGACACCACACACAAAACAAAATCCATGGACACCTAAGCAATTCTTGTGAATTGAAAGGGGGACATCATTAATGTCAAAATGAGCGCCGCTGAGTGCTCCTTCCAGTTTTTCTGGGCGAACAATTGTGACTATTGCGCCGCTGTGTGAGGTCAGCGAAGGGCGTGTTTAATATTACGTACCGCAGCCGTCGAACAGCGAATTTACAGCCACGGCTCCACTCTCCGCTATGGCACGTGGCCCTGCTTGTGCCGAGGCGTTTTCTAGCAGAGTGGTTGCTTACTCGCGTCTTTATTTGTGCTAGGATTGTGGTATGAAATACTTCGCAGTCGTTTGGTAAACGCTTCTCGGCTGCCTACGCCGGCTCCAACGCTGCGACCCGTTTTTCTGCTCAAATGAACCTTGGATGCTTTCCCATTATTAAAAGACCGTGCAACACTTTTCCTGACTTTTTTTTTCTAAATCTTAAATTCTTTCAGAACGCACTCAACAAACTCATCCAGTGCTTATAAAAGGGGTCAGAAAATTGCCACAGCCAAAAATTACTGATTTATGCCCAATAAATAACTTTAAATTTTGCTCAAAAGATTTCTCTCTCTTTTTCTGCACTGGCGTTCTCCAAGCGCTCAAATTACGTCCTTAGAGCAGTGCGGGAACTACTTGCCGGCTTCCTTCCAGTTGCCGCAATAAACGCTTTCGATGGTTACTTTGAAAAAATTGGCCGTGTATCTGCTCCTTTCGTCGCAAATGACGAGAAAAGACGATAGTCTTCTTCGACATTTGCCAAGTAAATGTTTCCCTTCGCTTTCCTGCTCACCTTTCATGTTGTTCCTCTTTCGTCGTGCTCCTCCCAAGATGAACCCGATAAAGGTTTACTGAAGTCAATTTAAATGTACCGTGTTCCACTGCTCCCGACCGGGTGCCTCGATGCCAGCGCTGCCGTACGGCGGAGACGAGTGGGTATCGAGGCACCCTAGCTCAACGTTTATAGAACCACGTTGCCCTACTCCACGTGCATTCCAAGCAGAACGTGGAACGGAACTAGTGGAACCTTTCGTAACTGTTGCCGCTTGATTTCTTAAAATTCCGGCAGAAGCTATAATGGCGTGGGCGACAGCAGGCGACGGAGGGATTTTTTTTGCGCAGCGGATGTAGTATTTCATTTTGCAAAAATCAAGCATCTATGAAGGTTTTTATAAAGGAAGACTGTAAATGTGACTTAATATTAATCTTCTTTCTTATATTTGCGTAATGTCTTGTTCTTGTTCAGCATTGTTGACACGTATGAACATTGACACCGGTCTTAGACGTTTAGATTTGGCTGTGACTAAATAAGACTATTGCGCAGATTTTCTTTCACTTTGGCCGAGTGGCTGAATCGAGCCACAGACAGACATACAGACAGAGAGACAAACAGTCATACAGACAGACCAAAATTTCTCGGTTTAAGTAGCCGACGAACGACTATCGTCTTTAAAAAATCCACACAGAAGCGAAGCATAAACGGAAGGCGGATATGGTGCGGTGTGCAACTCACCCGGTGCTGCTCCGTGATGGCGATAACTATAGCTTTCGAAGTGCTTCCAGACGCGAAGGAAAGAGTGAAAGCGTTTATCCGAAGTGTCGCAGAGCCCCTTCAACTCTTCTTTAATCGCCAGACTGTATACGTCTTCTGCGTGTCAAATGTCAGGGTGGCAGACTACTCACGCACGAGCCTTCGCCTGTAAAGCGTGCACTGCCTCAGCGAGACTTATACGACGGCAAAGCACCCTTAACGAAAAGTACGAAGGCTAACGAGGACGCAGCTGTAAATTAACTT
The DNA here is from genome assembly GCF_048455015.1 of Haemaphysalis longicornis. NCBI lineage: Eukaryota > Metazoa > Arthropoda > Arachnida > Ixodida > Ixodidae > Haemaphysalis > Haemaphysalis longicornis. Next base: position 186,759,403 of record NW_027526295.1, on the reverse strand, counting down.
CAAAGCAGTCCCACGTGCACAGTTTAGAACTCTAGGTAGTAAGACGGCAAAGATCAAGCCGGAAAGAACTGGAAGGGATGGAGGAGCCTTAATGTGAGCGTTTTACCTACTCCAGAGTCCTGAGGCGCATTGGTTGGTCCCAGCTCCGATATTGAAGGGACGCACAACTGAAACCGCGATTGGTCTGGCTGTGGTGCCGCATCACCTACCGCCGCATAGTCTCGTTTTTTCTGAAAACAGGCCTGTGTAACTCTTAAGGGTAGCTTACAGCCAACAATCAGCCATACACTTTGCAGGAGACCCCGAAAACTAACTTTGTCCCTTCATTTTCTCATTTCATTCAGGAACTTTATTTTCTTGCATTCACTTTCTCAATCCGAATCACCTAAGACAGAGATCACCGTGCTATCTGGATCGCCTAATCTAGATCGGTGACGCCTCTCACAATTCAGGAGACTTCACTTTGAGGTTTGAAGCTTGTTGAAGAATAAATGCGCATAAAATATGGAGAAATAACGCAATACTTTCAACCCGGACTGTGTCTCCATTTCGCCACGCTCACGTCAGAATACGAACAAAAATACGCAAAATTGGCGTAAACCAACACCAAACATAGGCTAGACCAACAAATCCACATATAATGTGAAACGGCCCCTGCTAACCTTAACTCGATGCATTAATTTGTTGTGCCAGGACAGCAGAAAGTACGCCTATAACGCTTTCGAACACTTTTGGTCGAACTAACAGCTTAGCTCCGAAATCGAATAGGTGACATGTCGGGCTGGACTCGCAAATACGATAACCCACCCACACAAACACTACTCTTTTAGGAGCAGAAGATAGCTGACCCTCTATGGTTGAAACTCGTACAGTTCGCCATAAGTATGACTCTGACCTTATCAATTAATCTCAAGTTTTGTGCCTTAAGAGATTATGCATTTGAAGTGGGTTTGATTTTGAAGCCATAGTTTTACACAGGCATTTTATAAAGCTGTGAATCCCTTATTAAGTGGCGTAGGCCATAATTACTAGCGAGTTGGTTATAATGACCAACTGTACGTATAAGCTGACAAATGTGTTGCGTAAACGCAGGAGTGTTGTGAAGAAGGGTTTTGTTTTGCTAGCGAGGGAAACGCTCGCCCCCACTATTTTTGCGCGCATGGCTATCGTGCATTCTGTCCCACCCATTTTTCTATTTCCGCTTCAGTTGATACGCGTGAGCCTTTTTTTTATTTATTTATCAGTTCCGTTTGCAATCACTGCCTCGTTTGTCCTCACTGAGGTGGAACGTTATCAGAAAAAAAAAACAGAGAAAAACGGGAAGGGCGTTTAGGCTGACGTAAAGAAACGTCGAGGATATCCGGAACCCTCGGTTCATGCGACCGCCACTCGCTGCGATTTGGGAGAGAAATCGAATTGTTGGAAAATACAGGAGAGTCCACAACCTCTTTTTATGCCATGGACGTCTCTTGTAGCGTTGAAAATGTTTGTTTTTAAAGGAAATAATCCAATGCTATGGACGTCTATTGAAGCTCTGGAAATGTTTGTTTATCAAGGAAATAGTTCAATCTTGATGACTAGGTCCATTTCCTGTGTTGTTGTTGTTTTTCGCATTCTTTGGGGGACTTCGTGGTATTTGGGTTTGGGTCGGATCGATGGACGCCACATATGGCAAAATTATGGGAAACCACTGAGCTCCTCATCTGTTGTAAATATTCATAAAAAGCAACCAAAAAGCTTAATTATATGCCTGTAAGTCAGTTGCATACGCTGAAATTCCCAAATGACTTTTATCTAGGACATCAAATGCTAAAATTTTATCGCGTACTGTTTGTGTAAGGCTGAGTCGAAACACAATTGTATGTGTGAACGTGACACCTTTTAATTTCGGGGGTGGGGTAGGGGGGGGGGGGGGGGGGGTTCCGGCTTTTATTGTGCGCGACTTCTTTCGTAGCTCAAAATCGATGGTTAATAAATTGTCAAAACATGTCCCCGTGAAACGTTAAAGTCGGCGTAAAGAAGAGTTTTATGTGTGCATAGAGTGCGTATATATTCTGGATTATCTGTATGACGAAATTATGTTTTTGGCTGCATCATGACGGTACGGCCCAGATTTATTGTATGTCGCGCATGCGTTGCTACCTACAAGGAAACATTTTCAAATCGAAAATAGATTTCAAAGCGTGCTCTTCGCTGCTTGCGTTTTGTGCCAGGAGAATATTAGAAAATTCCGCAACCCTTGGTCGCTGCTGAACCTTTATTCGTCTGCTTCCTATTGTTAATAGAATACTATTCTGGTATTTGGAACGGCGCGTGCCTCTCGAACACATTCATATCATAGACCATGTATAAAGGACATTTTTGTTCCTTCACAAATATCGCTTTCTTCTAGAATAGCGACGACGCTATTTTCGAATCTCTCATTTCTCGTACACTCCCACGTTCGAAAGCCAGGCGAAGAAAAGCTCCAGCTTGTTTTTCTTGTTACAATGTTGCACAGAAATAATTTTTCTCGGTCTGTTTGCAAATGGCATGTTTATCGACCGATTGAAGCGGTAGTAGGGGGCTACTGCTTGCCGAATGTTTCTGGTAATAATGCGCATTCTGTACGAAGTTGAGGATAATGATTCTGCTCTTAATGCGATTCATCACCAAAGAGAGTGTGGGTGGTGCAAAATTCCACCATCTCTCTTGGGTAGCGACGTTACGATCACGCCGCTCAGTAAGCGGCAGAAGAAAATATCGTCCCTAGACATCATACCAACACGTTTTGTGACGGTCAAAGCACTGCTGCTTCGTACTTCAGCCGAACGTAGGCGCCGCTTCGACAGAGACGGAAAATAGCGCGGGAAGTGGCGGAAGCGCCTTGCATAAATAAGAAAGTGGATGCGCGTTACAGTCTCCCATCGTTGCTCAAGACGGAAAATGAGGTGTCATGCTGAGCTCTTAGCCGACAGCTGTTTCTCCTTCATAAATAGCAGCAATATTAATAACTTTCTTTAAATCTTTGTGCAAGGTGGGTGGAGGATTTTGTACGGTCTGTATGTGCGGGATAATAATATAATCGTGGTTACAGATGATAATACAATACAGTATAATACAATACTATACTATGCAATACAGTACAATACAGTACAATATAAATGCTATCCTGACCTGAATAAAAACTAGTTGTGAGTTAAAGGTTGTCGTGTATTTTCCTTATAAATCGCCAGTTTTGGTATAAAATGCTTACAGCTTATGTTAATCTACTCTTCATAAAAACGCTATGATCTGCCAAATATATTGTCTTCTTAAATCTGGGTGATTTGGCAAATAAGTCACTCCGTGAGGAATTTACTTAAACTAACGTCATCTTCATGACATTTTATTGCTTTCACATCAGCCTTTTCACTGAAGGAGTAATGAACCAGCCCTTAATTTTTGTTGCGACTCGTGTTAATTGTTGTTGTAATCATTTATGAAGTAAGGGAGGCCCGCGCGATGAAAAAAAGGTTGGAGCGAGGAGGACAGACAAGCGTGACTAGCCAAGTAGCAGAGGCTATGAGTTCGTGACGGCCATGGATAAGATGACGGAAGTCAACAGAGCCAGTGTAACGTGGCGACCGTATGTCAGACGAGTGCCATTACGACTTGGGTGTATTCGTGCCTACACCAGCCTCGAGAGAGACCACTCTCTAGGACGAATAACACAAGGTTTGGGAAAGAATTGGGTCTTTTGAAGAGGGATCGTCTCAGAGTAATTTCTGGGGGATAGGCATTGGTAAGTATAGACGGTACAAAAAGACTCCGAGCTGCGCCAGAATCACTGGTCAAGGATACCGAATACTGACATCTCACATTGAGAACACTAGTGCGGGGAAGACTCCATTGGGGGAAGCCATCTTCTCACGGGCCACTGGAGGAGCCATTTGGTCCCGTGAAATTGTGTATGAAATCTGGTTTATAATTAACCGATACTTGTCACGCAGTACTCTGCGCAAGAAAAAATATGTTACCTCCACTTCGAATTTGTACTGCAGCTTGGATCACCGTGGTACATTTTAAAATTTCTGTGCAAGAGTTGGTACTACTTCGACACTGATTACTTCGCTGCCTTGGAAACAAAACAAGGGATATAAACGCGCTACTTACCGATTAACACCATTCGACTTGAACAAAATTTTACTTATGGAAGCGAGACAAAGTAATCGGAACAACTTAGAGCCGTACAAAAGTTTAAAAGTAAGCGTACAACCAAACAAAAACCACCTTTGGCGATGTGGTATTATAAAACAAAGAAGTCTTACTTTCCTAATGATTGACATGCGTTCTTTTGCTCTTCTCCAGGACCACATTGCACCAAGCTGTATGGTGCTGAACAAAGGGGAAGAAGATTCCTGACGAACGCCTCTCAATTCATCACACCACCAAGTCAGCATGCCAATCATCCATCCTCCTCACTGTTTCCTTGCTCTATTGGTAAGCTTCTCTTCCTCTTATTCGCTCTATAACTCCGCAACGGAGAACACAATGCACCCGCGTACTATGCGTGTCCAAGATCGCGCTATGAAACCAAACCTGTACAGCAGGGACGGAAAAAAACAAAGGTTTCTTTTGTGTACGCCAAGACTTGATTTCAGAAGTTCAATGTAAGGCTTCAGTGGCGTAAAAACGAAGTTTATTAGGCTGGGAAACTGATGTTCAGCTTTACGGCTTGAATCTTTTTAACATGATGATTATGGTTCTGCCTTACAATACAACATTTATTGAACATTGGGAGAAGTTTTGTGCATTCGCGGGAAAACTTTTTATGGGTTTGTGCTGCTGTGTCTTCAAAATCGCGCATATCATTCGTTGATGTATGAAGGCGCAACGGCTTAACGGTGCAATACCGGAGGAACATACTCGCAATGCCGTGACGCACACATACTATTAAGAAGTACAGTGACAAAATGAAAGCTAACCAAGATAAATGTCTCATTAAGATAAATGTTTTTTTTAGCTGCAGGTTATATGATTTGACTATCTTAATACGGTGATTTGCGAAAAGGTATGTATAGCACACAGAGGTTTTCCATTTAGAAACGACTTGCTATTGCCTGCATGTCGCAGCTTATCTGCCGGCACCGATTTTTATAGTGAGGCACGGGATAGAAATCTGCCACTAGTACCTAGGCGAGCCACACTTCAGCGAACGTGTCTTCGTGGAACCGCTGAAAACTGCCTCTTTCTTACTTGGCGTGGCTCTTAAACGAGCTCAAATGTTTTCTCTGGCTGGAGGAACCTTGATATTGTTAAAAGAGTACTTAATATTGTTGTTCTTTTCTCAAATAAAACTGTATTTGATACAGGTCTTCCGTACGTGGGAGGAAGTTCTAGGAAGTTTCGGGCCCTACGAATAAGAAAAAAAAGTTCCCTCGGTTATTGATTTTGTCGCCTGCGAGTTTCTTCTGTTGCCTCACTTTCCGTGATTAAATACGAGCCCGAGAACAGCAGCATATCGCCACGCAATCAGGCAAATAGCTTTCGCGCCCAAGCACCGCATTGGGGACGGCGTACTGCCAGTGAACCACATGCATGGAGGATGCTCTCCAAAACAATAATGTAAATAACGATCCAAACGAGGCCATTCGATAGCTATGCCAAGCAAGAGTGGCCACTTCCCAGCGACCCCATGATGGTACGTGACTAGTAGGAAACTAGTTAAGCTCATCATGAACCTCTAGGCGTTGAACTATGTGGCGCGAAGGTGCCACGTGGGTAGGAAAGTAAAATGAAAATATGAAGAAACACACTTGACTACCGCAAATACTGTTGATCCAGACTTTCTCTTTAAAAACAAAGCACACACGTTCGTTGTGTGCTAAATACGAAGCAAGTGGAATTAGATAAACTTGAGAAACATGCCTTTGCAGCGCCGCTTCCCAGGGCGTGATAATTGCTATCCTGAGAACAACTGCGTGAGTGATGCGAAAACTTAGGCCATTTTAGTTTACAATAGTAAGATGTCACCATATTTTTCCACAACTTTACAGCAGGAGTCATTTTCCCACTTCAAAAGACTATCTTAGGCCCTCGCTACGCTCAGGAATTTTGTACAGACTTTTACCGCGCTTTTGCAGCGTTATTGGTGACTCAGAAGGATGAGGGGTGTTAAGGCCGTTTAAATTTGTATACGATGTTGCGGTCTGTACACCTATTCCGGTTCAAAATGTAATGTGAACTGATTACTTCCAGTTTGAAAACCATAAGAAGAGCAGCTTAATTCTTTTCAGACCGACGATAGCCGTAACGGGTCCAACAGTATTGATTCTGAACTGGCAAAAATTAAACAAATTACGAAATTCTCTCGCTTATTCACACCTATAGCAGATTGTCTACGGCTGTTGCGCACAGTGTTGGCAATTTTTTCAGCAGGTAATAAGCCGAAAGATAGTTCGCCATCATTGTAACAAAAGTTGCCTGTGCATAAAAATCAGAAGAACAAAAATAAAACGCAGCTGGCGGCCGGCGGCGTGTGCACGGCGGAGGCGTTGCGCAGCTACCACCACCACAAGGCCCCCGGCACATGCCGCATGGAGAGCCAGCTGTACCTGTCGCCGCCGCTCTTCAACCTGCTCACGTGTGCACGCTGCTACAAGTACATGGCCAGCGTAGCCTTCAAGAACGGCTCCAGGCTTGCGTACGGACCTGCTTTCCATTTATCCACGTTTGGGGTTCATACACGGAGATGTAAATAGCGTGAAAAAACTTTTCATGTAGTGCTGTTGGACAGAGTTCTTCAATCTTCGGAATGTCCTACTAACGCCTCTCGCCCCTCCTCCCCCCTTTTTTTTCTGAGGGTTTGAGGGGAGCATCGGGCATAGCCGGGGCGACTTGGAGGAAGGGGGAAGGGGCGCAGCTAGGCACAAATGATTGCAAACCTTTTAAAGCGAAAGCTTTCTCAGTGGAACCGATTGCGTCGTGTTAAAAAACTAATGCATTTCCCCATAGACCAGTTGTCCGACCTAAAAGCTCTAATAATATCTCTAGAAGCACGGCGCATGTGCGAAACTGGGCATCCTCTGAGTCAAACGATTACCTGAAAATCCCGGGAAATGAAGGGTTCTAGATAAGGCAATACACGCATCGATCATGAAGGAGTGCAACAGTACACCTTCACGATCGACCACGTATCGGTATACTTTTAGATCATTCGTAGATGCGTTTACTTAGTGCGAGAAAAATCGTCGGATGGGTTCGTTCTTCGTTTTCGATTGCGATCTTTGAAAGTTTGACGATCGATGGGGCGCACTTTCGGTGAAATTTGGACGCACTTTTAGGTATGGCTTTGACGCACTTTTCACGTAATTTTAATGCGAGAAAGCTTCCGCGCTTCGCTCAACTTTCTTAGGAAGAGATTATAAGGTTTCTTTGTCTTCTTATAGTTGAAATGAGCCACCTTGTTTGATGGTTGTTTTAAGAGCTTAAAACGGTTCAAGTAATCACTAAATATCGCAAGATCTACCGCTAGTCTAACATCCTGCCAACGACATCACTGGCAGTATGTAATTTCCAAAACACTCTTCAAGGCGGATGTATCTTCTGAGATCAAACATTCCATGGTTATATAGTTGTTTCAACAGCCCAACATCATACAATAAGTTTTGATATAGTTTCTATAAAATACAAATGGCAGCCCTTTTTTGCAACAGTACTCCTCCCGTATCCCGTATAAAGCCACGTATAGACTGAAGATAGGAATTCAGAGTTGTTTACAATTCCATGGTGAACTAGCTAATTATGACAAGCAAAGGAATCACTGCCTAATAGTAGTGTTGCCTTAAAAATCAGTTGCAGCAAAAATTTGTTTCAGATTAAGAGGATAACTACAGAGCATTCTTGAGAACGTATGCTTTGCCGCAACGCGCTTTCTGTCGGCGAACGCCGGGAACAATTTGACTTTGGCTTTAAAATAAACTAATGCCCCTAAATAAGCTACGCTATTTATCTAGAACCTGTATAGATTGAACCATTTATGGGCTTGCTGTACACAGCTTACCTTGTCTGTAAAACCTGACCATTGTTGCGCAGCGCCATTGCTAGTACACCTGAGACCACTGTAAGTGCTGCAAAACGTAATCAAACTCGATACATGGACAAGGCTGGGCAGAACTTCTGGGGCTATGATTACTGCAACTGCGATATACATATAAGGTCCTTACTGTGATGTATGCGCGGATTTGGCCGCTCTGGGTCTCGTGTAGTGAGAACTTCGCTAGTTGTTTCAAATATCCGGTGGTAGCGTCAACGTCTTTCGCTACATTTTTTGTTTTATCAGTGGGGAAAGAATTTATTTGATTCAGCATCGGGATTTCAAGCATGCAATGCGAATTGCTTTTCAACCGTAGAGGCATGGATACAACTGTGTCACAAACTTAGGGAACGAACGGGGGATAAGTTCTAACAAAACCTTCAAAAAATGCACAAGGGTTCGGGGTAATAGTGTACGGCGGGATTAAGCCAGCCGTCCCGCAAGTCACCAGAGCTATATGCTAGCAGCGAAATAGCATTTGAAGGGCGTAGCCAGCCGCTGAGACTGGTCGATGGACCCCCGAAGAGCTGAACACCCAAACTTCAGCGTTGTTCATAGTTGCGCGCGGGCGCGCGGTCTCGCAGGTACTGCCGGGCCGGTAGACTGTGTCGTGGTGACTGCGACAGCGGCGGCGAGTGTTTCCAACCATTCGGAAACGAGAGCGACACCCAAATCTTGGAGACGTTCGCAAAGAAGCTGTACGCCGACCGCTGGGAGAACTGCTGCCGTGCGGCTCGTGACTGTTGCCAGGAGATGCTGGAGGATGACCGAGTAAAGCCGCCTGACATCAAAGGTACGAACTAGTTGTTCCTTCTCATCTTCAACTCCTTTCTCCCCCTCCCTATTTTCTCCAAAACTGGCTCGTGCCCCCGGAGAGAGCTGTCTGGATGGCCTGGTGGCGAGCGTTGGTGGAGGACATGGGATGTCTCTTTAATAACGTTCATCAACTATAACAATGGAGGGAAGGCAGTTGAAATCATTGTCAAAAATTACTTATCCGTTTACCAAAAACAGTCTGCTCCTAGGCTTCGCGGGGAGTGCAGTCAAAGACTTCCAAATCTTGACGTTGTGGGAACGCCTTCGGGCTATTCTGGAACACAATTCAGCTAGCATACCACTAAAATTGATTGTTATAGAGCAGGGTCAATTTTGGTCATCCAAATCCGCATTACTAGTTCTTCTAGGACAGGTTAATGAGGAGCATTTTGCCTTTTCTGACACTGGGGAATCGTCGGTGTGGCTGCAGAACTTGTCGGGAAATTTTAGATCGGGGTAACTATAAAACTGTCGCTGAAATTGAGCAGAAACTAGGCATAGAAGGAGGGGTTATCGCTATGGCCTGCATCGTGCAGCTCTAGGAACTTCCACAGCACGTAAGCTTAGCTTATCCAGACACTGGGATAGAAGTGTAGTAATGTGGCAAGTTGGGCTATTTGATGCACATTCAAATTCATGGCGAAAAGCAGCGCAAGAAGCACAGGCACAAAAAGAAGAGGGGACGACGCCCAGCGCCAAACTCGCAACTGAAAGTTAGAAAGAAAAGACGTATTTATACACAAAAAACGTACTATTGCGTCAACAGATATGACCGGGAATGCATGTGAGCAAGAACAAATTGACACCTTTAAACAGTGTGGCACGTGACGAAGTCCCGCACCCAAGAAGTTACACAATCTTCTAGCGGATAAAAAATTGGAATTCCTTGTCAAGTAACGACACAGAATGAGCACTAACGCACTTGCCCTCGTTTTTTCTAATATAGAAAGCCTCTATTATCTCTCAGACATGCTGCTTTCTATGTTTGGCTAGTACTTTTGATCCTTAAAAACAGGAAACAACCTCTAAATTTTTTGCTATATTGTGCAATGCGTTAATAGTCATCACCCGTCAAAGAACGTCTAGGTTCCATTAGTCGAATGTTAAGGCATCGGCCCGTTTCGCTAATATAAACTTGACCGCGGACAAAAGGAATCACGTACACCACACCAACACTACAAAGCACAAAACTTGACACATGTTTTACTCCACAGCTCCCACGTGTAGCTATACCCGCGAACCTCCTATCTACCACGCTACATATCTTTCCTAATTTGTCTGGCGCCGAGAACAGGACGGCTCTGGTCGGTGCTAGTTGGTACATCTTCAATGGAAATCATCTTGAATAAAAGCGAAAACAAAGGAAGAGGGAGATACACGACACACTGCTGACTTTCAACTGAAATTTTATCGAAGGAACCACAGATATATACCTACAAGAAATACAAAAAAAATCAAAATTTTTTTACGCCGATCAGTGATATGATTAGTGAAGATCGCTGCGCAGAAACTCTTTTTCGGTTCGTGACAGGGCCACAGACGGCAACACTGACGCAGCTTCGTCTATCGCCAATGCTCCTACTACTTCTCGTCCGAACCTGGTTCTCTTCCTTCTGATAACTGCGATTTCGTGCAAGTAGGCTTAACCGGGTCAGCCTCGAACGTGGTTAGCAAGGTTGCCTGGAGGGGTTGCTTGGAGCGAAGCAGGATACTCTCGGGCCCTGTCGTTCATGCAACGGCCAATTTGTCCGATGTAGACGGACTGACACCTCAGCGGAATTTCGTACAACCCATTTTTGCTGCAATCTCTGTATCTTGCATGGTAGTTTTTGTCGCAAACTTGCCTCTGCGCGTGCCTGTTCATCTGACGGCACGTGCCGCAGGCCTTGTGGGGGGTGGAAATTACGACCTTGATGCCATGTTTTTCCCCCACTTTTTTCATGGCATGGGAAAACTTATGTACGTACGGCAAAACTGTCATACGTCTTCTGTCCTCTTCAGTGGGTTGACGAGGCCGTCTCTTCTGTTTACCATTTATCCTCTGCAGGAGCGTTTCGCAGACAGGCCTCAGCAAGCTTTTCGGGTAGCCGGCGTTCTGTAGGCGACTTGCCTGTTTTTCGAAGCTGGTGGCCATCTGGTACGGACGGGATTTCTTGAGTGCCGATATCAAGGCCGTAGTGGCCACTGCTGTCTTCACAGTCTTCGAGAGGCAAGACGCGTGGGGAAGAAAGGCGTTGGACGAACGGGGCTCTTTCCTCCAACAGATGTGGTGCTCCCGGAAGTGCATGATGAATGAGAACAGTGGCCACTACGGCCTTGCTATCGGTACTCAATAAATCCTGTCCGCATCAGATTGCCACCAGCTTCGGAAAACAGGCAAGTCGCCTACAGAACGCCGGCTACACGAAAAGCTTGCTGAGGCCTGTCTGCGAAACGCTCCTGCAGATGATAAAGGGTAAAGAGAAGAGACGGCCCCGTCAAACCACTGAAGAGGCCAGTTTGCGACAAAAAACACCGCGCAAGATACGCAGATTGCAGCAAAAATGTAGTGTACAAAATTCCCCTGAGGTGCCGGTCCGTCTACATCGGACAAACCGGCTGTTGCCTGAACGACAGGGCCCGAGCGTATCCTGCTTCGCTCCAAGCAACCCCTCCAGGCAACCTTGCTAACCACGTTCGAGGCTGACCCTGTTAAGCCTATACCTGCACGAAATCGCGGTTATCGGAAGGAAGAAAAGCAGGACCGGACGAGAAATAGTAGAAGCATTGGCGATACGCGAAGCTGGAGATAGCTGCGTCAGTGTGCCGCCTGTGGCCCTGACACGAACCGAAAAAGAGTTTCTCCGCACCGATCTATAGTAATCATATCATGGACGGGCATGAACTAATTTGATTTTTTTTGTATTTTTGTATGTAGTATGTATCTCCCTCTTCCTTTGTGTTCGTTTTTATCTAAGCTGATTCCCATCGGAGAACAGGACATCTACACCATAACGGCCTGCTGCATTTTTTAGGCCATGCGACAACACGTGCACATAAGGCATGACCGAGAAGTCTTTTTTTTTTTACTTTTTTTCTCAACCCGCTAAGGAACCAGATTTCACCCACATTTTTACTTTGTCAACGCCAAGACGCATCGCATGCTTGCTGTACCCGGCCGACGTCAGCCTGACTACTTGTTCAGAAAAGCTGTTGGTATACCGATGGACACATGACTTGTCAAAAACGCAGCGTAAGGAAGATACAGCTATGCCAGTCTTAACAATCGTGAAATCCCCTGAACTGAAATTGAGCACCGCTTTCCTGGACCTAGGGTTATTCTCCCAACAAACATGCCTTTTTTTAATAAACAACTTCAGGTCCAAGAACTGAATCTGCTTGTCTTTTGGGAGCTCGAAAGTAAATTTGAGTCCTAAGCCGCACTCCTTAAATATTTTCATTTCGTCAGGTACCCTGCGGGAGAGATGACAAGGTTCTGTAAAGAATAGAAAATCATCAACATACCCAAACACAGTTGTGCACATCCCGCTTAAGTTTTTTTTTTTTTTCCAGAGTTCTGTGAACTTTCGCCAGAAAAATACTTCTGAGCACTGGGGCCACCTTTGGGCCTATGCAAATTCCACTTTTTGTGTGTAGACCCTATTTCACCGCTCAACAAGGGTGGAATTAAGATAAAAAAAAGAATCACAATAAGGCTGCTAACCGATACGCCGCTATTGTTCATGAACTTCATTTCATCACTGTCTTCAGTTATACATTCCCTGATGGTGTCACAAGTTTGTCATGCGGAATGGCGCAATACAAGACTTCTACGCCCACGCTGAACATTTGAAAAGCACAGGATCATGTTCTTCGAGGTATCTCACAACCGATTCGGAAAAGCTCATATTAGAAGGAACGAGGGCAAGTGCCTTAGTGCTTCTTCTGTGTCATTACTTGACAAGGAATTTCAATTTCTTGTCCGCTAGCAGATTGTGTAACTTCTTGGATGCGAGACTTCGTCGCGTACCCGCCGCGGTGGCTCAGTGGCTAAGGCGATGTGCTGCTGAGCACGAGGACGCTGGTTCGATTCCCGGCCGCGGCGGCCACTTTTCTGATGGAAGCGAAAAGCGAAAACGCCCGTATGAACGAGATTTCGGCGCACGTTAAGGATCCCCAGGGGGTCAAAATTAATCCGGAGCCCTCCACTACGGCGCTCCCCATCGCCTGCTTAGCGTCGGAGCATTAAACGAAAAAAAAATATAGACTTAGTCACGTGCCATACTCTTTAAAGAGGTCAATTTGTTGTCGCTTACATGTATTCCCCGTGTTATATGTTCACGCGATAGTAAGGTTTTTGTGTATAAATACGTGTTTTCTTCCTAATAAACATTCAGTTGCGAGTTCAGCGCTGCGTCGTCCCCTCTTCTTTTCATCCCTTTGTTTCTTGCGCTCTTTTTCACAATGAATTTGAATAGAAGTGTATGAATGTAACCTGATCCTCCGTCGTCTCCTTGGGTATGGCACAGCGGGGCCTGCTTTTGCCATAACTGCCTGCTTCTCTCATCAGGACGTCTCTTTTCCTTTCTTTCTTACCACCTATATCTTCCGGTGTCTTGGTGGTTTTTATTTATCTCTTCAGCGCAAAGCATAAAACGTAATGCATGACAACTTAACCACGCATGAATGAACTCCCGTATTTCAGAATAACGTAATCATTGTCAGGAAGGGTGAGGGGGAGACCAGTACGCATATCCATGCAGTTGATAACACAAAACAACCAAACTTTGGAATCTACCATGCGCTCATGCTCACATAAGCGCCAACACCTTTTTCTTGAGGATTTGAGCTTTCCTAAAAGCCAGTGCCAGCGTACATTATTATATCCCATAACTACAAAAAGCTCAAACGCGTGGCCAATACACATCAAGCGCACAGTGTTTCGTATCTCGCCAAAGTGAGGGAGCTAGACAACATAGGCACCGGCAGAGGCCCACCGTTGAGACTCCAACACCTTGGCTGCTAGACCTCCCGAAAGGGGCTCAACAGAATAAAAGTCTCTCTCTCTCTCTCTCTCTCTCTCTCTCTCTCTCTCTCTCTCTCTCTCTCTCTCTCTCTCTCTCTCTCTCTCTCTCTCTCCGAGGCTTATCGGGGAAGATGGAAACACCGGGTGAACCCGACAGCGAGACCGTTCAAACATACGTCCTTCTTTATTCGCCCTTACTTTTTTATGTCTAGTAATATCTCTCGAACTTATTCCTGTAGAATTTTTTTCGATTTACGTGGGTACCCTTCCCCCGTGCCAGTCCTTCGCTGCTATCTTTAATTTAGTAATGGCTCCTCAGGCAAAACACTGCCGCAATTTAATAGCGATATCCAGTATCCATGTCTCACTGCACTCCCTCTTGGAGCGATAGCGCAGCGAGTACCACAGAATTTTCGTTATTGTGCCCCACTTGTTTGGTTCCTTATAATGGATGCACACAGTAAATAAGCAAATAGAAAATACTGACAGATATTCAGAGCTACTACCGGGGGTGTTGATTCGCTTCTGTAGCCTCTGATTTTCTTCGTACCAGGTGAGCTCCACTGTCCCGCAACGTGGGATGGCTGGACCTGCTACAAGGACACTCCCGCTGGGATGACCGTGCAGAAGCCATGTCCTGCGCACGCTTACTTCATCACGGAAAAACCTCAGTGCATCAGTGAGCTTACTTTTATATATCTTATATTATTTTTTTCATATATTAACGATGGGGGGGGGGGGGGGGGGCTACAGCTAAGATTAGAAGAGCTTCGTGGGGAAGTATTCACAAAATGATGGCGAATGCGTGGTCTGCGGAAAAGAAACAGAACCTATGCGGCACATAGTGTTAGAAAGCGGGGGTATCCATCCAAATCTACGTGAGGGAAATATTCGGCTTCCAGAAGCCCTAGGATTTAAGCGTAGCACGGAGGAAGTTAACTTCAAGGCTGTCGAGGCGACGAAAAGAATATTAGTATGCTGGTGGATGAAAAGCACAGAGGGGAATATTGCCTGGGATAGTTACCACCTACAACAGGAAAAAAAAAAGGTATTTTGTGCATAATAAGTTTTTTTGTGCCTGCCCTAAGCACAGCTAGTATTAAACCGAGGGTATAAAACATAAGTATATTAGTCCTTTTTGGTAAGATGACACGTCATCACCCCGCTACAAAGGGGAAACCAATAGCAATCATCATCATCATCATCATCATCAGATAACTGAACAGGCCGCGCCCAGTTCTTGTGGGGTTTTTCCTTTTCAGCGTGAAGGTACGAAAGCTCTCGTGCGCGTTCCCAATGGAAATAAGGGGCCCAGCACTCTGGATGTTACGATAATTAAGCAGTTACGTCCGAGAGGGCGCTGTTTGTCATCTAGTCACAAAGTATGTGTTACGCATACCCCTAGTCCTCCCAAAAGAATTGGCGCAGCTTGTAGTAGTGGTGCAAGGCTGGAGAAACAGCCGAGCTGTCGGCCCCTCCCCCTTCGTGGGATAGCCGGCTGTTGCACCACACACGGATTTCCGAATTGGCCGCTGCAAGTTCTCCATGACTGGCAAGCCCGGATCGTATTGTCCGCCGCCTGTCACATCTCTCCCAAAATGGGTCGCGTTAGAACGGGCTAGAACCCGCTGCCACCGGCTTCTCGAACTCGGCGTCTGTAGCGCGAACTCGGCGCTTGTGACCCCCTACTTCAGAAGAGCACGCGAGAGATCACGCCACGAACGCTGGGCAGAGTGTTCTCGAAGGTCGAACTGGCCGACGCCGGGGGCTCCTCACGAGGCGCACGCTCAAGTGGTGCGCTCGGTATTTTTTCTTGGTATTTTGTCTGGTAACGCTGGACGGCGGAACTAAGCGGTTAAACAGATCTCCTGTTAAAACTTGCTCAGCTTCATCTGTCCATCCTCCATGAATTTCAAGGAGTTAGGATTGCATACGGTGGACGTTTCGTGCACAGGATGGCGCGTCGGGGGGAAATGTATTGGGAACATCACTTCAAGAAGTTCCGTTCACCGTTAATCTGACCTTTATCGGAACAAATGTTTACATATCGCCTGCCGTTACACCTGCGTATACGTCAAAATGCCCATCTGCAGTTTGGCAGTTTGAGTACAACACGCGTATATTGGTACACGTTAGTAGCTGATGGTGTTTACATTTTTTTGTGTCTGTTTTATTCTGACGACTTTCTCTGCGTTGAAGCGTAGCTAGATCAACAGCCATCCACTAGCGCCCTGCGAAATGGTGATTGTAGGGTTTAACGCGCCGACGCAACGCAGGCGATGAGGCACACCCTAGTAGAGGGCTCCGGAATAATTTCGACCCCCTGGAAATCTTTAACGTGCGCCCAAATCTCGAACACACGGGCGTTTGCGCTTTTCGCCTCCGCCAGAAAAGCGGCCGCCACGGCCGCGAATAACCCGCGTCCTCGTGCTCCGCAGCAGAACGCCTTAGCGACAAAGCCACTGCAGCGGGTCCTGCGAAATAGTTAGCAGCTTCGTAATTTTGGAGCACCTTCGTAATTGTCTTTGCTGCGAAGTTTAAAAAAGGTCAGCTAAAACTTCATGCAGTAAAAATGAAAAAGTTCTGTGCGTAATTTGTTTCGCGCACTTCGATGGCGGTCTGATTGTCAAAGTTAGTTCCAGGCTTTGGGGCGAAAGGATAATGTAAGCTCTCTGACAGGCAGCCCTACTGATTTATGAGGATTTGAGCAGGGAACGGACAGCCCTTCAATTACTCAAAATGCTAGCGACAGCGTGGCTTTCTGTTCAAAGAGACTTTTCGTCCCATCGCACTCTTAAGACTAGTGCTTTCCGTTAACGACCTAAACCAGCCTATAGATGCGATTTAAACGGAGCTTGAGAGCGCTCAGCTCTGGGTCATTACGCAGTACTTTGAGCATAAATAAGGAAGATAAATGTAAAACAGGTAAGAGAAGTACAGAGAACGGCGCTAATGTGAAGGTGAGAATTTATTTAAACGAGAACAAAAGCGCCTGTGGCGGCTCGTAAAATATGAGAAAGAAAAGGGAGAATTCACTTGGTAAGAAACTCCAATACCACCCTCGTCAAACATTGCCACAGTTGACATTTCCTTGCTATATTCATCGACTCCGTGAATTGCGAAAATGGATCTTCCGCTAGAGCAAGCCAGAAGGACAACAAGCGAGCAAGCTGCTACTTGAGTCGCCACCGCCACAGGCGGAACGTGGGGTAACACGGCAGGAAGCACTCACGAGCGGTATGCTGGTATTTCGGGAGGCTGAGCGATTCACGCTAGAAAGGAGTGAAATGAGGTCGCACACTATCAGAAAACCTCTCGTATTTACTTTACGATGATCACACATAGTTGCATAACAGCTGATACCACTCACAATAAAATATTCGCACTGTTTATCGTCGCCAATAATTTGTTTCCTTACCTGCTTTCACATTTTGTGCAGAGCTCTTCGAAGTAACTCTGATTTTCTGATCGTCTGCTACCCCATTTGGCTCCTTCCTGCCGTGGAAAGAATATTGAATCCCCATCGTCCGTTTCGCTCTGCATACCTCAAGTGGTGGCGCCGTTCCAAGATCCGCTTGCACGGGCTCGCACGCCCAAATCGACCGCCATTTTCCCATAGACGAAAATCGTTTTTATTTATGTTCAGAACAAACAGGTAAGCACCGTCATTACTCCCGGTGTCAAATAAAATAGACCACAAAATGCAACCTTCGTGTGAATTTTTAGCGCGAAATGAGCGGCGGTACAATAAGGAAAACGTTTTAAAGTGTTTCAATTATCGTCGTACCACCCTTTAATTGATGTATCATGCTTTTGAAGCACACGAAAGAACTATAAATAGAATACCAGAATACTTTCACACTTCGGCATCATACTCCTTAGACTGCCGCCGCAAAAATCTTTTTCCAGCAGTGCACTTCTGTGATATAGTAAACCCAACATTAAAGGTGCTCGATGTTTAGCGTTTGCCGGGTGTACACGGGCCCTTAGAGAGACATTCATTAAAAGGCGCTTATAGTGAAATAGCACAAACAGTCTGGCCTGCCAAAGCCACGTAGGGATTGAGCGGCGAAGCCTGGCAGTCATTAGAAACCAAATACGATAAGAAAGTACATGTCAAAACAACAGCGAAATAAGGGAACGACAAATTCAGGCATTCGAAATGTACATAAAGGTACATGACAAATACACATAGTGGGGGACACCGGCAGAGCATTTATATCAATTTCTCGGGACCTTTTTTCTTTTCATCTTACATTTATGCTCGAAATATCGTCGCGAAGATGGTTTAACGCAGCAGAAATATAGTTCAGTCCAGGGGCGTCAGAACAGGGGGTGGAGGGGGAGCGACGGCTCCCCCTAATGTTCAAATGGGGGAGCACGGCTCCCCCAGTCAAGCGGCACCTGAAGACGTCTGCTGAGCATCAGACGGCTCCAGCAAACTTAGGTTTATTTGTTCAAGGCAAAATGGCTAAGGATCAGACGATATTTTATGCCTTTTGAGTGGCCTCAAATCTGAAAAAATAGTGAATTCGGCGTTACCCGTTTTTGGAAGATTTATAGTTGAAAGGCTTTCGTATGAAGCACTTGAAAAGCTACTCTCCCCGCCCAAATATTCGATGCCTGCGGTATCAATCAAAGGATCGATGGAATGTTGACTTTGTCTTTTGTGTTAGGCTCGTATAATCCTGATGCTAGCCAGCTCCACTGGACAGTATGACCAATTTTTTTTATGCTAACCAGTTCAGATTTGTTATAGAACCATGGTTCCGTAAGCTGCTTACCCCAATAGCATAAAAACTCACAGTTTAACAGTTCTCAGCAGAGATATCAGCAGTGCGACTATATATTACGAAATATGAATGCATCCGTATCATACTACTGAACTTTTCTTAATATAATGGTGCACCAGACAATCAGAAATACCCGGAACAAAATTAAAACAAATCAACTGTTGTGCATGCACGTACTCTGATAATAAAACTCACATGGTTCAACCTACATGTGCATGTTAACGCATAGCCTAAGTTCTTTCTTCAGCTGACCTGTATATTTAATTCACCTGCTTTGTCAATATTCTTCGTGTAAGCCTTCATTTTGTAGCATGAATGTAGTGGTGTCGTAGTATGTTCGCGGTTAGGTGCATGTATATGAATGCGCTTTAAGTACCGTATTTCCCGGTCTATAACTCGCACTTTTGTGTAAGTCGCGCCCCCCTCAAAACTGCACTTTTTCAGAAAAAAAAAACGTATACAAGTCGCCCGGTGTACAAGTGTGTACAAAACGCACTTGCTAATCAGGTCAACCCGTAGAGGATAAGTTGGTTAGAAAGTTCAGCGAAAGTACATGGTTGTGCTGGCCGCCGCCTCTGAACACATCCCTCGGTAAGCAGTAGTAGACACGTGCATCTACCGTCCGAGGTCTAGACAGAACGAGCTCCTGGAAAATTGTTTATTGATACACACAGATGGCATGTACTTACAGACGGCGTTCAGGAATAACCATTTAAGCCTTCTTCCTCCCACGTGCTAACAGATAACTCATTAATTTAGACCATAGAGCTGTGTCTCTTAACGTGCGCTGACATCACACAGTGCACAGGCACCTTTTCGAGCGCGGACCACATGCAGCCGCCGCGTACCAAATTAATTCCATACAGGAGTCGCACCGGTAGATAAGACGCACCAACGAAAATTTTGGAAAAAAACTGCGACTTTTACACCGGAAAATACGGTATATGTTTCTTTTGCAAATTTTAATTTTTTGTTTTATTTAGATGTACACCGCTCTTTCGCATTCATAAATAAAAAGGTACGGAATCGTGGGTGCTACTGTTGCCTCGTGTAGAGGCAACACCATCTAGAAAAGATGGTGCTGGTAGAGGGCACAGTCGCCCTGACTCAGTTAATATTTGAGTGAGTTTGATTTTGTTTTATGTTGATAAGTCAGTTGATATTATTTATGCACACTATACATTGTAGCAGCGCTGTACAGACCCTGCAGATGTATTTAAAAAACAACCATAATGTTAATATAAACGATGATGATGATAATAATAATAATGATGATGATGATGATTGTGATGATGATTATGGTGGTGATGGTGATGATGATGGTGATGATGATGATTTGAATGATGTTGAAGGTATCATAATTTTGGCTCCCCCAGGAAAAAGACCGTTCTGACGCCACTGGTTCAGTCAAGTCCTACGTCCGTATCCTCTATTCCAGCGGATAATCAACTAAGGCTCCTTCGGTAGACGATTACGCGTCAGGATATATAAGTTTAAATTATTTGGCCAGAAATGTTTGAAATAATAGTTTCGCTCATATCAAAGTTCGGTGAACGTAAACTTTTTAACACATCATTCTTTTACTCACGATCGTAACTTATGTTCGCTTCGTAAGTAAAGTAACTTGTGTTCGTTTAGAGGGAATAGACAATTGAATTCATTCTTTTTATCCAGCGCGCGGGCGGACCAAAATCTATACACTGTGATCCCATATCGAGGTAAGCTATAGACCAAGGCACGTACCACAGTTTTACGAGCAGATAAGGGCACACAATATCTCATCTACAAAGCTCAAGAAACAGAACGATGTTTTCGACAAACGTACGCCAAGTGAATGGTCCAAAATAAGTCTATATCCCCAAATTAAAGCCGTTACACTCAACATGAAAGCTGTTGGAAGTGCAGAGCAGTGATTCGCCATAGCGGGCTGGGGCACCGTTATCCGCTCGCTATAACCACCCATCACGCTCTTCGCCCCCCTGTCTCACTCCTCTCTTCATAAATTGAACGGAAGTTTGTCCAATGCAATTAAATTTCCCGTCTTCGCAGTGCTCGCGCACCTCCTCTGAGATTGCGCAGGCAGGATTTCACACGGGCCGGGGCCTCACTGCGCAGTTTGGAACGTGTAGTTTTTGGCAGCCACTTTTACAGACGATAGTCTTTCTTGGGCTACTTAAACCCCGAAATTTTTGTCTTTCTGTCTGTCTGTCTGTCTGTCTGTCTGTCTGTCTGTCTGTCTGTCTGTCTGTGACTCGATTCAGCCACCCGGCCAAAGTAAAACAAGGCCTGCGCAACAGTCATATATTCATAGCTAAATCCACTCGTCTAAGTCCGGTGTAATGTTCATAGTTGCCAAAATTGTTGAAGAAGAAGAAGACATTACGCAAATATAAGACAACAAATTATTACAGAAGTGATATTTGCAGTGTTACTTTATAAAAAACCATACATGCTTGATTTTTGCGAAAATAAATACTTCATCAACTGCAGAAAAAAAAATTCACTCCCCCGTCGCCTGCTGTCGCCCGCGCCACTATAGCTTCTGGCGCCATTTTAAAAAATAACCGGCAACAGTTACGAAAGGTTCCACTAGATAGGTTCTACGTTCTGCTTGGAACGCACGTGGAGTAGGGCAACGTGTGTCTGTCAACGTTGAAGTAGAGCGCCTCGATTCACGCGCGTGTCCGCCGTACGGCAGCATTGGCATCGAGACACCCGGCCTGGAGCAGTGGGACGCGGTAAATTTAAAATGATTTAAGCAAACCTTTGGCGTCTTTACCTTGGGAGGAGCGCGACACTAGAGGAACAACATGAAAGGTCGATAAAGACTATCGTTTAGTGTCGACATTTGCAACAAAAGGAGCAGATGCGTGGTCAATTTTCTTTCGCTTCAAACCAACCCAATGGGCGTTCGTACCTAAATCGACGCCGGGGCTGCTGGTTATATTTGCAGATTTTGCCTCAAACGTACTTGCAGTAGTCTTTGCGCTAAACGACGGGGAGATGCATGACAAGCGCCAGCGGTTCCCCAGGTTCGAACTGTATATAAACCACTTGGTTTTCAAAGCCTTTGTGTTTCGCTGTTACGGTACGCCGTGGGGCTCTACTTCGGTCCGTTATCTCGCTGCGGCTTCGGCTTCCGGCAGTCGCTAGTCATTGTGACAGCGAGCTACGACGACAAGGCAAGCACCTAAAGTTATCTGCACTTAAAAAACATGCCAAGATATTTAATAGAAGGCGAGTATGTCGGGAGAGAGCAAGTACAGAGAGAGCAATGAGAGGTGTACAGAAACAGAGGGGGATAGAAATTTACTTTGCAGAGTGGGTTATTGAAACAAATGGAGAGTTGACCGAGATAAGGTTAGCCGAGAGCAATCCATCACGTTCGGAACAGCATCTTGTAACGTGGGCATCGCTTTTGGACAGGTAACCGCCACAGATACAATAATGGTGTCATCTCCGGATAGATAAAATGACCCGCGTACATTATGACATGAGTTCTTTACACCTATGTTATTTTCATTTAAGACCCCTTATATTGACACTGGAAAAAAAAATTTCAAGCAAAGCACCTGGGAATAATAGCGAAGCCAGCTCTAGAGAAAATTCCTGGCACAAAACATGATGCCATGAGGCATCCGTGTTGTTTCTCATTTCTACCAGAAATTTTGCGCGTCACCTCATGTAAACCTTAGAGATCCCGAAGCACACAAATAATGTCTTTCAACAATGTGTAGTAAGGCGACAATCTCTGGCATGCCGCTGTGACAGAGTTTCGATGTCAGCGTTTTAGAAAACATTCATATTGCAAAAGGGGCGATATCATAACGCCTGGAGGTCGCTTCGCGCGGCTGCGTTCGGTTGCAGGAGAGCGTGAACCTTCATAAGCCGTTGATGCCTTGCTGCCGCGAGCTAACGCAAGCATCAGTGTATTAAAGACGATTGTCTTTCTTGGGCTACTTGAGCCCGAAACTTTGGTCTGTCTGTCTGTCTGTCTGTCTGTCTGTCTGTCTGTCTGTCTGTCTGTCTGTCTGTCTGTCTGTCTGTCTGTCTGTCTGTCTGTCTGTCTGTCTGTCTGTCTGTCTGTCTGTCTGTCTGTCTGTCTGTACGCCTGCCTGCCTGCCTGTTCTCGATTCAGCCATACGGCCAAAAGCTAAGCGAATTCTTGAACGAATAGTCTATACTAGCGTCACTAAATAAGGTTACAGAGTATCGGCACTCTTTTCTCCTATTGATCCGTGCCGCAGTCATGATCATTGGTCACTTCGCATCACATGACACGTGCTTACACTGCGACGGTTCATGGGCGCCGCCATTTTGTTGTTTATGCGTTTTCTGACGGTCAACTGCGGCGGCCTCAGCTTGTCCTCCCTGCTCTGCGGCTGCGCGCGACTGCCGTCGTTCCGAATGGGAATCAAAGATAATGCGCCTCGCAGCGTTTCAGCAGCAGAAGTGTGTCAAAGATGCCGTGTTGCTGCGTCTTCTGCAGTTTTGTTTACAAATTACCTCGTCCAAGTTAGTGGTGAGGCCGCTGAGGCGCCAAACTGGCAACACTGATAAACAAAATGGCTGCCGTTGCTCCCTTGCGTGCCTCAGTGAGCGTATTCTATATCTTATGTAGTGACACTAGTTTATACCTTTCCGAACGACTAAATCTGGAAACGTACTTCATATTTATCAACATTGTTGACACAAAAGAAAACATTAGGCAAATTTGAGGCAACACAACAATGCACAACTGGTAATTGCAGTGTTCTTATAATTTAAAACAAACGCGTGCTTGATATTTCCGATACGCATAAGAAATACGCTTTGAAAAAAAAATATTTTCACCTAAAAATACAAAAAGATCTCGCGCGAGTCAGGACCTCGTGGCAGCGTTCCAAGTTCTACAGTAACGAAAGGTTCCTGTAGGAGGCGCGAGCAGTGTAACACCAGAAAATTGAATTGACTAAAGCAAATATCAGCCATGAGAGTTGGGCGGGGAAGAGAAGAGAAGCATTTAAGTCGCATAGGTGGAAGAAGACTATCGTCTTTCGACGACATTCGCAGCGACGAATAGCGATATGAGACGAAATTTTTAGCTATTTTCTTTCCAGTTCTGACATATGCTGTTTAAAATTCAGTGGAGGTCTTCTGCTTTGTGCAAATAGACATTCTTTCCCACGGTTGTTGCTCTTTGTCGATGAAAAAAAGGCTGACGGCGTTTTTAACGTTCTGGCCTGCGTTTTACAGTACAGTCGCATAGCTACTCTCCTGACACAGCGTTTTTAGCGGGCCTTTTTTTGTAGCTTGTCGCCTATAGATTATTATGTCTTAGGTATGTTGCCGTTTCTTGCTTAGGGAAATAATGATCATTTTATCTGTGCACAGAACGTATTCGCCGACATGTCATAGTGCCTCGTCATTTAAGGGTTTTATCGAACATTTCGCTTTCTACTGCTGTTTTAACACGAAAGTGCTTTAGTCCGGGATACACAAAGGTTTCCATAACGTCATATCCGTCACGGAAGTGACGCCACTGCAACGCAGCAAGCGGCTTGTAAAGGGTGCACACCTGCACAGATGGTCTTCTTGCGGGGAAGCAACCTTTGGAACTAAAGAGTACACGTTTATACGTAGGGTTGTTCGTTTTCGGGTTTTATATTTTAACACGAAAGTATTTTATGCCGCGATACACCAGGATTTCACCGACGTCATATCCGTCACGGAAATGACGCCAGTACACCTTTTCCGAAGCGACTCGACAGCAGGACGACGCTTGCCTAGCAAACTCACACGGCAGCCGCCGACCCGCAAATCATGCTCATTTGGCTGCAGATTTCGCTGCGCATTTCACTTTCGTGTTTTTCCGATTCCTATGACAGAGGAATCAATCACATTTTTTTTTTTTGCTTTGACGCTTAAGTAATATTTTGTACGCGCACTAATATACTTTTTCTAACAAAATTGATGCCAACACACTAACGGGGGTTCCTGTGGTATTGTGACAAAGTCAGTGGTTGTGCAAGGTTCGTGTACTTCATAAATTTTATTGAAGTTAACTCGTCCCCATAAAAAACTGCCCAAAGAACAAATCGAAGCAGCAATAAAAGGGAATAACGTGCGTACTAGAGAGTCAGCGAATGAATGCCGGGGCGTTAAGCTTGCGTGTATTTGTGTAAGGGCGCTTTTCTCGTATAAAGAACGACAAGTGCCGCCGAGCCATGGCTTTCTAGCCACCAAGATGACGATAAAAACGAAATAATACAAACATTTTTAAAGTATACAGACGCCTTTCCCTCTCATCTCTAGCCGTACGACGTTTGTCGGTGCACTTCGATTTGGCACTCGTTTTGAAGACTGCTTCGTGCAGACTTCTAATCTTGTGCTTTTTAAAGGTAAAATGCAATTTAAAATGTTCAAAAACCGTGTGTTTTGAGCTGCAGTAATTTTTCTCGTTCCAGAGTTGTTGATACTATAGTACTCATTGATTCTTCTTGTTCACGAATGTTCTCCGGCCTTCTTGTCCACCGCAATAAATCTAAACCTTACGGCGTTGCTGTTAGCGATCTCAGATAAAACCAGCTCTTATCCATTTCATTTATTGCGGTCGTCAAATTTGCCTAATTGAGCGTAGAATCCCAACGAGAACAGGGTTTTTTTTTTTCTTTCTGGTCTTACTACTGTCTCCGTTTACCGTCTTCTTGTTCTTTTCTCCAAAGAAGCCACAGTCGCGAGAATGAACCGGAAGAACACCGTCAACTTTATTCTGGCATTTTTTTCTTGTTGTACCATTTATGTCTTGCAGAGGCGTTTTGTTTTCTCGGTGTGTCTTTGCTTTGTCTACACATTCGCTTGACTGGCCTCGCGATCCCCATTAATTATGCCGCCGTTCGTTTCCCCTACATGCTGTTCTCAAACGTTTTTTTTTTCCCTCTTTAGCCGATAAAGTGACCGACGAACTTCAGCCTTCTTGAGAAACGCTGAGGAGTTCGATGTGTTCCTCATTAGTCCTAAATCGATTATTCACATCCTGATATCCGTTCAAGTCGGCGGCTGTCTCTTTCCTTAGTCGATATTTTCCTTTCTCTGTTAGTCTTGGCCTTGAGATCTATATACTAGAAGGCCTTTGCACGTGAGATTCTAAGTTTTAAAATGATTTTTTTTTGTAGTGGTAACGCCCAGAGTTTTGATAGTTTCTGGTTCCGTCTCTCCCGTCAAATTACGGGAATTTTTTATATTTTTTTTACTAATGCTTCCTACCAACGCAAGCATATTGCCCGTCTACTACTTTCACACTTGTTTCCATTGCGACATGTATCGATCTCCCGTGGTAACGAAGATTTAGACGTGACAGCGACACGCAGTTTCTGGGAACTTGTATTGACAAAAAAACTAAGTCGCGGTGAAGGGAGCACATGTCGTTTGTAACATTTATTTAATTTAAATATGCTGTTGCTCCCAAAAAAAATCTCGCCGATATCTCAATGTATAACAACCTTTCACTGCTATAAACCTTCGAATTTCTCACCCTTCACAAATCGAACTCCGAGTTTTATAAAGCCGCAAATCGTGGCGGGGGAAATGTAGTGGTGGCTATTTTTTTTGTCATTTTCTAGCGTATCATAGACACGTCGCAGACGAACAATCCGAATTAGTAAATTAGACATGTTATTGCATCAATAAAAACCATTTCACTTCTTTTTATTGGTTGTTTCACAACTCTAGAACATTATAATCCGCTGGGTCTCGTATTCAGACCAAGAACGGGGTATCACTTCATCCACTAAACAACAACGCTACGTGACTGTTTCCGTAATTGCAGACGGCGTGAAAGCCGCGAGATGATCTTGCGTTAAAACGAAGAATACGGCATTGTCTCCAGCTTGTTGCATTTCTTTTGTGACGCAGAGATGTCGAAGAAGACTTGTTGGGAAAATGGCACCTGGTTCTACAGCCTGGAATACGGCAAGGAGTACACCATCTACGACTGCGGCTCCCTCGAGGTCTGCCCACACGCTTTGTTGGCTTCTGCGTTGTTTAGCCATGCATTCGTTGCGAAGTATGTGAATTGCAGGGGAGGTAGAAAGGCAGCGCTACCCGAGAACGGAAATCCTAAGAGGCGCTGTCGTAAATAATGCGTTAAGAGCCTCAATAAAAAGCATGACGCTTTGTATTGCGTCACATATGCGTGTTTTTAATGCGCCCGTAAGGGTGGACGAAATCTCGGTGAAATATGCAAGCATGCGGAAATTCGGAGACAGTCACGATCTTTAAATGGTCGTTGGATGGTTGCGGTATCTAAGCCACCGTACCTGAATTCGAGTGCGTATGTTCGTAGCAGACATGTCAAAATATGAGCTCCTCGTTTTAATTAATTTATTTATTATTTACTTATTTATTGTTTATTCATTTATCTATTGATTGATTGATTGATTGATTGATTGATTGATTGATTGATTGATTGATTGATTGATTGATTGATTGATTGATTGATTGATTGATTGATTGATTGATTGTAGGGTTTAACGCGCCGACGCAATGCAGGCGATGAGGCGCGCTGTAGTGGAGGGCTCCGGATTAATTTTGATGCCTGGGGATCTTTAACACGCGCCGAAATCTCGTTCACACGGACGTTTTTGCTTTTCGCCTCCATCAGAAAAGCGGCCGCTGTGGCCGGAAATCGAACCCGCGTCCTCGTGATCAGCAGCACAACGCCTTAGCCACTGAGCCGCCGCGGCGCGTAGCTCGTCGTTTTATCCTGACGTTTATAAGTGCAAAATCATAAATGACCCACAGTGCGAAAAAGTAGGCGTCCGTGTTGTCTGGAACCCGGTGTCTGTATAGAACCCTAAACAGCCATGGCTGCGATGCGACGGGTTACATAGCGCTGCGAACTCGGGTATGCGCCGGCGTGACGTTCCCATTGACCACGAGGCGTCACGTGGTTACGAACGCAACTCAACGAAAAGGAACGGGGTGTTCGATTGGACACTCAGCGGTGTCGCTGCGTTAGGCCTGATACTATGCTATTTGGTCTAACGTAATCAACCGGTGCCGGAAGCTTTACGTAGAGTGCATGTGGCATTCTTTGCACGTCGATAGGCCTAAAGATAAGGGTTACCAAACGTTGAGAGTATGCATAGGGCCAACAAGAGCAATTAACGAAGGCTCTTAGTCATAGTGGTGGAGGGAAGCAGGGAACGCAAAGGTAAAGGATGACAATGATGGCGTGGGTACGCGTGATTTCCGCACACGCTGCGCCAAGCTTAGAACTCTAAGGGCCTGACCTAAACGGCTCAGCAAGCCGCCAGCGAGAAGGGGCTTTTCACGGTGCGCAGCGGGGCTTTTCACGGTGCATTTATTTATTTATTTATTTATTTATTTATTTATTTATTTATTTATTTATTTATTTATTTATTTATTTATTTATTTATTTATTTATTTATTTATTTATTCAATTATTCATTTATTCAGTTATTTATTTATTTATTTATTTATTTATTTATTTATTTATTTATTTTTTATTTATTTATTTGCCAGAAACAATCCTTGAAATGCCTTCCGCCGAACCCCTGCCTTTCCTGGTGGCATCGCTATGTAGCTACAAGCTGGGCCAAGCGCCTGTATAAACTCATGCTCGCTAACAGCGCGCACAGACGAAGGAGAAAGGCAAACAGGGTGATTGGACGAGCGCTTACTCACAACTACTTGTTATTGAATGAAAACAGGGAATATATACTCACAGCACACAAGCTGCGCGTGACAATACACCGTAAAAGAGGAAGGAAAAGATCGGGTTGACACTGCACAAGATATGGACGACCGAATCCACCTTTTTTTACAAGGCACGGCACTGCAGGAACAAGGCACCACCTGTAATTTAAAAACTCGAATTCTTCATGGCTGAGTACATTCGAGGGCTGGCTTACACGCATTTACACCACCCAGCTTAGCGATATGGTAAGTCCCGTCCACCACCTCTCGGATCGCCCTATCTTTAGGCTTCAACAACGCTTTCGTTTGCCTGAAATACACATTGCACCGGATAGCACAGGTTTCACAATGCTTTGAAAGGTGCGCTTCCGCATCTTTTTTGTACTATTCCTGTGCTCCATTAGCGCACATTCAGACATCGTCCGGTTTGGGCGATAAACCGACTCCCGCACATCAACGGAACACTGTAAACAACCTCCGGTAAACCGGGCGATGTCTTAATGGACTCTAATGTAGTACACGAATAGTATGAAAAAGATGCGGAAGCGCACTTTTCAAAGCATTGCGAAACCTGTACTATCCTGTGCTACCTGTATTTCAGGCAAACGAAAGCGTTGTTTAAGCATAAAGATAAGACGACCTGAGAGGTGGTCGAGGCTTACCATATCGTTAAGCCGGGTGGGGCAAATGTGTGTAAGCCAGCCCTCGATTGTGCTCAGCCATGAAGGATTCGAGTTTTAAAGCAAGGCTTTTTACCTCTACCCCCCAAGGGTTCTTTCGTGACCATTGGTGTCAACAGAAAACTCCCGCGAACCAATAAAAGAAATTACTGGCACCGCCAGGAATCGAACCTGGAACTAATACAGTAACGGAGCGTGAACCCGTTGTCTTACCAATTGAGCTACGAGCCGATGTCGAAACGGGAAAGACCGGCGGTGCACGCACCAATCACCTCTGCGAGTTTACCCCCTGCGTTCTCGTTGAATGCCACCTGCGTCATGCGACCTCTCGCGCCGCTGTGCGCTCCGCCCGCGGCACGTGTAGCGACCGTGTCCGCACCTTGAGCATGCGCTAGGACTTACAAAAATTAAAGGAAGCTCACACCAACGCACGCAATCTTCCTTCTAGTACGCCAATATGCTAAAACCTGTGGCCTCCAGTGTTCACTTTAAAAATCAGAGCTCCCTGTCGTCCACCCTCACGCCAAACGACACATCAAAGGAAGAGATAGAGAGAGACAACTTTATTATGCAACAACGTGAGAGTAGTTCCTCAGTCCAGGAGCCCATGTGCTGTCCCGGCTGCCGTATCCCTAGTCACAAAAAGAAGCTGGTCCTCAGGTCGACAGCTGGACAGCAGTATCTCCCACTGCTCAGGGGAAGGGGTCGGGTCCAGGGGATGAAGGTCTGATTGTTTTGTGCAGTCGAATAATAAGTGTGTCAGAGTTCCTGGTTCCTGGCAGAGAGAGATTGAGAGAGAGAGAGAGGGATAGAGAGAGAGAGAGGGAGCGCTCTTTATTAGATGAAAGCAGAGAGGTTTGACGGCATGTTTCCCGCCTACATGCTACTCTGCGGGGATCGGGAGAAGGGAGTAAAGGCCCTAAAAGAAGTTGTTGTTGTATCCATTTATTTTAGACAATTCAAAACTGCCTTGGATGGCATGGCAAAAGGCAAACAAAACTGCCTGACGGGGCCCTGCCACCCGTAACAATCAGAGGAGCAGCGGGATCACGAGGAACAACAATTAGAGGAAGAATATAACAAAAATAAACAAACAAAACAAAAAAATACAACAAGCGAGTTACATACGTTCGCCAAAATAAAAGGTGCACACTGGCATAATCATATCAGAACAAAAATATGAACACACACCTGATATATGAACCCACAAAACAAGAAACAAAGAAATCACAATGCACACATCCTTCAGGCACTGGAAAGTGACAAAATTAGAGCGCTAACAAATGCTGACACCGATCATTTTTTTATTTGCCTCAACAATTTTTCTTTCATAACTTTAGATACTTTGTTTGGGCTAAGATATCGAGTGAGATCCAGAATGTCAGGGTACTGATTGAGAAGGTGAGGAATATGCCATTTTAACCTTTGATCCCCATAGCCTGTCCGAGATCGGCATTGTTCTACCAAGCACGTTCTCAGCTCAGCTCAGTAGGACAGAAGAAAGGGGGAAAAGAAGAGGTTAAAAGAAAAAGTGAACACGAAGCTTTGTGTGGTGAGGAAAAAGTCCACACGATCTCACAGGTAAAGTTCTAAATTGTCTCTGCGACGCCGATTCCACGAAAGTAGTCAAATAAGGCAAACAACACTTTTCCCTGGGACGATGGAGAGGGCCAGGCTCCAAGGAGACCTTTCAAAGATATAGATGCGGTGTTGAGGCACTCAGCCTTTTCTGCGAGGTGATTTCTTTCTTGGACGTGTGCCGGACACTCTAGAAGGACGTGCTCTACTGTTTCGGGCAATCCACAATTATCGCAATAGGGATTTCCAGTTAGACCGAGGCGATGGCGGTAAGAGTTCGTGAGCGTTGCGTTGAGGCGCAACCAGTGGTAAAGTCCAGCGTCTACATGGTGCAGGAAAGGGTGCCGAGTTTCAGGACAAGACCAGAGGCGGTTTCGCTCCTCTAAGGCAAGCTCCTTCGCGAGCGCTGCGGCCTCGTGTTTTGTGTAAAAAATCTTTCTTACATTGCGCAGCTGTAGGCCTCTACGAGCTGCTTCATCCGCTTTCTCGTTGCCGAGAATGCCGCGGGACGTCACGGGATATGTGCTCGTGAAGGCTGAAGCAGTTGGCACGCCGTAGGGTTTGCAACGCCGCCTTCGAGTCCGTGAATATAGCCCATTCTGCTGGTGGCTGACGAAGAATGTAGCGCAGGGCTTGTTTAGGTGCACGGTGTTTGGCAGACGTGGATGAGGTTGTTCGTTCCAGGTGGTAGGACAAGGCTTTGCCGATCGACGAAATGAAGACGCTGGAAGAACTACCGTGAGGCGTAGTTGAGGCGTCAGTAAAAATGTGGGCCATATGTGAATATCGCGCATTGATGTGGGCAAGCGCAAGTTGTAGGAGGCGAAATTGTGGAAGAGTTTTCTTGAAGTTGAGACCAGGTATGCTAATTTACACTTATCAGAGTACTGTGTAGGAAAGAGTAAATGCATACGGATGGAGTGGGGAAAAGTAACTCCTTGAATTTGTCTGAGCGTGATTTCTTGGCTTTTGGTCAAAGACGTGTGAAGACTGGGGAAGGTCTGTCTCGTGGTTCGGTAGTATTGGGTGATTTCTCGGTAGGTGGGGAGAGGTGCGGAAACAGTCTCGGTTTCAGCGGCTCGGTGAGTGAGGTCTCGAGGCTATTGATGAGCAAAATTGTTGCCCGTCAGTGCAGAGTGGGCGGAAGTCTACCGATGTCCACCCGATGGGCAGGCATATGTTCTTTCAGAAATCGGCATGTGGCGGGGCCACCCGTCCCGACAAAAGCCTGCGGCAAGCGGCTTGCGAATCGGTAAATATAATCTTGAAGGTGGTTTGGGTAAGGGAAAAGCCAATTCTTCAGCGTCCATGAAGGAAGTTCTCTGGATAGAAGCGTTGGTGATGAGGGCGTTCTTAGAGGTCACCACTGGCACCATAGTTTGAGTATCTTTGTAACTGGCCGCATCTGTGTAGAATTACGTCGGATCGGCTGCTGTAAAGTTTTTCGTGGGCTCTGCTTCGGGCTTTTCTACTACCAGGGTGGAGGTCCGGGTGCATATTTCTGGGAATGGGGCGTACAAAAATACATTGGCGCCAAGTGTCGGGGATGGTGACCAGGTGGGTCTGGCCAGGGCATGACCATTGAATATTTCGAAGGACCGCGTGGCCTGCTTCGGTTTGGACAAGTCGAAGCCGTTGACTGGAAAGGTGTCCTGCGATGAGCTCCTCTATGGTATTGTGGAGCCCCATGCTAAGTCGTTTGGCTGTAGACGTACTCATCGAGGGACCCAAAGGTTGTTTTGTTGCTTTGCAGATGAGGCGATCGAGTTTGTCGGTGTCCGTTTGAGTTGGGATAAGATATGGCGCGACGACACTCAAATACTCCTTGAAGGCCAGGCCATCACCCCAAACCCAATCATCAAGATCCTGGGCCTACATCTCTCCAGTCCAACACCAAGAGTGACGATCCTTGCAGCGCCTCAAATACAGCATCAATTATATCATACACCTGATCAGGCAAGTTGCCACCAAGACGCGAGGCCTCCAGGAAGCCAATACCGTTCGATTAATTCAAGCTTTTGTCATCTAGAGAATCACGTAGGACACCCCCTATCTTCTTCTCGGCAAGGAGGACATAAAGATGCTTCATATAATGATTATAAATGCGGTTAAGCCGGCCATTGGTCTTCCCATGAGTGCGTTCACGGAGAGGCTGCTTAGGATGGGGCTCCACTACACGGTGGAAGAGCTGATAGAGGGCCATCTTTCTAACCAGAAGTTCCGATTGAGCGGAACTGTACTGGATCGCCGCATCCTTCCCCAGTTTGGCTGGGCAGCACAAAATGTCACTCCGCGTGATGTACTACCGGACTCTTGGCGACAAGAACTAAGATGCTCCTCTCTTTACCTAGAAATATGAACCGCTCACACCACGAGGGTCGCCGCAAGCACGGGCTCAAGCGCTCAACACCATCCTCTGTGGGGATCATGCAGTTATCTACACTGACGCCTCCCAACATCGAGGGCAGTAGTACGCCATCATCGTGGCGACCACCAGAAGCAAACTCCTTGCGTGTGCCTCACTCAAGACCCAAGACATGACGGCAGCAGAAGAGGCAGCCATCGCCTTGGCTCTCGCTCAACCATGGGTTCGGAAGGTAGTCACCGATTTCCAACAAGCCTAGCAGAAATACCAGTCAGGGTGGGTGTCCCGAGCTGCACTACGTGTGCTAAAAAACACTGCCCAACCAGTTCCATTCAGCTCATCTAGACGCCTGCTCACGCTTCCATGGAGGGCAACGAATACTCCCACCAACAGGCCTGCGCTTTACTACCCTACGGCTCATACCATCCGACGCGTCTTCACTCAATGCACCCGAATCGCTACGACGCTGAATGTAAATTTTGCTGGGAAGTAGAAACACTCTGCCACATTATCGAGGTGTGCAACTTCACCCTTGAGCACCCACCACTCTTCCCGTCAACTACCCAACAATAGCGATGGGAGATGTTGCCGTCCAGCTCTCAGCTGGTGGACAGAGCACAGGCGGGGGGGGTTGCATATGGGCTCCAGTGAAGAAGGAACTACTCCCCTGGCCCGCCCTCTGGGCCGTTCAGAAATCTGAATAGAAGTATTTCCTCCTTCTCCTCCTCCTCCTCCATCTCTCGCCGATTTCGTCGAGTTTGTCGGCGGCGCCAGAGGCGGTGAAGGGAGATCGTCTAACACCGGGTCTGAGCTTCCTTTATTTTATAAAAAAAGAGTTCCCACTGTCATGTGTTACACCAATTCAACTCAACCAACTACCGCTCATGCATCATGCATGATTTAACCTTAGCAAAGAATATCTCTTTGAAGTAAAGAAGGGCGTGGCTAAGTGCATTTCACTTGCCTCTGGATTCACTATTGTAGAGCAACGTGAGTGGATTTAAGTGACGACGCATGGGTAATCGTTGTGGATGCCGATTACAGCTTTGCTTTTCAAGCACATTCACAGGGTTGATTGGCGCACATTTGTTTTTTAGATTACAGGTGATGTCTTGTTCCTGCAGTGCTCTGCCTTGTAGATAAGTTGGCTTCAGTCGTCCATATCTTTTTCAATGTCAACTTCATGTTTTCCCTTCTTCTTTTACGGTATATTGTCAGGCGCAGCTCGTCTGTTGTGAGTATATATTTCGTCTTTTCCTTCAATGAAAAGTAGTTGTGAGCCGGCGCTCGTCTCGTCGCCTTCTTTGCATTTTTCCTTCGACAGTGCGCGCTGTTAGCGAGCATGAATCAGTACCAAATCGCCCAATCGTCTGTTCTTCCACCTGTATAAACGTTTCCGCTGTGCCCTCCAGGAAGGCTTTTGTTGTCTGCACTGATGTCGGCGCTTTAAGAACAGTCTTTTTTTTTTTGAGAGAGAGAGAGAGAGAGAGAGAGAGAGAGAGAGAGAGAGAGAGAGAGAGAGAGAGAGAGATCAAGGATGAGGGGCCCGTCACAAAGATAGCAATCCGGTACACCTAGCATGGCAGAGGAGCTGTATTTCTCATCTCAATCGTTCTTGTGACATCAGTGTTAGACGGTACACATAAGACAATAACGGTGACTGTTTTGATTTGTTATTTCCTAATCTGACGTTTTCCCCGCCGTCCTTCCCTAACTCTGTTTCACGTTGTGGTGTTCTCTTCGCACGCAGTACCACCGTTCCATGACCATATTCTCCATCGTGCTGCACTCGCTGTCGGTCGTCGTCTTGGTTCCCGCCATCATCATCTTCTCGGCCTACAAGTGCGTCACCGCTGCTTTTCTCGTAAATGCGTTTCGATTTTATTCGCAATGAAGTAGAGGCTTCTTTCGCCGAACCTTAAAAGCAATATTAAGCTTCCTAGCACACGCTTCACGGAAAAACAAAGACAAAGCTGCACTCCGCATTGAGCTGCAAGTACTCAACAACTCGGTGCGTGAATTCTGCATATTATGCTGCCACGCGGTGTAGTTTTCTATAGCATTAGCAAACCGAGTAAGTCTAGAGATAGCCTTGTAAGGAAGCTTTAGAGGATAGCCTTCAAAAATTACTATTAAGAAAACTTTCACTGGTATGCTACATAACCTCTCTCAGTTATGAACATTTGCAAGGCACTTATACGCCGCAAATAGCAGCCCAGTAGCCTGGCGTACTTGTTGTTATAATCGATGCTTCTTTTCGCGGCCGAACGAGGGCCCGGTCGTGCTTAGCCCTAATCACATATGCAACGTAACCCGTAACCCGTACCTTCTCGCATAATCATACACAGCTGCAGTCTTACCTTCTTCGCGTCGCACTCGCAGGCAGCTGCAGGTGCACCGCATATCGCTGCACAAGAACTTCTGCGTGGCCATGGTGCTGTACGACATCAGCGTCATCCTCGTCGACTCGCTCTTCATCCTGGACCACGTCAGCGAAGAGAAGAACATCCGCGTCGAACAAAACCCGGTATGCGTGTGCAGAGTTTCGATGCTCATCCCCTCTCTCCCCTTTACCTTTGCCTGATCTTAATTCTTAATTGTTGTGAGGTGTGCAGTTCTGTACAATAAAAAAAAATTGGCCCCGTATCTGCTCCTTTCGTCGCAAATCTCGACAAAAGACGATAGTCTTTGCCGACATTTGCCAAATGCCTCCCTTCGCTTTCCCGATCACCTCTCATGTTGTCCCCGTTGCGTCGCGCTCCTCCCAAGGTAAACACGTTAAATGTTTGCTCAGGTCAATTTACATTTACCGTGTTCCACTGCTCCAGGCCCGGTGCCTCGATGCCAGCGCTGCCGTACGGCGGAGACGCGCGTGAATCGAGGAGCCCTACTTCAACGTTTATAGAACCGGGTTGCCCTTGTCCACGTGCGTTCCAAGCAGAGTGGGGAACCTATCTAGTGGAACCTTTCGTAACTGTTGCCGCTTGAATTCTTGAAATGCCGCCAGATATAGTGGCGTGGGCGACATCAGGTGACAGTGTGATTTTTTTTTGCGGTAGATGTAGTATTTCATTTCGAAAAGCAAGCATGTATGAATTTTTTTATAAAGGTTAAATAAACATTCCATTGCTTGTGTATTAATTTTCTGCCCTATATTTGCGTAATGTCCTTTTCTTGTTCAACAATGTTGACAAGTATGAACATATAGCCCGGACTTCGTTTAGATTTCGCTGTAAGTATATAAGACTATTCCGCAGACTTCGTTGCACATCGGCCAGGTGGCTGAATCGCGTCACAGACAGACAGACAGACAGACAGACAGACAGACAGACAGACAGACAGACAGACAGACAGACAGACAGACGTGAGCGGCGTGAGCGGGCACCGCGCGCCAGAAAGGAACGGGAGCGGCGGAGCGTGAGCCCAGGATTGCCTGTTCCGGAAAGGGAGATTGCAGTGCGGGAGAGGACTCGACGGAGGGCTCTGAAAAGGATTGCTGAGAGCGCGACGGCAAAGGGAAACAGAAACACCGTAGGAGGATAGGCCCTGGGGATGGCTAGCGTGCGGAACGAGCTAAGGATGCTCCTGGCGATGGCTAACAAGCGCAACGAGTTCCGTAGGCTGCTGTACAGGGGGCTGTTCAAGTGCTTACGGGCGCGGACGCGAAATTAAGAGAGTGAAAAGGTTAAAACAGAAAAAATTCCCCGCATTTCCCCGAGGGGAAGAATGTGAAAGTGCGAATGCACGAGTTGAATTTGCGCGGTTCGGTAATGTTCGCGAAAGAGAGATCACACACACACACAACTACAAAGAAAGAAAGATGCATTTATTCACAGACACCTATTTGTGTTGTCGTTGTACTTGATTGCTAGAGCGGATCTCAGCTTTGAAATTTCGTGTCAGTACTCCTTTAAGCGGTTCCTGGCCAATCCCCCACGTGGGTATGTGCCATGTCAGCGGCCAGGCAGCGCGCGCCCATCTCCCCCCGTTGCCAAGGAAGACGAGGAGATTCCTGGCCAATCCCCCACGTGGGTATGTGATGCGGACATCGCCGTTGGACGCAGGTTCAGGGTCGCTTAAGAAGTGCATTGCACTTAAAACTGAACAGAAGATCAGCAGGAGGAACCTGATGATGGCGAACCAGCGGACCGAGCTTCGTAGGGTGCTGTCAATCAGGGGGCTGGTAGAGTGCTGAGGAGTAGAAGGAGGAAACAAATTTTATTGTCAAATAGAGTGCGTTAGGCGCCTGACGGGGTGACTCCCTCTTCGCGGGTTCCAAATGCTTCCAGGGCCACTTGGCCCCTGTGGATCAGTCGGAGCTGGACGGCCGTGGCTGCAAAGCTGAAGAGAAAGTTCAACATGAGATCGACAGAAGGTTTAACTGGGCGTTCCCCCTTAGGCGGAAGTTCTTGGGAAGTTCTTGGGAAACCCGCCGCGGTGGCTCAGTGGCTAAGGCGTTCCGCTGCTGAGCACGAGGTCGCGGGTTCGATTCCCGGCCGCGGCGGCCGCTTTTCTGATGGAGGCGAAAAGCAAAAACGCCCGTGTGTACGAGATTTTGGCGCACGATAAAGATCCCCAGGTGGTCAAAATTAATCCGGAGCCCTCCACTACGGCGCGCCTCATCGCCTGCGTTGCGTCGGCGCGTTAAACCCCACAATCAATCAAGTTCTTGGGAATTTTTGTTAGTTATGACGCTTGTTTTTTTTTTTGTTGTTGTTGTTGTTGTTATAAAGAAGAATCTCATTTTCCTTATCTCGAAGAAAAAACAGAGGGCCTTCGTTTATATTGGTTGTTTAATTGATGCTTTGTCGAAAAAAAAGCACAACAGTTAATTATTCTTATGCATGTTTCAACTCTTCCTATACAAGCCATTTCTAGATGTGTATTGAGACGTACAGCCGGTAAAACGCTTGTCTATAACAGCGATTTCAACTTCAACCAGCTACATCCGAAAGCTGCCGAAACATACTCGTTCCAAACATGTCGGAGGCAAAAGCGAAGGGCTAAGACTTCAGAATTCCGCAGTAGTTTTATTCAAATCCCGCTCCGGCGAGGCAGGATAGGGCTGAGAGTACGAACGCTGTGTTATAGACAAGCCTTTACCGGCTGTACTAGGCCGACATTACCTATCACATCTAGCGTCTGATCCAATATCACAAGTATTTTCTTTTTCGTTGTTTTTTCAGTTGCATACTGCGAAGCTTCCTTTATACTTAATACCATTCTGTTGCAGGTTTTCTTTTCAAGCAAATTTTAGACAGAACGCTTACACCTTACCGTGCGCAAAGCGACAAAACTCAATACTGCGGCCGCCAGAAACAGCAGGTCAAACGCAGCATATTTATAATAATTTTTTTTTGAAAAGTACGCACGTTAGGGGAAAGCGGACTTCAGTTTTTGGCTATTACGTGGCTTGCACGCTACTTATAAAATGAAAAAAAATCGAATGTACAAGCATTTTGGACCTCTTTTGGAATAAAACTCAAGTGAATAGGCCAGTGGCATTAATACAGCCTCCTGAAGTGTAAAATATGCTGTTAGTGTGGTTGGTGCATTACAACCTGAAAAATAAAGAGCTCAGAAAACAAAGAGAAAGTACTACTGCACCGCTGCGCATCGGTGTCTCCGTCCTCCCCGCCTGTGCCCTGTTTTTGGCGCTCTTTTCTTCAAGCCGCCAAACTCTGAAGGCGGATTCTACAACGTTAGCCCTAACGCTTCTTTTTGAAGTTTCGTAGCCGCAGTTTGGCGTACGGTGAGTTTGACGTCGCTTGTCGCTTGATCTCAACGTTAAGGTCACCAAATGTTGAGGCTTAATGTAGGTCTAACATCATACCCAATCTAGTTGATCGACGAGTGACGATGCCAGCCAATTTTTATTAGGCGGTGATGCGAGGCGGTGATTAGTCAGAACAACACACAATTATTGTGTACCATTTGAGAAGGATTGTCCAGTAACTCCAGCCGTCTGAGTCCCGTGGTCGGTTCATCAATTCCCATTGGCAGGCAGGTCAAAATAGCCACCAACACACGTGCTGCAACTACTCAACAAGTGACGCTCACGTATTTCAACATCATTAGCGGTAGCTGAAGTGCTTCGTAACAGTTTTAACCGCATGTTATTTGATATTAGAGGAGTGATTGTAAACCATATATGGAAAGTCGGTGCATCGCATTGGCTTTGGAACATTTGCAACACTATGCATGACACTTTCTGCACTGCATCGCCTGAGTGAGGGACCTTAGTGGCATGAATTATTTTGGCACTTGTTTCTGACACTCCAGAAATTAACCAGTCACAAATGACCACCGCTGCGCTTCCATCTTGCCACACCAATTATATGTGTCTTCAAGAATTATACCAGACACCTGCTGCCCTCAGGGGAAGGCCAATGTGTGTGTTGCTCCAATGGCGCCTCGAGAGACAACTACTTTGACAATGAAACTTGAATATTATGTAGTCACATGTACTAGAACTGAGTAGTGTTGGTGTTGGTGATTTACTGAGAAAGGAGGGAGGAGAAAAGAACTGTGGATATTGTTGGACTCACTGGGGAGGTGACCCTCATACAACCCAGTCCAGGGAGCGTATATGCGTTTCCTAGTCAGTACAGCCAGCCATCACCTGAGCTTGTTTATGGGGGTTATACAATAACATAAAGGTACCTAAAGTATACAAAACCGCCCGAACTGATATAAATATCATCCAAAACTGACCTGCAGTGGTTGTAAACCACGGTGTAGAAGTATTCAACAGAAATAGCCAAACCTGACCTAAAAGGGGCATACCCACAAAAAAGCACAAGAAGCAGTAACTGAAACTGACCAAAAGGCAACGAAAATACCAGTAATCCCACATATAATGTATAAAGATCTCATAAATTGATTATATACGTGATAACAAATGTTAATATTCATATATATAGCAAACCCATCAAAATGAAAAAGAAAAAGCAGTAACGGGATTTGAACCCGGGTTAGGATTTTTGCTTCGCAGTAGAGGAAATACTACACTACGAGAGCAAGCAATTCTGAGCGATTAAATTGAGTCCCACAAGCACTTGTACATACCTTCAATCATGCCCCTAGATGGCGCCATGCGTCGCTTGGCTGTGCTGACTAGGAAACGCCTATACGCGTCCAGGGAAGGGAAGTGGGGTTTCCCTTAACATGGGAATGTTCAAACACCCTATTCTTTTCCTCCAACCTTTTCATTCCCCTTGAGCAGAGGGTGGGAACACTGATTAGCTGAAGGACCAAATGACTCTGGTCTCTTGGGCCCCTTCAGCGGCCTAGTTCAAGGAGTACCTGGTCTGAGGTACTTCACCCGCAGAAATAAGGGCTCCAACACAACCACATCATACAGCTCAATAAAATTATTCACGGCGAAGCTGCCTATGGCTAATCCAAATCGTCTGCAAGTGAGCAGAAACCCATCCAAAGCACAGAGCGCGCATGCGCGAAAGAAACCGAGTGCGACTGGCGCAAAGCCGCAAAGGGAAAGACAACACGCTCGCTGCGGATCGCGCGTTGGTACGAGGAATGATGGCGGCGATGACCCAATCTGTCACCGTCGGATCGATCCGGTGTCCAGGGAAGCAAAAAGGTTCCACGACGCCGAGCGAGCGCAAGAGACGGCGTGGAAGCGGCGACGACGCTGCAGCCAGAAAAAAAATTCGCCTAAAATGTGATGTCATTTTTTTAATTCGGAAGTTCGCCCCGTGGTATAACATGTAAACCGCCTTCACGCAGTGGAATGGCGGCCGAATTTTTTCTCCGCCTCCTTGTCTAACTAGCGTTCAGTTTTTTTGTTGTTGTTGTTGTTGTTGTTGCATCACATCGCCCACATTGCATTCCCTCAATCCCACGGACACCTTCATTCCACATTCCAAGCGGCTGATGAGAGCGGGAGGAAAGGGCCCCAGACCTGCATGCGTGCGTAATTAAAATCCCTGGCAGCCCGCAAAAGTCCCCTCTATAGCTTCCGAGCGACCTTTTAGGTCGCGCTAATCCCGCCGCTGCCAAGGGCAAAACTGGGACGATAAGTATAAAAACTGCGGTACAGCCTGATTGGAGAAACGGTACTGAAAACGTAGAAAATAACCTTTACACTTTTTTTTTCCGCGAGAGAAGTTACGACGGAGGTCGCTCAACGCGGTCGAATTTCATTGACGACTCTTGATTTGTTAAAATTTTACCCTTGCTGCACGTGGATGAATGTTCGGCCCGTATTTTGGCTCCCACCGCTTCTATCACTGTCGTTTGGTGTCTCGTGTAACAAGCAGCGACCTTTTAACGCCTCCCACGCGACAAGCTCTGATAGCACCTGTCTACACTTAGCCGCCCGCAGTATGTCATTTTGTAGATAATGAGCTGACATACAGGCGGCGCGCGAGCACATCGACTTTCACTCAACGCACACAAAAACAGGGATCGATTAAGCTGTCCGCCTGCATCAACTTACGCAATGCGAAACAGCAGGTGGGATAAGTCGTGACTTACAGTTCAGTAATTAATTGAAATTCAGGTTCAACTATCTGTACAAAACCGGCTTCAGTACGACTTGTACATAATGAGAATCCCAATAATATCGCCAAATTTTGATTGGCCTATTTTCCGCAGAGCTTACTATCGCACCTTTCGATCGGCCATCATGACGTTACTTATGCTTATGATGCAATGTCTGCTTGCGGATTTGCATCAGGCCCCCCACTCACCGTGGGCCTTTTAACCAGTGACGCGTGTCCTTGCGATGGCCTTGAGGATACCTTTTTATCAGCGCTTGCCGGCGGGGTCTCGTAAAGGCCGGTGTCATGGCGTTTACTCACACATGAACAAGGAGGTCATCCCTGGGATGAGCTTCATGCATTGTTCGCTTTCGCTGAATTAACCTTTCGTTATAGAGTTGACTGACGTCACGTCTGACGTTGAAGATTTGGATCAGTCCGCTCACCATAATGACCACTTTTCAAGCCAATGACATTGCCGTGATCTTGAGGTTTTTTTTTTTTTTTTTTACTTCGACAGCTTTAGTAGGTCATGTGATGACAAGGACGTGCAGCTTATATCCTCACTAACATCCGCGGATCGTTGTTGGCAATTCACGGAGCTAACCCTCACGATCAGGGTGGTCTTACTGCGGAGCGCGCGCCAAAGCTCGCCTTCCCGCAATGGATGTTCATCACGGAAGCGAAACATACCGGCCGAACAATACCACTAACCGCTTTGTTGTGTAATACACACCGCTTATTTCGCGCAGTCTCGAGGAGGGTAAAGACAATAAAGGCTCGGTTTGAGGAAGCGTAAGGAGTGTGGGGAAACGAATTAAGTTCATCAGCACAAATTCTCACGCTATCGTAACCGCACTGCTAATCATGACCGCACCGCCGCATCACCCGTGAAGACCACCCCCATTTCAGTGTAGCGAGATGCCACCATGTGCCGAATGTGCACGCGCAGTCACTATCACGTGGTAGCAGTTCTTCATTACCCCAGCTTTAGCACTGGAGGTGGATTGGTAGCTGTCTCCAAAGGTCAAGTGGGCGTAACGGGCCCCGTCGCACCCTTACGATCACAATACAAATAGCATTTACGTAGGTAAGCATTCCCCAAATAATCGGTTCTGCCTCAATTTCTTCGTATTTTTCCCTCCCTCTCGATGCAGGACCTGTGCAAGGTTCTGTACACCTTCTCCCGCTACTTCCGGCTGTGCCAGTACGCGTGGATGTTCTGCGAGGGCTTCTACCTGCACAAGCTGATCGCGTCGGCCTTCGCGGAGCAGAAGTCGCTGCTCGTCTTCTACGTCGTCGGATGGGGTGAGACCTGCTATACCGCGCGTCAGAGCACTCGATAAATGGGTTCATTATTCTTTTTTGTCCCTTCCTTTCTATTCTTTTTTTTTTGTTAATTCATTTAATATTTTCTTCCTTCCTACCTTCGCAACATTTGTTATTTCAGCATCGCATTAACATATTTGTCTTAGTTTTTCACCTTTTTTGTCTTACTTTACTCCTTTCTTTTTCCTCTTGGTTCTATTGTGCTCCGCTTATCTCTATTTCTTAATTTTTTTCTGTTATTCGTTCTTACGTCTTCCTGCTGATCCCGGTTATGCTTTCTTCATTATATATTTTCCCCAGTCGTTCATAGCTACGTGACCACCTACTCGACTGTAATCTGATACCACTGGCATCCGCCAAAATTTCTACATCCAGGTTTTCACCTTAGTATTCCTGCTTATTTCCGTTACCTTTTGTATTTTTACTGCTTCATGCAGACCCACACATGCCAGTTCAAGATAACACTATTCTAAAACTCCATTTCGTATATTTACATCTTATGAGACTTAAGATGGTTTTGTACTGCCTGCATTGTAAAAGGGAAACGTAAAAATTATTCGCACATTTTAATCTCTGAATATCGACTAAGAGAACTTTAGCACGGACTCTTTTTTACAGAGGAGGAGGATTGAATATTTTTATTGTCAGATGGGGCATGAATGCCCTGGTGGACAACGGGGCGCTGAAAACTTCTGGAGGTGTGTCAAGTCTCTCCCGGGCGGTGGTGTGAGCCGTGTGGTTGCCATGGGTCTCAGGCCCGTGTCCCGGGGACCAGACGATGCGGATGGCGATGCCTTCCAGTTGAAGGTCTCGCATGGCTATACGTGGACGTATAATTAGGTGCAAATGTTCTGTTCAATGCTTCAAGGGCGGCGTGGGAATCCGTAATGATGCGATATTTCCCGGCTGAGAGAGAGTCACAATGGTCGCGGATGGAGTGGACAGCGCCTAAAACACCCATGAGTTCGGTTTCTTCAGCTAGGCCAAATGTATTGGAGATCTTCCGGGAACCGTTTAGCAAGGGGGCTTCCGATGATGTCCATGCGATCGCAGCCTCATTGCCGCGGACGGCGGCGTCCGTGAAGATGACGACTTCGGTCTCCATCTTGTCGTTCTGGATGGTAGGAACGTGTAACTCGCCTGCCGGCGAGGTATAGGGCGACGCCGAGGTAAGCCAATCGCAGGGCGCTCCCAGGGTGGAGGGAATGGGTAACGACCCACAGTAACGAATGGGGGAAAACGGAAACAGGTCTGCCGACATGAGTTCGCCGACATGCTACTCTGCAGGGCGAGGAGGAAAGGGGAAAAGATAGTAGGTGTAGTTAAGAAAAGCAGCAGAAGAGAAAAAAGTAAAAAAAATGCAGTCCTGCTTTAGGGAATTGAGTTAAAAATTTCTTGAAATGACGGGAAGACTACAACGTCGTAGACACACGAATGCCCTGGATAAACTCGAATAGTGTAGACAGGGCTTTGCGTTGAGCAGAGGGAGAGGGTCATGCTACAAATAATATTCTCAGTGTCATTGGTCCAGTGTGGAGACAATCAATTTTATGTTGTAGACGGCACCATGATTTAGCATAAGCAGAACACTCCAGTAATATATGCTCCACTGTTTCAGTTGAGCCAGAATCATCACAATATGGGCTTGATGTCTGGCCTATCCGATGTAGGTACGAGTTTTTTAACGCTGCGTTGAGAAGGAGCCTATGGAGTAACGTCTCCATTCGGCGGGGTAGGTGTCAACATTTCGATGCATTCCTTTAAATGCCTTAAAGGAGCCATGAAGACCAAGTACAACTTTGGTTCATTAAAGAGACGTCTTTGTCCCGATAACAACAGTACCAATTCTGTCACAAATTTTGAAGAAATAGTTCAGATATTAAAGCGAACATAATCCAGTGGCGACTGCTAAGCCACACTCCGGCAGTTGCTGTATGACGTCACAGAATCTTGTGGGTGCGATTGGTGGCCGCCGAACTAGTCCATCGCTA
This sequence comes from Haemaphysalis longicornis, assembly GCF_048455015.1. Taxonomy (NCBI): domain Eukaryota; kingdom Metazoa; phylum Arthropoda; class Arachnida; order Ixodida; family Ixodidae; genus Haemaphysalis; species Haemaphysalis longicornis. Next base: position 186,714,587 of record NW_027526295.1, on the reverse strand, counting down.
AGGCATACATACCACCGGTAAGATTGCACGAGGCCTTTACTTCCGTTTGATCGCATCACTTAACGATAACGTGCCGCTAGCACACTGGTAACTACGTTTTAATAGCAGAGCCCTTTGAGCTTTCTTCTGTCCGTGCGGATCGTTAACAGGAAATTCCGCTTGGCGTAGTGTGGAAAGGGAAATGCTAGGCCAAGAAGAGAGTAGGCAAAGTGGCGAAGAGGCAGGGAGCCCATTACTGGTGTCGGGAGTGCGCACCTAAAGAAAAAAATTGGCCACGAATCTGCTGCTTTCGTTGCAAATGCAGACAAAAGCCGATAGTCTTTCGTCGACGTTTCCCAAGTAAATGCCTCTCTTTGCTTTCCCGCTCACCCCTCATGCTGTTCCTCGTCCGTCGCGCTCCTCCCAAGATAACACGCTAGAGGTTTGCTGAAGCCAATTTAAATTTACCGCGTTCTAGTGCTCCAGGCTGGGTGTCTCGATGCCAGCGCTGCCGTACAGCGGAGACGCGCGTGATTCGGAGCAACCTACTACAATCTTTATAGAACCAGGTTGCCCTGCAGCACATGCATTTCAAGCGTAACGTGGAACCGATCGAGTGGAACTTTTAGTTACTGTTGCCGTTTAACTTGCTGTGCGTCTGCCCTCGATACGCTGCTGCGCGAAAAACTGCAGCGAGCTCCCTCTCTCGTGTACGTCATGGAGGCAGTCTCGAACTTTTTCATTTTCTTGGGCCCTGGGCCAATAGTGCTGACAGTACCTTAGGTACAAAAGTTCTGCCGCAGTTCCTACTAGAGACTGAACTGGACAAATCTCTCTAGATCAGAGACAGAGCAAGTGTGTCACGATATCTTCTCTTTCGCACTGTGGCGTTCATCTATTTATTTTTCTTGGGTTGGTGTTGTTACTTTTTTTTCCCTTCGATTTTTACCCATCTTCCTCTTAAGAAACAGGCAGACATAAGAAAAGTGAAGACCACCAGCTCTGCTGCTTCCTCAGACTTTGTATCTCAATTGCAAAGGTGACCGTTTTTTTTTTTTTGTGCTGGCCTCAACGACGCCAGTTGTGCTTGTATACGTCCCCGTCGCGAGAAATTTGCTTATTTATTCAATATTTTTTACGTTTCTCCTGTTTAAAAAACTTCTTTCATGACTGGAATTGAGATGACTGAGTTACCAAGAGCTAGTTATTTCAAATTGAACAAGGGTATACTTTTTTTCTTCATGGCACTTTTAAAGCCACAGCATCACTGTGGATGCTGTGGCTTTCTAGATCACCACAACGCTGCTTCTGTTTTCTACTCCCTGTTCTTTTTGTCCGTCTTCGCTGACAACAGTGGTGCCATCATTGTCTTTTCATGGTGTATAGGTGTTTTATTTTCAATTCGCCCTTTTTTTTCGTACTTCTTGTGGAAGACGTCTGGGAAGACAGTTGAGAAACGAGGGCTTGTGCACTATTTTGTCAATCTGATAGCGTCAGCATAAGGTACGCTAATGAACTGCACGTAGTCAATGGGACTCTCGCATGCAGGTTGCCCCGCCATCTTCGTGACCATCAGCGCTGTGCTCCGTGCCGTGCGTGTCGGCCACGCGTAAGTTGGCCTCTTCTGAATCGCCGCCATGTTTTTACTCGGAATGACACAATTCGCCCCTACTTTGCTGTTTTTGGTCGAATTTTCCAAAACATTTTCTCACCAGTCTTCTTTTTTTTTTTTTTTGAGAATTCCGACGAGTATACAGTCGTCTTGCAGTTGTCTAATGTGTTGTCTGAATAATTGTTTCGTACTTGTTTTCTATTTTTTACAGAGACGACTCCAGGTAAGTCCAAAATAACAGCAAACTGGGAATGTACCTGCTTGCCTGGCTTGTGCATGGTGCTTGACTTGCATGTGCAAGGCTTGGGTGGTTTACTCCCTTCAGAAAACGCTGAAGAGAGTAAAACCTTGAAAGGAACAGGTAAAATGAAATGCTAGCTGAATCGTGCGTCCTCTTTTTTTATTGATTTATTTTGATGCGATACTTTCATGAGCTGCTTGTATGGACTGATTGGAGAGTTCAGCAAACATGGCCTTCTCCCGTCAGCCTGAGCTCTGTGATGCCGACCAGTTGGATTACGTACTAGCTTGCTTAATGAGGAGGGGTATGACACGCAGACAACAGCGCGAATTTTTCTTGCGTCTTTCGGTGACATGCCTGAGAAACATGTGATGGGACCAGCAGGTTACCCCGTTTACAAAGAGTCGGTAGGGAACAGAGATACAGTAAAAAGTTCAAATCCCAGAGAGAAAAAAGAAAATATTAATCACTTATCTTTTGATGATTGATTGTAGGGTTTAACGCGCCGACGCAACGCAGGCGATGAGGCGCGCCGTAGTGGAGGGCTCCGGATTAATTTTGACCACCCGGGGATCTTTAACGTGCGCCGAAATCTCGTACACACGGGCGTTTTTGCTTTTCGCCTCCATCAGAAAAGCGGCCGCCGCGGAATCACTTATCTTTTAAGCGCTCCCAAACATTGTATGCCAGGGAGCTGGCGCAAGCAATTTTACATGTCTGTGTTTCAAATATCTCGGTTGGACAAGAGGGCCAAGCTTTTGCTTTCAGTTATTTGTAGCCTAAAAATCTTTGCCCTTGCCTAGATTTTCTTGACCAGCAGCGAACGTGGATAGAGTATAGTGAAGCATCCAGGAACGCTCTTATATCTGAAACTTGGCTGCTGATCGGGCCTCTGTGTCGGTCGTCTGAGGGTTTAGGTACGCTTTCGGCCCAGATCATAAAATTAAACAACAGTGACGTCAAATCCGATAAAGATGTGATCTCATGGCTACTTGCTGCTAAATTTGTTTCGGCTTAAGGGACGGTCGTGTCGAAAGGTACGCTTGCGTGACGACCCCGCGTACAGCGGGGGCTGTATTAGGGACACTTTGGTTCATAAGCGGGAATGTTGTAAATCGTTGTAAAAATCTCCCCCTGTCGAATTAAAAGATTGTCGAACACGCGGTTCAGGCAAGCAGGCTATACCTGCACGGGAACAGCCGCTAGATGAACGGCCTGAACAAACGTTCTCCGCAAGGGCTTCCGCAGAACTTATGCGGACGTCGCAGATTATCCGTCCATAATAGCACTATATTACATGTAGCGGTTGCTGGCTAGGTGGGCGGCGTTATAAACTCACCCAGAGCCCGAACCGGTAAGAACACGAAAGCGCAAACGTATGCAATAGCCTTCGCCGTCGGCACGAAACCCCCGAAAAAAAACGCAATAAGCATTATATACGGCTCAGAAGAAGCATTTCTGAACTACGCGCAAGGTCAACTATCTCCTGCACCACCCATCACATGTTTCACCAAAGATAACGCGCCTCATTAGTGCGCCTAATCTGGACATAAAGGTATAGGAAGGCTAACGAAATCCGAACAGAGCCGAAAGAATCCCGCTCAAATGTACACATATACCGCAACACTACAAGCTATACAATACGGCACTCTCCCTACCATGTGCACACGCCAAACAAACTCGTGAACACGCGTTTTGGGATTATGCAATTATCTCAAAACTGAAGCTTTTCCCAGCCTTGCGCTCCCACGGAACGCACAACGTATGCAAGTCCATGCACCACCGAAAGACTACAACACCCAAGCCTTTACCGCTCCAAGTGGGAACGAAACCAAGCCAACTTTCAAGACGAAATGCCCTTTCTGGTCCTTGAGTAAAAGAAGAGGGGGTGGGGGGAGAGAAGAGTGGGAGAAAGTGGTGTGTTCAAAACACCGAAGGTCATTCTAGTGCAGAGGTGAGTTGTGCCGCTGTCACACGGCAGATCGAATGACATTTAGAGCAAATGTCATTCGCTCTAAATGTCATCAATTCGGCGCTACACGAGAATAGCGAAAGACATTTGAAGCGAATGACATTTAGCGGCTACCTCAGGTTCGGAAGATCCTTCAGCAGTCAAATGAGTAGCCTCGACAGCAGTGGCGCGTCACTAGAGACGAAATTTCAGTAATAAACCAAAAATGACTGTTTCTAAAAACTGTTAGTCAGCCTATATTTTCCCCTTCATGTTGTCTTTCAAATAAAGAAAGACAAACAAGTACTAACGAAAAATAAAATCTCGTCCCCAGTGCGCGTGCTACCATAATACGGATTATTTTCGGACTTGTATTGGCTTGTTATGTGTACTGATGTCGCCTTAACCGATGATTTTCTTATTTTTATTTTTATTAATAATTCTTCGTTCTGTTATTTTTTTTTAAATAATATGTAAGAAAACATTCTAAGTGCACTTGAAATATAATTTTTCGGTTTTGAGAGCTTGCTAAGTGTCACCGCTATCACTATCAAATGATATTTGTTTCGCCGTGTAGACCCGCACAGCCAAACCGAATGTCATTAACAGCTAATGTCATTCACATTGAATGACATTAGATTTGCCGTGTGAAAGTGGTATTAGTCGCGTAATGTTGTTCGGCATCAATTTTTACCAAAACGTAGCCGGAAAACATAGCTGTTAAAAGCTTGGGAGATCTAGGTCGAGTGTTTAAACCTCACGGAGAACAAAATTCGATGGCGGCAATTGCTTCAGGAGAGCCTTACGTGTCCCCCTTTCCTTCCAGGACGTATGAACTAAAACGCGTTGCGTCCATCTGCGCCCGATGTGCATCCCCATTCCAATATAGAACTGCGCGCTCAAATTCCTAGAAATTACTTTTTCTTCAGACCGAATCATACCAGGAAGTAGTCGTGAGCTCACACTTAACCACATGACGTCATCAGTTTCGGCTCCGTAGTTTAAATGGAATCGCTAAAACGTTATTTCGCGAAACCCTGCCGTGAAGTGTTATTTTATTGCTTTCGTTCGGCTTCCCACTGCTCCATCAGGACCATCCATTGAAACCCATCGGTCAAATCACCTGCGGAATACCTTAAAAAAGTAGCCCGAACGTCGCAAAATTAGGCGTCTTCTATAAGCAGAAACCGGTCTAATTTGCAAGCATAGTAATATTTTGCTTTGCGAGCTTTCCTCACCTAAACGACTGCAGCCTTCCTGCCATTTCACACCAGCTCGAACGCAATTTTCAGTTTTGTAATCGAGGGCAAACCAGCCGAGCAGCGTCCTCACAACGCACAATTAGAAATGATTGCATGGTTGCATGAGAATGCTTTTTGTTATAATGACGTGTGCAATTAGTTTAAAGGGACCCTGCAACACTTTTCTCAACTTTTTTCGAAATCTTAAAGGGTTGCAGAGCGCAGACAGCCAACACATACAGTACAAAATTACTGCTCTGTGCCCATCAGATAACTTGTAAACAGGCTCGAGCGATTTTTCTCTCTTTCCCAGTCTTGACGTTCTTCGACGGCTCGAATTACGACACTAAGGCCATATAGCGGCTGTTGACCGGTTTTCCTTCAGTTTGCAGCAAAGAACGCTTCTCGATAGCAACATCAAAAAAGAGCCACAAAAACAAAGCAGAAATGCAAGGCGTATCTCGTGCGACGAGCAAATCACGCAGTGGCGCTCCGTGCTGGTGATAATTATAGCTTTCTCAGTGGTTCCAGACGCGAAGGAAAGAGTGAAAGCGCTTACCGAAAGTGTTGCAGGGTCCCTTTAAGTTGTAAGCGGCAGCCAGATTCTCGTGGTCTACCGCTTGACTAGCGTTTGTGAGCATGGTTGCAGTTTCTGGACACTGGCCTATTTTTGTACGGCTGCCGATTGCCTGTCCGCTATCGCGTTCGCATGCATTCCCGCCCACCAATCATCACGCGTGGAAACCACCCGCGTCACGAGTTCGCTTCCTGTGCGTAACGCAGCTGCTGGATGGACAACGTGGAAGGCTACAACTGGATCACGCTGGCTCCGGGCCTCTTCTGCCTGTTCGTGAGTGTCTTTGTCTGTACAGAAGAATCTCGATAAACAGAAATCGCTTAAACGGAATTGCCGCTTAAACGGAACTGTAGCGTGTAAACTGGTTGCTTTTGTATTCAGATAAAGTAAAAAATTGTGGTTGATCCCTATTACATCGGAATCGGTAAAACACGAAAGTGGAATGGGCCTTCACAGGAGCAGTTGAATGTTAAAGGAACCTACTTCATGAGCGAACGGTTCACGAGCCTGACCCTACCAGACGAAGTGACGCCGACACGCAAGAAGTAAAAAAAATAACCGGTTTATTCCGGGACAACACAACCAAAAATGACATGCATAACAACAGCAGCTTGAAACACATAACGGTCATGGGAACAACGCGACAGCGCAGGGTGCCTCAATTCACGTGCGTCCCCCGTACACGAAGGCGCTGGCATCGAGTCGCCAACTGTCGGCGCTCATTAGCGTCATGACGCGCTACTTTGCTTCGCCTCTCCTAGATGGCAGCATCATCTGAGTGAATCATAGGGAAGGACACGAGGCGCGTTCGTAGAGCTACTCACGTCTCTGTTCATAGCGCAGATAATAAAGGAAAACGTTTATAGCGCAGTGGGCAGAGCGCCACGTACCTCCCGTTGTGAAGGGAGGCGAGAGAGTTCGTGGGCTCGAATCCGGGTGCCGCAGCGTTAATGGCACTTTTTCTGACGTCGTCACTTCCGCGCCACTGAGATCTTGGTGTGCCTGGTGATAAAACCCTTTCGTGTTAAAAAAACCTTTCATAATCTAAACTCAAATTTCTGACTCACCGTGTAAACGGAACCGAAACTGGAACTTCTTGTCAAACCCATGGCCAGCAGCATCAGCTTTTTCCCGTTCCGGCTGTTTAGTTTCTGATTTCTCTTTTTAGCCTCGTTGGCCTCTACGCTTCATCTCGCTAGTCGTCAGCCGTGTTAGCGCAACGAACGCAACATCATAATTCTTACCCCCGTATTCTGAATCCCTCCTCCACTCCATGTGTTTCCTCCACTCGGTCGAGTGCAGGATACGGCAACACCTCCACTCGAGGTCTGAACGTATTTCATAAACATGGTGAGGCCGATCCTCCCAGATCCTCCATTTCGAGCGACCCTCGAGATCGCAGTTTGTGAGGGAGAGCGAAAGGCATCTGGAGGCGAGGTTATTGCAAATTTCTATTCAAGACATGAAAATACGCCTAAAAAATATAGCTTTATAACGTTTTTATTTTCTGTTGAAAAACTATATAGGTATTTTAAGAAATATTAGTTTCTGCGATTGAGCGGAGCACAAAAATGACATAAGCTAGGTGGTGACTAGAGATGGCTGTTTTTTGGTCTGGCCACACTGCGCACATACTTCGGTAGCAGACGATAAATCTGTTTTATTTTTGTGTATACGCTGGTCCCCGTATCTTTTCGTGTCTCCCGTTCTTTCTGATCTTATCGATCACTATGAGTTTCAGCGCCCCCACTCCGGATGACAGCCAAGATAACGATGTCCGCGGAAGGGCTGGTGGTGTAAGCGGTTTTGTTTTCTTGCGTGACGAGCCCATATTTTCGGCCGGAATTGCCGACGCAGTGAGCGCTTAATTCTTTGTTCTTTGCTGTTAACGCCACTATCCTGAGCTAAAAGCCCACATAATATTCAGATTACAAAGGATTGCGTTTGTAATTTGGATGGCACCACGGTAAACCCGGTAGAAATGTTTGCATTCGACAGCACGAAAGCGCGAGGTAGCAGACGAGCACGAGGCGACGGGCACTTCGAGGGGGCGGAGCCTCGCAGAACGGGTAACGCGAAGAAAAAAGAAAAAAAGAAACTGCGCTTTGGAGCAGACGAGACGCTCGCTCACTTCGCTACGGCGATCGTCTGCTTCATTACGCACTGATAGCAGATCACGGTAGCCGTGCCATAGGTTAGTGTCAAACCTTCATTACAGAGTGATTACTTGCGGTACATGACAGCGACAACCTTGTCATTTGAGGATAAAGACAAGTCCGCACAGATATCTCGGAGCTCACCCACCGTCGCAGGAAACATCACGGCGCTTCGAATTACGAGCTCCAACCAACGTCTGACGACGCGGCTTGTCGGCGGCGAAACGTTGACGAAGGCACCCATCACAACTTGAAATGCCCCGGCGCCATAACATTGCAACGTAACCAGCAGCCGCAACGCAGAGAGCAGTGGGTGGCCGCGGTTGCTGGCGTTTGGCTTGAAGGGTAGCCACCTCGGCAGCTCGAGCAGTGGTCGATTTGATAAAGCGGCACCGAGACACGAATTCGCCCTTGCTGAAGTGCCAAAGCCCGTACCTCATGCGCTCTCATGGCAAATTCACGGTGCGAAATCCCCTAAACCTTCATTAAATACCTCGTCAATGCGGGATCCATGCTCCGCGAACTCCGCGAAAGAGGCGCGCGAGCACAGCCGGCTCGAACCGAGAGGAGCGTAGGTGGCCATCTTGAAAATAGTACTGGAGGGCTGTTTCAAGGTAGCACAGACGACACCTTGGAGTGGCTCCTCCAAATCGTCGAGCGGCTCCTCCGTTGGAGTAGACACTCTAGTGGAGGTTACTTTATGAAACAGAAACTCGCTTGCAAGGGACTTCTCGAGCGGAGGCTCGAGTGGAGGGGCGGCTCAGAATACGGGGGTTAATCTAGTCGTTCGGTTACGGTTCAAGTCACCGAGGTGACAGGGCTTAGCTCCCGCCGCCTCGTCCGTGCCATCATGGTGCTATTCGTGCTTCATTACCGCGTTGCCATCTTCTAAAGTCAGTGGCTCGTAAGCACTCGCGAAGTCGAGGCCTGAGGCGGGCACACCATGCGCTCATGTTAGAAAAGAAAGGACACTATTCTTGACTTCGAAAGCGGCTGTCTGATGCATTTTCATGCATTTTTTTAGGACACAGAGACTAACTGTTGCCAAATAAACTTTGTGAATGTTGCACCTAAATCTCCTGTAGTTTTCTTGCTTTCTGAAAAACTATCAGCTACATCCACCTTCCAAATCCTTCGTGTGTGTACGCTCATAAATTTGCACTTTTGCAAATCTCTCTAAGTAAACAGAACTCCTGTTAAATAGAACTAATTTTTTCGGTCCCTTGAAGTTCCGTTTATCGATAGTCTACTGTATTAAAAATCATTGTTGCACTGTCACCAATGAAGCAAAATGAATTCCTACTAAAGGGCTTTGCTGGACGAACTGCACGGTTATGAAGCGATGGCAGAGTGATTGTTTAATACTGTTACTGGAAAAGTTATGTCGCTGCTTGAACGCGCGTTACTGTGAAAGCGCGTAATTTAAAATACTTTTTGTTGACAAAAAATATGTATAATGCGTACCTTTCTTGCGATATGCCTATTTCTTTTTGAAGAGATATTTCTACTTTCAACTGCAAACACCGTAACAAGTACGGATTTGGTTCCACGAAAACACACCTTGCTCAAAAAAATGTTTTCGCCGTGAGGTATCACTTTTGGGTTCTTTTGTAACACTCGGCGTAATTACACAGAAAGGCCACCTTGAAAGGTGCTTTCTCCAAAAGTGTTCCGTGAAGGTCAGTAATGTAAATTAAGATTAGCAGAGATATCTTTGTCCTACACGCTTCGGCCACAGCCCGTTGAAAATCTGCGTCGGTGACGCTTCGTTTTACATGAAAGTTTGCCTGGGGTTTTAAAATGGTGTCGGGTGCTCGCTAGATCCATCGCGCGGCGGAAGCGCTTCGTTGTTTTGCGAGATATTTACATCCGAGATTTATTCGTGCGGAGCTCCTGAACTCTCATTAAATGCAGTTCGGAAGAAGCAGCCTCTCTCTTGGCAGTTTCGTAACAGCTGGCCCTACTGCTATCAGGCGCTTTCTTCTCTTCCCCTAGCGCGTAGGGCGAGCGTGGCGAAGCGGTCCGCCACTGCTCGCTGTCGCTTGCGGACGTCTGTAACAGAAAAACGGCTCGTAAACACCCATTGGCCGCGACGCGTTCCACACACCCGCAGAACTCTGTGTAGGCCAATGCTTACCGGGATTTTCCTCGGATTAGGCCTAACGTTATGGTTTCAGGCCTAACGTCGCCAGTAGTACCCCGCAGCTTGACGTGTGTTGAGGTCGACGTTGCTTAGAACGTCGTTAAGCTCAACGTTCGGGCTATCAAACACTAAGCCAAACAAAGGCGATAGCACATTCCCTCATAGGTGTATTGGCTGACACCTCCGGAGTTCTTCACTTCGTACGACCCCCACATTCTCCCTTAGATACCCATATAAAAGCACACACACCCGCCTTATCTAGCGGCATTATAGTCACCAGCGAGCCGGGCCCTCCTTCACGGCAGCAAACGTAAAAGCATCAACGTCGTCAGCGGCTCTAACATATGAAGTAACGAAAGGTGGCCGTCCATGCAAGTACATGCAAATTGCAGCCGTAAAACTCTAAAACCTTACGCGAAAAGTTCGAATTAGTGGCCGGCGGCATTCTAATGGACATAGATGATATTTTGATATTCATAACTCGTAAGAAGCTCTTAGGTACCTCCGGAGTGCATTTTTAACGAGGAGATAAAATGTTGGTTATCTTTAGGGCTGTACAAGCTGCAAGATGGTTGTATGTCGTCATTTATTGAAGGTGTTTCAGCAATGACGATCTTGTTTGAAGAAGTAAAATAATAACCGACAACTTACTGAGTTTGGGAGAAAAACGAGCTCATGTTATGTTAATTAGCTAATTAACTGCTCACTGGGTGGAAGTGACGATTCGCAACTCGGATCAGCTTAGCGGAAAATTAGGTCTTTGTTATGTCTCACCTCGGATCCACTCGCTCCTCACCCACTGAGCCGTGAGGCTAGAAAATAGACGTAATCACAACAACTCGGATTCAGTTGAATTTCAATAAACTGTGCTCTGAAGGTGGAATAACTATTTGTTGGATCTGACACATCAGACCTAGCTCTGTCGGCTTCTGTTCGTTGACACACCCCGCTTTACTTCTTGCAAAGTAATTAAATCCGGAATTATTCCGCTTTTTTTTTTCGCTTCCTTTTTTTCGTCAATGTATCGGGAAGATTGCAAGACGCTGCTACACCTGGTGTGCTGAACGATAATGGCGACGTCCTATGTTCTTTTCACTCCTAACTGCGGCAGCGCTGCAGAAGCTGCGAGGTGTAAAGAGGTTCTACCCGAAATGCGCGCAACAAAATAGTTCCTTGGCACTACGCCTGTTTCCTTCTGAATTATTTTAATGGAGGCGAAAAACGAAAACGGCTGTGTGTCGAGATTTCAGAGCGCGTCAAAGGTGCCCAGGTGTGCGAAATCTGGAGACCTCCACTACGGTGCGCCCCATATCCGAGCTGTAAGTTTGGCGCATAAAACCCCCAAGATTTGAATTTTTGGGGGGTTTTTGACGAGAGCAGACGACGTAGACGCGGACGATGGAACTTAGGAACATTGAATGTCGTTGCACCTGGTTCCCTCGTTGCGTACCTGTGGTAACTTCCGAAACACTGCACGAAGTTTGTTATACTTCACCTTCAGTTATATGCCTGGGGCTATAATCTAGGGGTTCAAGCGCTGGCTCTGCAGCACTTACGCAGAAGAGATGGCAGCAAGAAGCGAAGGTAGCTCGCATCAACAATATCATAAATCGTTTAGATTGTACTTGCACGCCAAAAGGAAAGCTCACCACAAGTCTCTTTTTCACCGAGAAAAGATGGCCTCCATCCCCCTAGCCCGAGGTGTAATCTGTTAGGTACAGACCTGGAGGCCAGCAAATACATGCATGTTTGCGCTACTGGTTGCTTCGACGAGCGTCTGAGCGGCCCAGGCTCTCGTCCTATCGTGTTTCCATTTATGTGTGAATCTTGCCGCGAATCCAACATTGTTCTGTAGTGACACCATCATCATCTTCATCATCAGCGCCACAATCATCATCAGTGGGGCTGGCACTGCAGCGTCAGTTTTGGAAAAACGCGATCTGAAACGGGACTGTGCACCAGGGAGGTCGCTCCTCTTCGCCGCCCCTCCAAGTTCTGGCCGCGCCCGCTCTTCAATAAAATGGAGGTAGCTGCATCCACACCAAGCGAGTCTGCTTCCTACAATTATATGCTTTGGGCCAGTCGCTCAACACTACGTAGGCATCGCATTGCGTCGTTCCCGCAGGACTGTCGAAGTTTTGCACGGTTTTCTGCCGTACTACCGAATACGGGCGGCGCAGAAGGGGGGGGGGGGGGGGGTAAACAACGAGAGATATTGAATATACAGACCAATTTTGCGAAGCATTTTGACGCTTCCATAAAGTCGTGCTCAGGAGTTCCTACAGTTTCAGTGAACCGAAACAGAAACAAATATTTTTGTAATGGGGTGGAGATTTAATGTGGTTACACAGTTCTTTTATTCTTTTTATTTTTTTTATTTTTTTTTTTGGGGGGGGGGGGGGGGAGAGGGTAACGCACTGACGCTGCACAGCCGACGAGGCGCGCCGTAGTGGAGGGCTCCGGATTTATTTTGACCACCTAGGGATCTTAAAGTGCGCCGAAATCTCGAACACACGGGGTTTTTTTTTTTTACTTTTCGCCTGCATCTGAAGAGCGGTCGCCGCGGCCAGGAAACGAACCCGCGACCTCGTGCTCAGCAGCGCAACGCCTTAGCCACTGAGCCACCGTGCCGGGTGGTTGTTACGCAGTACCCTCTGGATAAAATGCGTGTGGCTCTTCATACCAACGATTTTTTCCCCCTGAGTACATTCTGAAGTTCGCGCTTCGGGAGATCTCGTTTCAAATAAAATCAAACCAATCAAATCAAACCCGTTTATCGCAACACAAAGTGCTCAACAACGAGACAAAGTAACGCGACTTATCTTTGGCTGGTTCCAAAGAAAATTGATGATGATTGTGGGCTTAATTAACACGATGACGCTATGACGCTACACACGCGATGAGGTGCGCCGTAGTGGAGGGCTCTGAATTAGTTCTGACCGCTTGGTGTTCTTTGACGTGCGCCGAAATCTCGATCACACGGGCGATTTTTTTTTTCCTTCGAGACGCGTACCTCATGATCTTTACTGCTTTCTTTTCCTTCAGGCAAACTTCGTCTTCCTGGTCAACATCATCCGTGTCCTCGTGACCAAGCTCCGTAGCACACACACCGATGAGCCAAGCCAATTTAGGTACGGTTTATCCCTTCACGTTTGGACGCGCAATGGTTGGGCGCCATTAGAAATTTCGATGAGTATTTCCAAAGACCTCAATAAATTGGGAATAGTACAAACTGCGATTGGGACCAAAGTAAAACAAAAGGCATGCAAATAAAACTGGATGTGAACACCGTGCTACTTTCTGTCGTTACCTACACATGTCGCTACATATGTCGATTTTATTTGTGCTATCAGGTACAATGATTCCTTCAATCATGAAAAAGACAACAATATAAAAGAATATTGCTTTGCAAAGGATGGGCCAAGCAGGCTTACGCACTATAAACGGAACTCGCCATGGGTTAATCAGTGTGGCGTATTTTGAGAAGAGGGGGTGGCCAGGACATCTCCGGTCAGTAGGCCCTCTAAATTAGCACTGCCAGGCATATACTCCGTGTCACTCACTCATCTCCATCAATACCCATGCTCCAGGGTATCAGCCCCTCTCCATTTCTCCCCGCCTCTTAAAATGTCCGTCGGGATCCGCGTACGAGATCATTTGCGTAATTTTTTTACAGGCACACAAATGTAGTGTTCACAGATGCGGACTGCTGCAAACAACTTCATTTCAGAAGGGTACAATCTTCGCGAAAGCCATTCGCAACAAAACAAAAAGCCGCAAGAAGGCCGCAATTCCTATTACTAGCCTCCATCTATCCAACGCTATATAAAAAATGTCCGAATGTTAAGCTAAATGTGGCATCTATAAGCAATCTAACATTTAAAATCAAGTAATGCCCAGAGCACCAACTCACAAATAAATGCCGAAATTGGGGTTCCTTATGGGCGTCTTGGTTGTTCTTAAGATACATGTGCCATGCCTTTAGATAAGATACATGCACCAATTCTGTGACGCTGTACCGAATGTATACATACGAGTGGAGTGTGTGCGAGTGTTAGTAGCCCCTAAAGCAGGAGAGCGGTTGCGCCATGCTAATATGGAGATTCGCCGGGCTGTGACGGTCATGGGGATGCGTGCCAGAATCGAATTCAGGTGCTTCTGGGTTCGAGTTTGCCAAAACCCATGCATACGTGTGTTTCCTTTCAAGTATTTGTTTTTATTTTTTTAGCCATCGGCCTTTTTCTACCCCATATGTCGGCTATATATACCGTATGTGCGCAAGGGACGTTTGAACTTGTGCGTTTGAACATACTGAGTGAACTAATCCTATAGCATTTATAAACTGCAGTGGCTTTAGGTTCCCGCACGTAAGCAGGCGTAAGTCTATCTCAATTTCACCTTGTATCGGAGCCGCGTATTAAAAGAAAACACTAGATACAGGCCACCGGCCGTGGGAATGTTTCTGGGCGCATTGAATCCCACGATATGCGGCATTCTCCGTTCAACGTGAGCGAAACAGTACAGTTACCCTCCCAGTTCAAGAAGGAATGCGAATTAATTCTATTACTTTCACCAAATTAGCCGCTAAAGTGGCAGCGCTAAGAGGCAAAAAGGTAACGGAGCAAGCTTGCGCAGCGTTTCGAACATCCGTCTTATGTCCCCGAAGCGCCGAATGAGCACCACGTTTCTATACCGGTGCTGCAACGTGTGGTGAAGAATAGTCTGACCACGTAAGCCGTGGTAGCAATCAACTGTGCTGTCTCTTATGTCGTTATGTGCACATTCATCGGGGGGCAGAGCTCTCCGTCGAGCAGAGTATAGATCAACGACGCTGCCACATTACCTATGCTGGTCTCCCTGCAGGAAAGCCGTGCGAGCGGTCCTGGTTCTGTTCCCGCTGTTCGGCATGCATTTCCTGATGACGGTGTACCGAAGTCCCGCAAACTGCGGGGCCTGGGAGGTCTACCAGTACATTAGCAAGGCCTCCGATGGTCTGCAGGTGAGACAAAATGCCGTGCAACACGAAGGTGTATTCAACCTGCTTTTTTTTTACACTCTCTGCGTATTATATGTACTTTTTCGTTCTTTCGCGGTAAACAACCGATTTTTATCCATAGTGTATATCGGCTCTTTGACTGAACATCACTGTTCGCAACAGCCATAACTCAGAAGGCATTGCTGTTGCTAGCAGCTGCTCATTCCCATTGTTAACGTCACTGCAAACCTGCGATTAGCATAAAATTCCTGAGCTAGGACTGTCTTTTCCAGTCGACCCAAAAGGGCGACATTGTGTGCGCAATAATATGCTATAATCAACGATGGTTTAGATCTTTAGCATATGTCTTGTTGTAAAGTGCTATGTAAAGTGCTAATATGTCTTGTTGTAAAGTAGGTTAAAACTACGCATTACTGGTTCTAGCATTTCATAAGAGGCCACCAACCCCTTTTTCGTTGTTACCGACAGCAACATTTCACCTCACGAACAGCTACTGGGCGAAACGAGAATAATGCACGACCATGACGCCCGAGTGGTTCACATTCCCAGTCCACGCCGCATTGTTGGCAACGAAACTACAATGCTTCCGTCCGTTCAGCTTATGAAATATCGGCGACCATACATATTCCGCTGACTATAACGGACGCAGCCAGCGGTGTCCGCACATTTGTCTGGACGACGACACTGCGGAAATGGACCGCCCGAGAATTCACGGGTGCACTTATCGGTACCTTCTACCACCACCCCCAGCTTTCCCGTCACCACGGTATGACGCAACCATTCTTTGCCTCCTCTGGCTGGCGGTGATGTTCAGGGATACTTACTCCTACTTGATGGGAACGGCAGCAAGTGAGGCGTGTGCTGTTTGCGGCATGACAGACCACAGAGGAAATATTTTATGCGAGTGCCAACGTTTTTCATCTGAACGGAACCAGCTTTTGTAAGCTGTGTGGAACCCAGGCTCTCGACGGCCATTCTGTGACGGAAGATCTTACATCAATGGTTCCTTCCATCATCAGCCGACAAGGGGAACGCTTAATTTTATAGCCCGCAAAAGTCTACTGGCAATCATTGATCTCGAACGTCCTGGCTGGTCATACATCTTTACCATCTGTACCTGCCTCATTTTTCTTTTCCTGCTCTCGTGCTACCTTTCGTTTTTCTTTTTCTTTCTACAAAGCTCAGGATAGCAAGGCTGGTTAACATTTATGCCTTTTTCTTTACGAAATTTCATCCTTCATTTGTTCTGCAAAAGCTATAGCCTCGGGTGACACGCACCTGATTTTTCATTTGCGCCGCTTTATGAACCGCGTTATGCCTTTTATGCTTCCCGCTGCAGTAAAACTAATGGCGGTAACAACTCCGTGCCCAAAACCGGAAGCGCGCGCCATTTCAAATCACTTTTTCTCCTCCGTGGTGATAACAGCGATGCCCTTCTTCCAGCTTTTCCGCAGGCGAATGACGTCAGCGGCAATGACGACGACGACGCACGGAGTTCTGAGTACTCCGCTGCAGAGCGGCAACTCTCGCTCTAAAACAAGAGACTGCATTCCTCCTGACCGTATTAACGCCCGGTATAAGGCCGCCACGTGGCTTGTAAATCGCCGCGATAATGGGAGGTGGTCCAACATACTGGAAGTGCAGAATGTGCGGGAACCTCGGGTAGTAGACTGGCAGCAGCAGTAGTACCAGAAATACTGGCGCTCCACGCCTAGCGGCGGAAAGGTTCGCACACCAAGCAAGATTAAACGCCATACACATCTTCCAACAAACTGATGATAATAAATTTCGAATTGCATGCTTTAGTCCTACCTCGGCAGTAAACCATAAAAGGCCAGTAGTTTTCCTTCTATTCAATATTTTCGCATTCGCCCGTTTTAATGCTGCAACAAGCATGGAGGAGAGAAAGAGAGAGAAAAACTTTTAATGAACTCGAAGCTTTTAATGAGCTTTGCCTTCTTGCCTTCCTTGACTGCCTACCGTTATTCCTGTAATAATTCAACGAGCCCCTCATTTGCTCCACTCATTCGCTACATGCATAGCGAGGGTCTCGATTCTGGCAGTCTTGGTGCCTTAGGTAGCTTAAGAGGGTTCAACGCTAGTCGACCGCTCTCGGCATGTTGTAGACGCTCGAGTCGCGGCCCAGGGGTTAAAAAGAAGGCAGCCTTCACCCCCAGTAGTCCGAGTGGCGCTGGCTACCACCCCCAAGCGCAGGAAACAATTACATTAAAGGAGCCATGAAGAGAAAATGCAAGTTGGTTTTATTCGAAAGATTTCGTGTTTTATAGTGCCCCCAGCGCTTGTCCGGATACAAACGGTGCTTTATTCACTGAGAAATTAAACAATTTAGGTTAAAATTTTGATTTTCCCGCTCAATCGTGCGTTTTCGTGGTCCCAAGTGACATCACGGGAACCGACCGCTCTGCAGCCTAGAGTGCCTTCATTCACGCATCCGCCGTACAGGGTAGAGACACGTAACGCTGGCGCCGCCATGTTCGGTTGCTCGCTCGCCGCCGAAGCAAGTCATTGTGTCAAAACCGCGCTAAAATTATCGCCGCAACGCGGTTTACTGAAGAAGTTTGAATCATATTGTCTGTTTCGCGTTGCTAGGTCTCGTGGGAAACGAAAAGAATAACGCGTTGAGCCCGTTGGCCCAATTGCGGCGGCACGGGACCGTTCAAAGGTTGTCCTCACCCTGTACAGCGGTGTTGGTTTGTTCCCGCGTTTCTTTACGTTCCGTAACCTAGATGGCGCCACCATACCGTGACAAGCGTTTGGTTTGTTTTTGCCCGCATTTAAACCTGGCTTGTTTTTGTTCTGGGAGAAAATATTCGTTCCCTGAAACAGTGCTCGCTCGACAAATGGGGTCACGTAAGACACCGTTTCTTGCGTCAATCGGCAAGTGTCGTCTGAGACAACCCCAAGCCCCGTAGTGCTGTGCAGCTAAACCAAAGCATGCTGTGCGCAGTACGAACAGCAGAACACGTCAGTACTTCTATGTTCACATGTGCTTTCGTAACTTCCACTGTTTGTCCCATCATTCTTATTGCTTTGTAAAGAATGTGCCCTAAATTTAGGCGCAAATCGCTCGTTCGTCTAGTTTGTAAGCTCTACCTAATTTGCGTCTGCTTCTGCCAGCCTCCGCCAATCGCAGAGCTTAGCCCATGTGACATCACAGGTTCTGTTGCGGGAAATGAGCTGGTGGGTCGCATGACCATTCCCGTTTTTCCTAATTATGTAGCTTATTTGAGCGAAGTTTACGTTAAAAGTGGTGTCAGTATGATTCTAACGACACAATCTTTTGAATGAACCAAACTTGTGTTTTCTCTTCATGGCTCCTTTAACATAAATACCTGAGAAAGTTGAGGGGAGCCAATCCCCGCCGGTACCGTAGTGGTCATCCCACCAGATGCATATTCTGGAGGCTGTGAGTTCGGATCCCACCCGGCTGGCATGTTTTTCTCCACTTTCTTTCTTTCAAAAATCTGTATCTGCTCCAAGGATAATAAATTACCTACCACATTCTCTCTTTTGCTTTCCTTGGCTTTCTTCCTACCTTTATTTTTGTAATCAGGTGGAGAAACCTAATTAACCCAAGTCGAATGATCGAGTGACAGTTGACTGCTCGTCAGCTGGTCTGTTTCCCCGCGAACAGGCTTTGCCAAGGCCCTATATGCTTTCTTCTGCTTAACACAAAGAGCTTGGTTTATGCATCCTGGGCCAGCGAGTAGTACTGTAACAGTTTATCAGAGTGTAGCTTTCGTTCTCTGCTTCACTGTACCCCCTTTCTTTCTTCTTGCAGGGATTTTTCGTTGCTGTGATATTCTGCTATCTGAACGGGGAGGTAAGTCACGTGTAATTGTTTTTCCGTGCTGTTGCTTCGCCGACCTTTTATTGTAATAATCCGAATTCTTTTCCGAGCCTCTGATACACAACATTGCTCTGGAAGTCTACGTTTTTGGCAATGGCGCTGTTATCTGGTATGTTATGGCGCCAACCTGTTGACAGGCGTAGCAAAAACGAGTTAACCATCAAAAACTTTGCGCACATCAGTAAATTGAAAGAGTGTAATTCAAGTTTCATTGTACTTAAACGTAGAGGCTAAGTTTTGATTAAGGATTAGGCTTCGAGATAATGTCTTTATAAAGGATAATTTTCACTTGTGATAATTTGGCTCAGTTGGCCCAGAATCGTGTTTGGGACGTTACGAGAAAGGACGTTTTTTGACACGTTCATCGGTATAATTCCATTAGTTTTTTTTACCCCTGCAGCTGCTTTGTTTTTTATTGTTGTCTGCTTTTCCTGTATCAACAATAAGTTCCAAGAATACCTTGCCAAATGCCTTGAAAACTATCCGTGGCACAAAATCTCGTTGTTGCGGACTGCCTTAATTAGGGCTAGCGACGCTGTAGTCTCAAACTAGACAGCCCTCCAAACCTAGTTATAGTTTGCTAACCCGCGCAGCTGTCTTCCAAGTACACACCTTCTTGTTCGTTTCTCTGGCAGCTAGACACTTAAAAAAACATTTGAGTGACTATTTTGTTGCATTCAATGCTTGCCGTGGGAAGGGGACGGTCTTGGGGAGTCAATTTGTTCAGTCATACCGCTATTTGGCTCACGCTATAACAAGTTTTCTTTCCCACCAACGAGTTAGATTAATTTGCGGGCAATGCGAAAAAGGATGGTTCCTGGGAATTACGCCTGATGCTATGGCACAATAATAACTCCCAGCAACAAAATGGCATGACATGTTCAGAATGGCGAGCATATGCAAACATGTGTTCTCTTTTGTACAGGATCATCATTTTTCAACACTTCTTGTTTGCCTTTAACGGCAAGTGCAGGCATATTCAATTGTGTCGTAATTTCTTGTCCGGGTGACAGTTGTCTCTTTTCATGGGTGTTTTCTTTTTCTTCAAGGCGTCTAGATGGTGCGTGTGCCGATCAGCGCGCTGTTGTTTTAAGGCGGCAGGCAGTGTGCACATATTTTTCTGTCTAGAAGGTAACCGTGAGCTAGGAACCTTGAGTGTTTACTCGGATGCCACCGTGCTTCTCGTGCCTGATATGAGGTTCCATCGTACCTCCCTTCTCGCGTTTCTTCGAAAGACAGAGGTCAGGTTACGAATACACCTCCATACTCGTCTTCTCATACGCCGAAAAGCAATCTATCTTCCCCCATCCTCCCCCGGCTCCCGCTTGCCAGAAAGGTATGAGTAGCTTTTCAGAAATTTCTGGTTTCATATCGCTGCATGTTATGCCACTTTAGGCTGAAGCCGGACCCTCGGCCCACAATCTACCCGAGGGGCAGGCCGACTCATCTAAAAAAGAAACACACCTTATTTTTTGTTCTTGTCGATTCAGCCCGTCATCAAGTTATCCAAGCTTGCACCGTGCAGGGTCCTATGGTCCCCCAACTATATGTACATCAGCTAGTGATGAAAACACAACAAATACGACAAATGCATGAGCCAAATACAACACAACGATGCGTTCGGTATACTGGATCGCAGAAAAAATACACAAAACTTATAGTTCGCCACACACTCCCACACCCCGGTCAGTTCCTCTCAGCAACAGCAATGTTCAGTACAACGCAAACATTATGATGTTTCGGTAATTGCCTGTAAAACACTTATGGCAAAGGCATTGCCACCCGTATATGTTATATTTCAGGCTTTTCATGTGTAAATAGACCGGACCCTCTCAGAATGAGGTTACACGTGCTTCTCTGGAAGCGTTTCTTTCATCATGTCTTAGTGTACTCAAACATGGGCTTATAAAAACACGCTCTCCCACTATGGCTAGTCGTGGGCTTACTACCCACATCATTAAAAAAAAAACCCGCCACGGTGAAGAAACAGCTGTGTAGGAGAACTTGTTACAACCGCGATGCACAGAGAGCCCGCAAACAGACCCCGGCACTGTGAACTCAAAACCAGACAAGTATGTAAGTACGAGGTGGTGCCCCTGACAAAAAGTGTTTCACGTTACCAGCTGGCACCAAGGTGTCAATAAAGCGTCAATGAACAGTCGAAGCAAAATGCATGCTTTAGAGCGACATGCTTAGGAGCCACAGATGTGTTTTATGTCAATTGACCCTCCTCAAACTTTCCTGACAGTTCTTATGCATCCCACAGCAACCTTCCAGGTGCGTATCAATTGGTAAATTACTAGTTCGTGTACAATTACCTGATTTGCGATTGGTTGCATGTTGTAGGCCCCTACAGACATTCAGAAACACCAGAGAGGGCTCGACTCGCAGCGTTCAATACCGTCCTGTTGCTCACCTTCCAATAGAAAAGGCACCAGAAAAGTTGCTCCTTTTGATAATCTAATCTCACCACGCCAAAACAGGACTCACAAATTAGTGCGGAAAGTTGGTCAAGTTAGTACTGGGGTAACTGGGGAATGTTTTCTAGCGTTTCTCACGTCCGTATTCTTCTCTAAGTTCCCGTCTCTTTTGCGCTAGTAAAAAGCCCCAGCTATCCAAGCACTCACAAATAGCTCGTTGATGTGGAATGAAAAAGAGTGGCCCCTGCACCTCCCAGCAGCACAACATCGACACAGTTCGTAGCTCATTATGTTCAAAGAGAAAGTTTCTTCCACTGAAGGCACTTGAGTGAGGTTAGCTTTCTCGGTGAGCCCGTGGAGCATTTTCGCGCCAGAATTCATGTTCAAAATTCATGGATGTGTCCACCAGCGCCAGGCAGCTGTGGCGGTGCCGTTCCTTCTGTCTCCTCCCTTCGACAGATTCAGGGCCAGATCACGCGGTCCATCGAGCTCGTGAAACTGGAGTCGTCGCTGGCCAGGGCGAACGACCGGCGGCGTTCGACACGCACCCAGGTCCTAGCTTGCTGACGGGGGCCCCCGCATCGCTCGCCCCGCAGCGCCTCCGGGGGCCCCTACGGCGTCGCCACCGCTGCGGCTAAGCGCGCTCGGCCCTCGCTCTGTCCTCTGGGGGAGCGTGTCCCGTGAGTTCGACGCCGTTCACTTGCTTCCTTGCTCCATACCGCCTTCCTCCCCACTGCGTGCTCAGTTCCGGCATTTCCCCCTTTTACTCTCATTTACATTGAATCTTTCGGCGTGCCGCTGCAGCCGTGGGACTGAATGCTTTATAACTCCCAGCTCTTGCTTATTGAAAGGCTCCTCGTAGTATCCGGCTGAACCCGCCCGATGATATGGAAGAGGCTTTCGTCCTGAAGTGGACTCTAAAAAAGAAAGAAAAAACGATCGACTGTAATAGGGCAGCCAGTCCGGCGAGTTGGAGTATACTCATGATGGCCACCGTGAACAAAACAAGAAACAAGTAGAGTGGGGGCTACGCAGGCGCAATCTTGCAATTGAAAGTTTCATAAAATTTGCAATTGTTGACAGCGCCTGCGCTGTCCCACTCTTGTGGGCGTTTGTTTCGTTCGCGCTGGCCTTCACATAATGATGATGGAGACGACGACGACGACGACGGCGATGATGATGATGATGATAATTATGATTATGATGATGATGATCGTGGTGCGAGTTTCTCGGAGCCGAATTTCGCACTGACCATCCATGCGGTGTTCTCTCACCGCTTGGCAAGCTCTACCATCAATGCACTTCGGTACCCTCCCCATGGCGTACAGTGGAGCGATCACGCAGCCATGGACCATGCCCCAATAAGCGACGATATTTCGTGCAGGGAAATTTGCGTGACATTACGAGGTGTTTTTGGAGCGCCGGAAGATTTAAAGCGAAGCTTTATACGGCACGACGAAAGAGCAATCCGGCGGTCCCGTGTACGCAGAAAACTCCCGGCGCAACCCTGTTCGCAGGCGCGAAAAAACCCGGTTGGTGAGTAGTTGGAAGTAAAAGGAGAGAGATTGGCTGTGTTAATAGATGACGTAGCTGCCGTCTCGCATCTACCGACACTGGCAAGTGGGAACGGCGCATCGGAGGGAGCGAAAAAGCGTCTCTCTCGCAGCAGAGCGTACGCTCAGCGAGCTTCTGCGTGAAGCACAACTCAGGCGACAACGGAGGGCAGAAGCGTGAAGAGTTGGAACCATCTGTACGGAGTTCATGAGCGCATTTTTTTAAATTCCCCAGCCGGGAAGGAGATTGCACCCACTCCCCCACTTTATAGGGGCGAAGTACTCACCAGTGTGCTAGAGATTACAATCTAGCCGCAATTAGTATTTAATGCTTAGTGTGCAACCTGCCACCGCATCCCCGATGTCCTTGCGCGCTATCACATATTTTCCGCAAAATTAAAATTGGAAGTACTAACATTCCAGACACCACTGTAATTAACAATTATTTAGTGTAAACAGACCATCTGCGGATCATTTGTACTTTTGTTAATCAACGATTTAGTCGGAATGAAAAAGGGAGTTTTTTTATTGAGGGAACCTAGCCGAATATGTTCGCAAAATTGTGGAGAGTTTAAAAAAGGCACATTTCGTAGTTCCCGCGAGAGTTTCTTGAAGGGTATAAAATCCGGGGATCTTTCGAACTAAATATCTGAAAAATGTATTTCATTTAAAAGAGCAGTGAAAATAACGTGAGGTAGCCTTCATCACGCCGAATGATTATATAGTTTGCTTTGGAACCCTCACAACAGGTCAGGGGGGGACACCGCCTTAACAGAAACACTGACACCTATGCTCTCACAAAAGCTGTCTTTGCAGGATTGTATGAAACGTGACTATAGGCTGTCAAGTGTTGTCTGAATTGGCTTTCCCAGCACATTACAATGTTTGTGGAGACGTTCAGTTGCCTCTTTGAAATCTAGCACAGCCTTCCGGAAATTCTTCCTTTCCTTTTACCTGCATACCGTTATCACTTTCCCAGCCTGGACCGCGTATTTTGCAGACCTGGCCGCACCCAAAGTGCGCCTCTTTTTGGCGTCGCATAAGAAGAATCGCAGAACAAATAAAGCATTTTGTTAGGCTAAACCGACCTAAGAGATACGTAAGGCTCTTATTTTCGAAGAAAACGGGTACAATTCAAATCAGTGGACATGCTGATTTAAAAAATATTCGTTTTGTTAAAAAGAAACAAAGAACCGCTATAGGGCTCGAACCCAGGCCATTCGCGTGCAGATACACGACTCCACTCGCTCGGCCAATTTAGGCCGAACAGGAAAGCCGCATTAGCAGTTGCTCATGAGAATAGGTGGGGTACTCCAAAGGAAACCAGTAGATAACGCTGGTGGCGGTGCGTCCTGGCGGCAAGATTTGTCAATCACGCACCAGGGTCACTTGCCTCCAGTTTCAATAAAGTTTTGAATTTATGCTTTGTTGTCCGAAAAACACTTTTGAAGCCTTAATTTATCATCATCATTATTATCATCATCGCGACCACTTGTGTGTGTCCACTGCATCTCGGAAGCATCTCCCAAACATTCCCGGCCCCTTGCATCGTGAGAAAACATTCCCGGCTCCTTGTATCGTGAGTCTGTCGAGTCCCAAACTGCCTTCTACACTGAAATGAAACTCGAAAGGAAGTGACGAGTTTCAGGAGAGTGGTTTTAGACAAAGCTGTTGACCAAAGTAATACCGGTAGAGGTGCCGATTCCACCAACCGCTCGTTAACTCCCGCGCAACTATCACGCAGCCTGGTTGCTGCAGTTTTTTCGGTATGGCGAATAGTTTTTAAAATTAGCCACTTCCGAAAAAACTACTCCCATTTAAGATGAGTTCCTGTCTTGCACCATAAGCTGAAAAGCCGGAGAATTGTGTTGACTGGCAGAGTTAAATTTGCCGTGACGCTGTTCCTTTCTGGTCTATACCGACACGTTTTCCACTGTAATAAGACATTTCCTTTCAAGATTTCCTTCTCCGCTGTCAAAGACTGTGCGTTTTGTGTTTGAGTGGTGACTGAGGAAACGAGATTCTGCCGTTTCTGGGTGGTTACATTACAGACGTGCCATCTCATGCTTCGCACATGCCAGACGATGTTTCAAAAACGTACGGTTTTTTTTTTTTTTTTAACGCGGGCGGTGATTTAGCTCGTCGGCTCTGGCAGCAGCTTTTTTCATTAAGGGGGCAACACCTGTCGACGGGCGGGAAACTGAAAATACTTCGTTCTAGCTACATGCTTTACCTTGACGTGTCAACGTTAGTCTATTTGTGCAAAATGGAGTGGGTGAGGTGTGCCGCTAATTTCATGGGCGGCACGTCGCCGCATAGCGCCGCACAATGTATCCGGTGGTTTTACCATGATGGGGCATTTGTCTTCTATGTCTCTATCCCTTTTATATATGCCTCTTCATTGAAGCGTACAGTTTCATGCGTATGAAGCGTGCAGCTTCCTTAAGATTTGCCTGCAATGACCTAGGAGGTGAAAGCAGCGCAACAATCACTCGCAGTTTAGTGAGACGATGATGGCGCTCTTGCAGGCGGATGCGGCAGGAAATTTCTGGCCAACAGTAAATGCACTTGCGTGCATGAGCCACTACGGCGCTGCGAAAGAGCTTAAGTTGGGGGTTGGGAGGATACGGAGGTTAGCTATACTTTATCGGGGCCGCTCTTCCTCACGATCTCTCAGTCGTCGCTGGACTGACTAAATTCGAATGTGGTGACGTATATATGAACATTTATATAGAGAGAACTGACTTGCTGCTGCTTTTCGGGGTCTCCACAATTCTTTAGCCTGAACAAATTTAAATTGGTTTCTTGGAGTGCATACCCACCTATCAGAGAAGTCGCCAGTGCGGTGTTTGTCACCGGAAGGATTAATCCAAGCGCGGGGAAGTGCGGATATGTATTATTTTGTTTTATTTCAACGTGTACATTTACAAATTTCTACCCTTTTCGTGTTCAGTGTTTGTGAAATTATGTCTCCTAGAATAATTATAAGTCGCCAAAATGCAGCAATCTCTTGTTATAACGAAATCGCTCCGTTCCATCAAATTGTTTTACGATGTCTACCGCAATGCATAGACATCGAATTACTCGCCTTTTTAACGGAGGAGTGCTCATTTCCGACGCCAGTTCACTGCCACGAGGACTTACAACGAGGCTTTACTTTTACTTGCGACTTACCCAAAATGCGTATGGAGCGAAAATCTCGTTGGCGGCTTTCTGATCATATTTGTTGCACCCATAAGGAAATACCAAGCACTTCTAAAAATGAACTGCTCGTTCCACCACCAATATTCCTTTTTTCTCTTCGTTTCGCTTGCTGACCGCAGGTGCTCTACCTCCTACGGCGCTCGTACAGCCGCTACCGGCTGCAGAGGGGCCTCTCCAGCCGCAGGCGACAACGCATGGCCTTGACTCGGGTGTCCGTGTCCACGCACGAATCGTCGATCGGCGACTCTGCCAGCCGGAAGAGCTCTATCGACAAGTACGCTTGCGGGCCCAGTGGCGAATCAGTCCTTGAGGACGACGTCTGGAACTGACCCCGCCATCCAACTCTTTCTCGGCTCCCGCCTCCACAGCGTGGCTCACGCGTTAACTGCCTTTCCGAGCCACTTCCAAGCGTTTTAGTCGACAATGGTTGCCGGCTGCTGTAACCTATGGAGACGTCCCTTTAAGGTTACTGCAGAACCATTGCTTCTTGGTTCCGACAAATGAATCTTGAGCCAAATGACGACAACATTATTCACGAGACTTGTCTGACCGTCGTCTCAACGCTCTAAAGACGTGCCCGTGCAGACTGTTCTTCATTCATGTGTTGTGGGACATTCACGATAGGAGGCGACTATGGCGCAGTTGTCGCTTTCTGCTTCTGTGCACCACAGCGGATATCTTCTCTCATTGGAAATGGACCTGTGAACAACGGCGAACTTGGTGTTCTCATTAGCTCACGCCCGAAGGTATTCACCGTTCACCGAGCGGCTACAGTCTCCGGATGCGTCTACCTTCTTTTCTGTCCTCCTTCCGTGGATGTGAAGGATGAGATACACTGGTTCGTTGCTGACTGTGAAATCGGCTCGGCGTTTCAGCCAGTGGCGAAGAATGCCCGAGAACTACTCTTTTTCGCGTCTATAAATGAAGCCCGCGGAAAAACAGGGCCTCGTGACTGTCCTCCGTACTCCCTCATTTATATCAAATGTACATTATTTCTTATACCACTCTGCAACAAGCATGCTAATGCTTATCGTCATAACAAAACAAATGTCCGCTAAACAGACAGTTCCCGAGGTGGCTCAATGTGTTAAGCTATGGTGCGCGAAGCCATACGGGCGATTCAGGTTGGTGTGACTGCATTTTAAATTAGTGTCGAATATAAAAACAACGATGTACGGTTAAAATTTTTTGCTTATGGCTAACATGCAAAGCGGTGGCGAGAAGCGTTTAAATGTGCCTTCTCATTTTCCCGGCCGCCTGGAGCTTCACCGACATTCCAGTAGCTGGCCTATGTAGTCTCACTACCGAGACGCGTAGGGCTACAATCGACAAAATCTGGTTGATTCCTCTTTCATAGGAATCGGTAAAACACGAAAGTGAAATGTGCAGCGAAATCTGCAGCCTAGCATGATTTGTGGGTCGGTGGCTGTCTTGTGGTTGTGCTTGGCGAGCGACATCTTGTTGGCGGGTAGCTTTGGCAAAGGTGTACTGGCGTCATTTCCGTGACGACGGATATGACGTCAGGGAAATTTTGGTGTACCCCGGCACAAGACACTTTCGTGTTAAAATATAAAAACTGAAAACGAACAACCATAAGTATAACGTAGCATTTAGTACTAAAGGTTGCTTACCCGCAAGACGACCCTGTGTGCAGGGGTGCACCCTTTACAGGCCGCTTGCTTCGTTCTATCGGCGTCACTTCCGTGATGGATATGACGCAAGCGAAATCTTGGTGTGTCCGGGAATAAAACACTTTCGTGTTAAAAAGAGAGTACAGCACAGGCACCTGAGCCATTCTTTTTGTTTCTCCTTGCGTGCCGGGTACGCTCAAATGGCATTCATTGCAGATTCAAAGAATCACCGACGAACATACAGACAGGCTGTCTTAGTTTAGGCCTAATTAGTACATGTGGTTTAATTGAAAACCACAAGGCGGGGTCTTCAGGTCGCGTTTTCTATGCCTCCCTTGGGCACACCGTTGTCTCTATTGTTCCCTACAAAGCTTTAAGAGTAACACAGCTCTCAGCCGAATTCGGCCTCCTGCTATTTTTCCTAGTTATACTGCTTCAAGCGCTAAACAATAATCTCGACCGAGTCTGCGCGATAAGATTGCATTATGGCCCCTCTTTTTTGCGGATCTTTGTCGTGAAAGAAAGCCAATGCAAGTGCGACGTAGGCACCTGCATTCTGGAAGAATCAGAAGTTGTGCGACGGCGGGGCCAAGTGTCGCATAAATTTACTCTGCTTTTTCCCAGCTCTTGCAAACTGTTATGGCGCTGGTCCGAATGCACGACAGCGGCAGTAGTGCTGGCACTGGCCACAGAATCGCTATGCAACCTTGCCTTGCGTATACCGGCGCCGTTTCAACCCGGCGGTGAAAACAAATTAGGGAAGCTTGCATTCACAAGCAAGACTTTAATGGCGAAGCTCTTGTAGGTGAGCATTGATGGAAACACAGTTAAGTTTCAGTATCATTGTTTATTTTCATGGTTGCTGTGCGTCATATGCATCGAAGAGGTCGTCGTCTTCTCCGCGGCGAGTGATGGATGTGAAGTCATCTTCAGCATTCTACACTTGCACTAGCTCTTCGTCATCGACTAGAGGCACCGGTGGCGAAATCCGGAAGTCGTCTCGCAAAGAACTGGCACACTCGTAGCAAAATCTCCAATTATATATAATGGCTTCTAGAGAATGACGCGGCCATGGTGACCTCTCCCAAGCAGGGTGTCTTTTCATTAGCGCTGGAGTTTGTTTGTTTTGTTTTGTTTTTTGCTAAGGCCACTGAGTGAGCCGGTGAGCCGGGGACGCGGTGGTCGCCGCGGGTCGCGCGTTCACGAGCGCTGGGCGTTTTCTTGATATTTTTCCCCGCAATGGCGAACTTACGGCCTGTACAACACCGCAATTAAAAAGCGGGCTACACAGAAAATGTAACCCTCATCCCTTGCAGTGCACGCTTGTACCCCAGGAGTTAGGGTTGTCCGCAATTCTCACCCCGCACACATAGCCACTCTGTTTTGTAGCAGAAAAGGTGACGTCTTGGAAGACCGCGCCATGGCTTCGCTCTCTCTCCCTGTCTCTCTCTCGATATATATATATATATATATATATATATATATATACAGAAAGATAGGTCAGCAGTCGACAACGCCAAAGGAGACCCCTATGCCTCCTTTGGCGTTGTCGACTGCTGACCTATCTTTCTGTATTTCCTCAACGAGCCCCTCATTTGCCTATATATATATATATATATATATATATATATATATATATATATATATATATATATATATATATATATATATATATATATATACAGGAAGAAATGCCGGCAGTCTACAACGCCAATCAAGGCATAGGGGAATGGTTAGACTATTTTTTACCGTTAGTGACGTTACATTATTTTTTTATTAATTACATGAGAAAGAAAGAAAGAAAAATACGCACCCAGAGTGGGGACCGAACCCACGCCTTTCGATTAGATCTCGAATGCCTTACCAATTCGTTATTTGGTAAGGCCGAATTGGTAAGGCATTCGAGATCTAATCGAAAGGCGTGGGTTCGGTCCCCACTCTGGGCGCGTGTTTTTCTTTCTTTCTTTCTCATGTAATTAATAAAAAAATAATGTAACGTCACTAACGGTAAAAAATAGTCTAACCATTCCCCTATGCCTTCTTTGGCGTTGTGGACTGCCGGCATTTCTATCTGTATTTCCTAACGAGCCCCTCATTTCCAAACCCTATATTTATATATATTGTAATGGAGATTGCTTGAAGTGCTCTCGCCGTCCAATCCCTCTTCACCCACCGGTCAATCCCCGAATGAGCATGTAGCACGGATCAACGGCTGTCATCACCGGTGCGTGATCGCGCGGCTCGAGTCGAATCCTCTGGCTGGTTCACCTTGGACGGTTTTGCCTTCTGATCCCTGTCCAACGGACTCTGTCTTCCTTTCAATAAACCCCTTTGCAATACATACATATATATATATATATATATATATATACATATATATATATATATATATATATATATATATATATATATATATATATATATATATATATATATATATATATATATATATATATAACTTTTTTGTGGCGTTGCACTGCTGAGCACGAGGTCGCGGGTTCGATTCCCGGCCGCGGCGGCCGCTTTTCTGATGGAGGCGAAAAGCAAAAACGCCCGTGTGTACGAGATTTCGGCGCACGATAAAGATCCCCAGGTGGTCAAAATTAATCCGGAGCCCTCCACTACGGCGCGCCTCATCGCCTGCGTTGCGTCGGCGCGTTAAACCCTACAATCAATCAAATCAATCAACTTTTTTGTGCGTGCGTGGGAGAACTAATTGATTGATTGATTGTGGGGTTTAACGCGCCGACGCAACGCAGGCGATGAGGCGCGCCGTAGTGGAGGGCTCCGGATTAATTTTGACCACCTGGGGATCTTTATCGTGCGCCGAAATCTCGTACACACGGGCGTTTTTGCTTTTCGCCTCCATCAGAAAAGCGGCCGCCGCGGCCGGGAATCGAACCCGCGACCTCGTGCGCGTGGGAGGACTATATATGTCCAACAGCAACGTGCGTGTGTAAGATGGGAGAGTGGAACCAATCCGCTTCATGACTGCAGTGCGAGCGTTCTTCACCAGTTCATTGCAATTTCCCACGGTTTTAGCTCCTTTTGCGAAATAACCAAAGTAGACACGCCCAAGCTCGCAATTTTACTTTCAAACCACGCAAGGCGGAAGATTGCAGAGGTATGGGGAGTGGGGTTAGTGTATGAAGCTAATTCAGTTCGTCTACGCAAGTCAACCACTCACGTCTCTCTTTTTAAGCATGACTCCTGCCAAGGTGCCCGCCCCCCTTACCGCTGCAAGAACCTGCTCATAAGGGGGGAGCAAAGGTCTGAGGAGCGCACAGGTAAGCCATGGACATCCGCGCTGTTGCGCTGCCAAGACACGTCATCCTCGTGCTGCAATGCAAGGACGAACCTGAACAACATACGGAAACGAAGAGCCACCCAAATGCGGCTAGCATGGGACTCCATTCTTAATTAAGCAGCGTCGAGGACTGGGCAAACAGGAGAGGGTGGCCCGAGTTGCCTAGTACCCTATTCGACGGGGAGTGTCCGTTTAAAGACACACATCGCTCACGAACGACACATTCCGGACCCCGTGTAACGTCGGCGACAAGCTCTGGTCCACATTAGGCGGTCCATGATGATTGCTGTTCTTCAAGTACCAAAATAAGAAGGATACACATTACGTTGCGCTGACCTGTACATATGCGGCAGCCGAAGTTACGGATTCTGTTGGGAGACTTTACAGGAGTGCGATTTGTGGCCCTGACAAGACGCTTGTAGATGGCACGTGGAGAATAACTGTTACAAAATGCGCACGCCTATATTAACCACAAACTGCATTAATAACTCTTATTCGGAACGCGGCATCACATTTCTTTTTGTACCATTAGAGGAACCTGACGCTGTGCAAACGCGCATGAACATCGCCAGTACAGCGATGTACATTCGTTGATGCGCGGCGCTTGCCATGGCCTACAGTCGGGCGAATTTGCGTCCCCGGCTGCTTTGACAGCATGAGGTGCCATGCGATCGCGTATTTCCGCTTACATGGATTAAAACTGGGCAATCTAAGAAGGGTTCCAAAATGGGTGTCTGCGGACCTCCATGGTCGACAGGGGCACGCACCGGACGTCCTCTCTCGCATTTTTTTAAATACTTTTGCAGAACGTTGCCATAAACGCAGAAAAAAAGCACGAAAGAATGGCTTTGTGGCGTGGCATGTATGCTCGGTTGTTCAACTATTCCGCAAGTATCGATTGTATAACCCCAAACTGCTATCCACACGGATACAAACGAGTCTGCTGGACGATCATCTGGGCAACTTGCGCTCCTATGTGGTAGTGGCAGCGGATGCATTAAAACGTGCGGAAAGGGTGGGCGGGAGAATTTTCAGCCCACAACTTTATTGGTCATTTTCTTATCGTTTACCTGACTTTACTCCTGTATTCGAAGCTTAGTTTCGTTGCAATAGTTTTGGCCTCAAAAAAGGTTACCTCCACAATATTTAAATTTTGCTGTCATTTCACATTCCCTGTCGGTTTGTACAGCGTTAAGATTTCCAAAAAAGTTAATTACTCATTCGTACCTGCAACCCAGGCCACAGGGGCCTATGGCTCAATAAAACGGCTGATTCTTTGGCCGTATCAGCTTCAGATGGCCCTCCGCTAGACCTCAGCCCTACTCCATTTCTCCTGGCGCGAGCAAGGTTCCACAGATACCAACGGCTGTAGGGATAACACAAGAAGGTGCTATCACATGCTTGTACGACTCTGCTCATCTAGATCAGACTTGGGACGCGCAATTTTGCGAGTCCCACCAGCGTGAACTGACCTTAACCAGCATCAGATGTCGAATACCACAGCTTAATTTTTATTTGCATCGCGCTGGTCTCACCCCCTTCGGCCTTTGTACTGCTTCCGGTGAAAGGGAGACAACTGAACACTTTTTCTTGCATTGCCGTGCTCTTTTTTTCTCTAGAAAACTTTATTTACCCGCATCAATTCAACGCCTTGGCCTTCCTCTGTCGATGCCTGTGCTCCTTTCGTTCGGGGCCACATCCCCGGAGTTCTGTCACAGAGGGGTGGTTGCCCCACTGAGGGGGTGTCCCAGAGGGTGAGAGAGGGGGGGGGGGCATTCACGCGTATATATAAGAGCAGAGACCAGACGCCTGACCAGTTAACCGGTTCAAAAATTGGTTTTTTCGCCTATTCTCCTAAAAATGACATTAATCCCTGATTCTTCTCCAGTTCTATTATACAATTCTGTAACTGTTTCCCCAATACAATTCACAGGCTGACTTTACTGGGCTATGAGGTGGGCGTGTTAGCCCAAAAAGCCACCCTGTTTCTTGGCCAGTGCCGCCCGTGGGTATGTGCCATCAGCAAAGGAGCAACAACAACAACAACAACAACAACAACGGGCGAACACCAGTGTGTCTGCGCTACCACCTAGCCAGCCTTTTACTTGTGCAAAGTCAGGACGACCGCTGGATGCTATAGCCAATTGTGCACTGCAACTTACCCGCTGCGGTGGCTCAGTGGCGAAGCAGCTGCACTGCTGAGCACGACGACGCAGGTTCGATTTCCAGCCGCGGCGGCCGCTTTCCTGATGGAGGCGGAAAGCAAAAACGCCGGTGTGTACGAGATTTCGGGGCACATTAAAGATCCCCAGTGGACAAAATTAATCCGGAGCCCTCCATTACGGCGCGCCTCCTCGCCTGCGTTGCATCGGCGCGTTAAACCCTGCAATCAATCAATAAATCAACTGCCACTTCAGAGAATCACGGGATTTTAACGCCTAACATCACTTTGCTAGCGCTGGGGTCGCGTAATCCCCCATTCCTGCTGGCCCTGCGGTTTTCAGGACAGACAGACAGACAGACAGACAGACAGACGGGTGGGCGGGCGGGCGGGCGGGCCGGCAGGCAGGCGGGCAGACAAGCAAGTGGGCGGGCAGGCAGGCGGGCAGGCAGGCAGGCAGGCAGGCAGGCAGGCAGGCGGGCAGGCGGGCAGGCGGGAAGGCGGGAAGGCGGGCAGGCAGGCAGGCCAGCGCTGGAACAGCCCGATGTGCGAGGACTGCCTGGTTGGTCATAAGGCAGTAAAGCGCTGTAAACACCACCCTGTGTTGGCCCTTGAAGAGCGTGATAAGGTACTCCCGCCGCCAAGTGGCGGGCGGCCCGTAGAGACTACGGCTCACCTGTGGTCGGCGCACGCCGCACTTTGGAGCTGCTCTGCGGCTTCTACTTTATCTTTTCGAACAGCGGTGCCTTCCCTTTCTGTCGCATACGCATGTCAAACTAACGTCCCAAACCCACGAATCACCTGGAACCACTCTGAAATGCGGTGGCCAAGCATGTCCGCGACCTGACACACTTGGTTTGGGACGCCCAAGAGAGGTCCGAGATTTCTGCGATCCTCCATACATCGTGGGTCCAGCGCGCTACATCCAGCCTGGCATCATGGCTCAGCAGCGTACATGCCCTTGCTACCCGCTATTCTATTACGGCTTCAAGCGACTCAGCGACGCTGGCGCGTATACCTGCCGGCAGGGTGTCAGCCATCCCGTGATAAGAGACTGTCTTACGTGTCGAGATCTTCACGCCGAGTCTTCAACCATGTTTTGTTGATCCAGATTGGCTCGCCGGGATGTGTTCAGGTCCAACGAAAAGCACACTTAGTGCTACTATAGTTCCTTTATGAGCGACGGCTGAGTGAACTTTTTCATGAGGAAGCTAAGTATCGAGTGTAAGTCCTCTAGGGTACCCTCTGCGCTCGACACGTTATCTTCGCGTGTCGTTTTATTGTAACGTTTTGACAACGTTTACACTATTTGTAATTGCTGATTTTTATCTTGTTTGCGTAACCTTGAAACAGACATGCTGTAGAATTGAACGAACAGGGTTTTAAACGCATTTGTTATTTGACGCAAACTCGCTGCAAATACTTCGCACTTCACTGCATGACGACAATGCTTGCATTGAGAGCCACGTCATGAAAAGACGCTAATTTTTTTATGAGGGTACCAGCCAGACTTCGCACCAAATCAACTGCGTTGCAAGTAATTAACGCTGTTATCTCTTTCGCCCGAAATCGTGTTCGCTACTGACCTCGTCCGTGTTTTTTTTTTGTTTGTTTGTTTGTTTCATCGTCTAACAGCGTGACAGTTCTAGGAAGGAACAAAAGTCGCGGAAAAACCACTGTCCCCTCTCCGCCTAAAGCCATTCGACTCTTTTATCCAGTGGTCGTGCTCCTGCAATCGCAGGTAACGTGTTTAATCTTCAAAGAACCGACAATAGGCAGCCTCTGCCTGAGTCAGACTCAAGTGCTGTCCTTAATCATGTGTGGTTACTGCAGTAGAGTCTCGATAAACGGAAATCGCTTAAACGGATTGCCACTTAAAAGGAAGTGTAGCATGTAAGTTGGTTGGTTTTGTATTCATATAAAGTAAAAAAACTTTCGGTCATCGGAACTAAAATTTCCGCCTCACCGTGTAAACGGAACCGAAAATGGAACTTATTTGTCAAACCCATGGCCGATATTATCAGCTTTTTAGGGGCGAAGCTCCTCTTGCTCGGGCCCTGTCCCATCCCTCGTTGGTGCTGTACACGGCACCGCGATGATGATTGTGGCAGGATCCCCCCAGGGATTGGCCAATTAAAGATTGGCCGAAGAGGTAAAAACGTTCAACGCGTTCGTTGCTACCCAACCAGAAGGAGAGGAAGAAGAAGAGGTTTTCGTTCGTCGGCTGCGAGCTCAAGACACGTACCGGGGGTACGCGACACAAGACGCTCTCGAGAAGGCGACGGCCAAGGTGGCTAAAATGTCACACACCGATTTCGCCAACTTACCCACGGAGATTCTCATCGTCCCAAACAAGCCCTACATAATCACCACAAACATCGACGTCGTCGACGGGCTTGTCAACGGAGCGGTGGGAAAAAACTTTGCGAGCGAGGAGTGGTGGTCTTGACGCGGCGGCACCCGGTTTCGATCCCACGACTCTCTGGCCGCGACGGGAGGTACGTGGAGCAATTCCTACTGCGCTACAAACCGACACGCGTGCATCACTACAAACGCGCCTTATGTTCTTCACTCATTCAGATGGTGCGCGCCGTCAAGAAGACCTAGAACAATGTTTCACGGTTTCACCGATAAGCATTTCAGCTTCGCCCCTCTCATCATCATTCACTTCATGGAGATGGCGGGATTTTTTTCAGTTCCCGCTATTTAGTTTTTGTTTTCTTTTTTTTTTTAGCCTCTCTGGCCTCGTAAGCTTCGTCTCGTTAGTAGACAGCCGTGTTAGCGCGACGAATGCCACTCACAGTTCTTGCTCTAGTCTTTCGGTCTCGATTCAAGTCGCTGAGGTTACAGGGCCTAGGTACTGCCGCCTCGTTTGTTCCATCGTGGTGCTATTGGTGCTTCATTACCGCGTTGCCGTCTTCTAAATTCGGTGGCTCGTAAGTACTCGCGAATCGAGGCCTGAGACCTGCACGCCATGCGCTTACGTTACAAAAAAAAAAAAAAGGACCTCATTCTTGACTTTGAAAACTGCTCTTTGATGCACTTTCATGCATTTTTAGGGCACCAAGACTAATTGTTGGCAAATAAACTGGGTGAATGTTGTGCCTAAACCTCTTGTAGTTTTCGTGCTTTCTAAAAAACTATCAGCTGCTACTTCCACTTTCCAGTGCTTAGAGTTCCCTTAAGATTACGTACGCACATAAATTTTCACTTTGCACATCTCTCTCAGTAAACGGAACTCCTGTGCTATGGAACTAATTTTTTAGATCCCTTGAAGTTCTGTTTATCGAGAGTCTATTGTACCTCTCTTCCAGCCAAGGCGTTCCTAAAGTTGCTCCGCGTACCTTTCGGGCTGTGCGGTTACCATGGTGGTTGGCCATAAGTGCGCACAGTTCGTCGTCTTCCAGGGTGCTTGCCAGAGCATGAACTCCGGTTTACGCGTGGGTAAAAGTATTTCTGCGCGGGTGCATTGGCAAACAGCCGGCACACACGTGCGAAGGTCTTCAAGCTCAAGATTAACTCTGTTGCCTGCGCCAAACATTTTTTTTTCTGCTATTGTGAAGTCCTCTCCGCTTCGACAATTTTCTCTTCCTTAAGCCGGAGCCAGCTTAGTTCGGCGAATACTCGGGACAAAGAAATTCTCCTTGCGGCGCAGTTACGGATGAACGACTGCGTCGTATACGCGTGGTAGGTGCACCTGTCGACGGAGATTTGGTTTGGTGGTGGGTGTCTTGCTCGTGGAATTCGGTTCGACTGAACGCACCGAGCCCAGCGCCGTTATTTTAATTCTTTATCTCACTCGTCTTCCTAGTTTATAAGGGTCTTAAAGCAAGCATGAATGCACGAGTGAGCTGACTTCTCACGCAGCGGCAGACGTCGGTTTATCTCTCTCGCCCCAAATAATCTTTTTTCTCTTCCCGCTACGCTTCGTCCATTTTCGAAAACGTTAAATCTCCAGCGCTCTCGTAGAATTCACCTTGACCGCTGCACGTGCAATCGGCGGTGATAGCTGAAGGTCTCTGAGAAAGTTAACGGCTGAAAAAAAAGGGGACTTAGATGGAGAAGATTTGAAACAGGGGAAAAGTTGCCACCGACTGCACTGTGTAGTACGCTTGCAGCAAAAAAAAAAATAAAATGTAATTCGCGGAAGAAAGTTTTTGCCCCAAAGCCACAGTTTCTATGAGAACACAAGGGCCCATAAAGGGAGGAAGGGAATAACGAAGGTAATAAAAAAGAGTTTCTAGTGGCACGCCGTCGTGTGTTCGTTCCTACGTGTTGTCATCTTTTCGCGCTCATTCCCAAAATGTATCACCAACTCGGCCAACTTTGAATTGCGTTAAACGTGAATGACATTCTTCACACTTTGAGGAAACGACAGACGCGATTTTAAGGAGTGGGGCACCTTGGAGCACCTCGCGCTAATAAGTACTAACAATAAATCGTTGTAGGCATGTCTTCTGTTTTACTGGTAGAACTAAACGCAGCACGCAGGTGCAATACGGAAGCAACGGGAGTGGGCGTGTCAGGATTGATCTACGAGCAAATTTTCGGTGTTGTGAGTCTACTAGGCGTTGTACCGAATGCCTCTATATGCGGACGTTATGCAAAGCGCGTGGAATGTTTACCCTTGTTTCGAAATAAACAAATGCCGGAAAACAGTTAAAAATAACTGTCGCTGATTTCTCCGTCATAGTATTCGATAAAACACGAAAGTGAAATGTGCAGCGAAATCTGCAGCTGAGTATGATTTGCGCGATCGGCGGCTGTCTTTTGGGTGTGCTTGGTGAGCGACTTCCTACTGGCGGGTCGTTTCGGCAAAGGTGTACTGGCCTCATTTCCGTGACAGATATGACGTCAGTGAAATCTTGGTGTGTACCGGCATAAAACACTTTCGTGTTAAAATATAAAACCCGAAAACGAACAACCCTGAGTATAACGTACTCTTCAGTACTAAAGGTTGCTTCCCCACAACATGATCGTGTGCAGGGGTGCACCCTCTACAGGCCGCTTGCTCCGTTGTACTGGCGTCATTTCCGTGCCGGATACGACGTCAGTGAAATATTTGTGCATCCCGGAATAAAACACTTTGGTGGGAATATGTAAGGAACATTTAACTCGCATGCTATGTATGGCAAAAGTTTCAAGTACGTGAGTTTATTACGGGCTTTTAGAAACTGACGCATGTGGTAGAATTCTGCGGCCACCGGTCTACGTTCATGGCGGGCCGTAAAGACGGATTATGGGGACGTCCTTAATATTGTTGATTCCATAAAGCTTTGTTTGCGGAATGCTGTCAAGCCCAAAAATCCAAATGGATATTGAAAAGTAAAGAAAACGTTCCTGCGTTCTCGCAGACGCCCCTATTTCGCGCGCAAGCCTGGTATTGTAATTCTAATACAGGGTTCAGGTACTCCGCCTCGAAAGGAGTAAGTGAGTGAGTGGGCCTATCACAAGATAACAGCATAAATTCGCCGCTCGATATCGGTGGCCATAATCAAGCAAATACTTCGTTTCTGGTCCATGGGCCAAAATGGCTCCCAACGAAAAACGACGTCTGGTGCACTGAGAAATTCGTCCCGAGAAAGTAATTTTTATACTTGGAAGACTACTTATAAATAGGTTTGCTATTTTATATGAGTGGAACAACATTGTGCACACAGCCCGGGGTATTTCAGTTTTTCTCTACAGTACATTAATATCGGACATGACGTAAGTCACCGCAATACCCTGTAACCCAACCGACCTCACAATATACCACTCGTGCTGCAACCGAATGCCGACTGTATATGGACGAACTAAAAACTTGCGACTTAAAACCCAATTAAACTTCTCTCAAACTCTCTTCCTATTTCACCGAAACGAGGAACGAAAAAATGATGTCTTATGTTCTTACAATAAAAGAGACCTTCTTCTGAGAATGTAGCTTGGTTTTGAGATAGCTCAAATGACAACGTACGCCCAGCAGCATTTTTTTGGCTGGCGCAGGGGCCGAATTCTTACATTCTTTACCATGCTATATATAGGCTGTACCAGCTCCAATAGCAAATTAGTGCTTCCGTCTTTCTTTTCTCTTTCTCCCCCCTCTCTCTCTCTCTCTCGCTCTCTTCCTCTTTCTCCTTTCTTGAGATTTCGTTATTGAAGTTGGCGTCCCTACGCTAGATTGAAAATTCAGAAACGTGATTCGATTCTTCAAACGCAGCAGAAAGATCACGTTGGGCGCGTCTGAATCATGCACAGAATGGCGATATTAGCCTCGCAAGATTCAGCGAAGAGCTGCGAGTAAAGCACAACTTAAAACCAAAATATCACTGTAACACAAGTATAAAAGAGTAGCGGTAGACCACGCTGCCGAGAATGCATTTCGTCTCTAAAATGTCGAAGTAACCTTTCTGTTTATTTCTCTCGAAATCGATTGAAGTCTGACGCAGAAGACGAGACACGCATTCTGGTCGAAAGCACGCGGATTACAGATGCGTGTAATTGGACGTTTTATGGAACTCGGCGTAATTTAAGAATGTAAATCCTTTAGTTTTACTCATTTAGGTACTGGTAACTTTGAAACTACTCTTTCTTTTTTTATATTAAGGTATACGTAAAACTCAGGCTTCTCCGATCGTTTGGGATCCCCTTTTTGTCGAAATTACCAATTTCATATACGTTTGCGTTGCGAGTAGCGCATGTATCCGTGCGAATTTATTTTTAGGAGTTTTGCTGTTGTTGTTATTGTTGTTACAGTTGTTGTTGTTGTAGTTGTTGTTGTTGTCAAAAGCTGTTAACGAAAGCTTTTCCTATGCCCGTTGCACAAAAATCAAGCAACCCTCCGTCTGACGACGACGATGTTTGAACGCGAAGCTTTCTCACGAGCGACCTCTCGGTTGGCCACTCCCACAGTGCGAGTATGTGCGACTCTGAAGGCGTGCACCACTTCTCTAAAACAAACGCAGAAACACTTTGTCATGCACTCCGCAGGCCTAACGTTTGGGTTTAGAGACTCCGGCATGAATCGGTCTGCTGCTTGACCTATAGCGAGTACTTTTTCGAGGGGGGGGTCTGAGGAGTAAAACCCAAAATGTGATGTTAGGCCTAACGCCCTAAACCTCAAAATGCGATGGTAGGCCTAACGACTTGCGGCTAACAGCCTTAAAGAGACACTGAAGTTATTTGTAAACATTGCGGGATTACTAGCGCGAATTCTAATCTGGGGTCTCTAGGCCATGTTTCGACCACTCTCGCTGCCTTTACGAGATTTTATTAAGTACAAAAATTACACCCATCTCCACGAAGGGAACCATAACCGTTTCCGTTATGTTTGTTAGCCAAATTTGGTGGAAATGTAGTGAACCCCGTAATGCTCATATATCCTACTCATGGTTCCCTTCGGGGAGATGGGTGTAATTTTCCTTATTGTATGCGTATACACGCGAGTGAGACGAGATGGAAGTGGTATCTAAAGGTCTTTATTTAGGTTTGCACGTCTTCTTACTTTGAGTATGACGGCCTTATGGTC
This sequence comes from Haemaphysalis longicornis, assembly GCF_048455015.1. Taxonomy (NCBI): domain Eukaryota; kingdom Metazoa; phylum Arthropoda; class Arachnida; order Ixodida; family Ixodidae; genus Haemaphysalis; species Haemaphysalis longicornis. Next base: position 186,674,037 of record NW_027526295.1, on the reverse strand, counting down.
GCTGAAGTGCACAGTCAGTGTGTAAGTGTTTGCGCTGATGCTCTCACTTAATTGCGTCAGCACACTCACTGACGGGGCTGTTGCTTCCATCCTACTTCATCTGAAGAACCACGGAGTCAAGCGCAAGCACAACCGGAGTTGTTGTTGTTGTTGTTGTTGTTGTTCCTCTTCTATGGCACGTACCCACGTGGGGGATTGGCCAAGAAACGGTGGTGTGCGGACGCCGGACCACCGCCGACGCCGCGGGACATACCCCCGAGCATAACACGCTCCGCATCTGAAATCAATTCGAAATGCTGTCCTCCGCTCTGCAGCCTCCTTGCCGATTTCCTATGAAGTTTCGTGTGACTTCAAAACAAGATGGCTTGTCTTGACTTCTTCGCCGACCCTCCGACAGAACCAGCCGGCCCAGCGTTTAGTCGGCCGGATGCCGGTGGGCCATCGCAATTCGTTCGCTCAGTTGAAACTAAGCCATGGCACGATTGCACCAGGAAGAATATGTTTTTAGTGTGTAGTCTGTATCAAACTCAAAGTCCAAGTCGCTTCCCACAAGCGCATATGCGACGCTTCGCTGACTGGTGCGCTAGTAGAACAATCTAAGGCCAGTTCAAGGCGGGAGAAGAGTCAGCAAAGGTAATGTAGGTACTAAGGAAATAAAATCAACCAAAACGTTTATCAACAGCCTAAAACCAGGGTGCGGGAAGCATTTTTTTACGCTAGGTGAACTAGCAAAGCGGTCAGCACCACGACCACAGATCCGCGAACGCTTCTCCGTCTAACGAATGCAGTCGCTAGGCATGAGATATAAAGGGAATTTGGGGGACGCTTGCTGCACGAGAGCTATACAAGAAATAGTCAATTTGAGCTACTTGAAATGCTATAACCAAATAAAAATGTAAACTGGCTATACAGGGTGTCCCAGCTATCATGCACCAAGATTTAAAAAAAGAGAAACGGCGTTACTCGGACAAAACCTAGTGCATAATGTTTGCAGTACTGTGGAGAAGCGGACAGTAATTTTCCTTTCGTTAAGGACACTTAACTAATTAATAGTAATTCATTATCTAACTCGAGAATTACTGTCCTAATCACTGAAGTGTCAATGAGGCAGTTGTAGGTATCTACGAGGGGCATCTAACTGCGGTATTTTCTTCGACAAACTAATTGCATACTCATTTATTCTGACTGATAAAGAAAACCCGCGATATATCAAAAATACCACGCAACGGCGCTTCCGCGCGTATTGTAACGCAGCGTCCCCAAATAAGCTGATTGAAAGCAACTGCTTCACCTGTCACCCGCCCGAAGAGACAGCGCATTACCTTGATAATGGCATGCCTGGAAGGAGCAGCAACAGCAAGATTAGCGGGGCGCGTATGCAGATAAGGCACCAACTCGGTCGCGATTTCTTCTATCTTTCTTTTGTTTATTTCATTCTGCTAACTCAGAGGCAGCCTGTCTGAGGGAATTGCTTTACGATGCGCGCGGAGGCGCCGTCACGTCATATTTTTCATCTTTCGCGGGTTTTCTTTATCAGTCAGAATAAATGTGTACGCAATTAGTTCGTCGCTGAAAATACCGCAGTTAGATGCCCCTCGTGGGTACCTACAAGTGCCTCATTGACACTTTAGTGTTTAGGACAGTACTTCTCGAGTTAGATAATTAATTACCATTAATTAGTCAAGTCTCATTAAATAAAAAAATGCGGCCTGCTTCTCCACAGTACTGCAATCGTTATGCACTAGGTTTTCTTCGAGTTACGTCATTACTGTTTTTTAAAATCTTGGTGCATGATAGCTGGGACACCCTGTATATTATATACCTTACAGGTGGTATTCAATGAAAAGTTTAGCGGGCGATTACTCCGCCTGCCAACACTGAAAACCGCCATGTCGGTGGCATAGAGTTTCTTACAGTATACAATAAAGAAGAATCTGGTGCTAGCGTCAATGCGGCTCACATCAAGGTCGTCTGTGTCGTCATGGACCGCCATTATACATCGCGCTCGCCTTAGTTTCATCATTGGCTTGGATTGAAACGTTTTATTGATTGCAAATTTAAACAAAGTGCCACAAAAACGCGAAGAATAGTGTGCAATTATGTAAGTGGAAAATAAAAACAGGCTGTTTTAAAACTAAGGAAAAAAGAAGTAAAGCGTATTTTTGCCGGAACGGTTGTGCCTGCTATTCCGCAGGCCAAGGTTGTAGTTACGAACAATGTTAATATTTGGGGAATAACTCATTACAGACTGCGATTTTATAAAATTTGCCATTATTTCAAACAATAAGTTGTTTGAAGAGTTTGCAAAGTTTTTTAAGCGTGCCTATGAAAACGTTGCCTTCGTGGCGAACCGGTGCACCGCGACCGCCAGCTAGTTTAACAAAATGAAAACGTGGCGTCAACCAGTCGTGGACGATGACTAGATTGGACGCATACAAGCGCCCGTATCTGCCGTATCTTGTCATCGTCGAAGTAAGTTGTGTTTCTTCTTTTCGTCGGCTACAAATTTCGCGGCGGCATATTACCCATTCAGACACACGTCCTTCGACTGCGGCATGAGCAACATAAGGTGGGATCATGCATTGCCTGCTCTTTAACTGAACACGGCTACCACAGAAACGGGAGGATTTCGGCTTCTTTGTAGCTCGTAAACGTGTTAATGCATAGTGAAGAAAGCAAATCCCAAAAACCGCTTAAGAGGCCAATTGTCATGCCAAGCCCAAGCCAAAAAATTACGCCCACCTCCCCTCGCGGGAACCCTGGCGTGAGCGACGCTGAGGGGGGTTCAAGCGCAAGCGGAGAGCAACCGTCGACCGAAAGGCCGCCGGAGAGCGGCGCACCGGTTATATTCTAGGCACTATATATGCGCAGCGCGCCCGAAGGAGAGGAAACCGCGGAGAGAGAGAGAGTATTGCACATGCGCAGCACCGCGCGCAGCGCCACCCACCGGCGGAGTGAGAGCGCGCTGGGCCGCACACGCTCTCACCTGGGCACGCGCCGGCGCCAGTGCGTCTGCCGCGGCTATGACGCAACACAATCCTACACAATCCACTTTAATCCAATCCAATCCAAATCCAATCCAATCCAATCCAATCCAATGTCCCTCGCGAGAGAGTGTTCGCTATCGGAGAGGAGAGCGGGAGAGTGGCTGCGGACAACGGGCGCACGCCGCGGGCAACAACGGACGCACGCCGCGGACAACAACGGGCGCACGCAGGAAGGACAGGGCCCCCGACAAGAGATGCTCTGAGCGTCGCATCTAAAAGGGAGGTCTTCCCATGAACCCCCGCGATGACATGGCTTACGGGGCGCAGTCTCCTCTCAAGTATAGTCGCTGGCCACCGTGCCGGAGGGATGAAACTCCGCCGTTTTAAATGCAGAGCATTTGTATAACTCACGATGTCACCCGTGCGTCGGCGTCCGCAGCAGCCAGCCTCCCCCTACACTATAAAAAGAAATAACAGTTACCGGCGCCTGGTTTCGATCCCACGACCCTGCGGGCGGAACGCAAGGTACATGGTGCTCTACCCACTGCGCCACAAAGCCGACACAGAATGAAAGGCTACGAACGCGCCTTATATCCTTGACTCATTCAAACTACGTCAAGAAGCTGCTGATACAACGCATTCACTGCCTGCGGGCGGAACGCGCGGTACATGGTGCTCTTCCCACTGCGCCACAAAACCGACACAGAATCAAAGGCTACGAACGCGCCTTATATCCTTGACTCATTCAAACTACGTCGTCAGCGGCGTGCGTTAGCGACTCAGCGGCGTGCTAGCGGCGTGATAGCTGCGTGGTGTACACTTGATAGCACCAACCCCCCAAACACTAAACGTTAACGCAATACACCCACCCCCATGCGACGCATTTACTCGAGTCCCCCTCGCGGGGAGATGGGCCCATTTTTTTTTTCTGTGCCGTGACTGCAGCGATCCGAACGTTTGGGGGCTGTACTACATACGAGCATAAATGAACGTTGTTGTTGCATTTTATATTTATTACCAGGTTACTTATTAATTTGTGGAGTTTTTAATACGCAAGTGAACTTAAAAGTTTCAGTTCGAGATTGCGAAAATACGAACGCCACCCCGAGTGGAAAACGGGAACCGCGCCTTTCTACTTCGCACCGCTGAAAAGGGGCGTTTCTTGTCGCGCCCACCGGTATGCTACAATCCACGGTGTTCCGAGGGCCGTTTTTACCACCGTAAAGTCTGTTTCATCGAAACAGACGCATGAATGGATTCGCGCCGTCATCACAGATAGTGCTATACTGAGTGGTGTCAAAATTCTTCACGCCAGGCCGCATAACATTCTTTTGGATCCCGGTGGACGAAAGGTACGATCTGCATGGTGCTCGTTTTGCTTTTCTACGCTTGCACGAGATAGCAGGATGCTGTTGCAGCAGTAGCTTTATAATTTAAGTGGGCTGCACGTGCACTATTCGTTTATTACATTCTGATTGTCTTCTTTGACTCTTGAATTACGCATGAAATGCGCGACAGAACATCTGGTAATTACTCCAATGTCTACATTAGCTACACACGTTTGTTTATACGTGCGTCATCGATTTAATGCGTTTCGATCGTGTATTCTGCATTTTAGCGCAAGTTAATGCACAGTATGCAGCAAAATGTATATGAGGCAACATATACAATAACTAATGGAACAGTGTAAGCCTATCCGCACTCTTTTTATTAGCTTTTGATTGTCTGTGTTGTTGTTGTTATTATAATATTAATATTATTGTGAATATTAAAATTATTATCAGTACTATTGTTTTCGTTATTATCAGCCTATTTATGTCTACATCTAGATGAAGGCATCTCCCTAAACTTATGGCTCAAAGGGTAGGTCCGTAGGTTCATATCGTGTTGTTAGCACTATGTTATCTAAGTATAGTGACTACATAAATTATTTTATTGCGTTTCAATTGTGTTTTCTGCATTTTCTCTTCACGTGAATCAACAGAATATGGCAGAATAAATTTGTACCAATAAATATACACACTAAGCAATTACTGTATGTGTTTATAATACAATCATAACTATAATTCCGCCACATAATTTATACTTTATGCTTCAGTTCCGTGCTTCGAGTTTCAGCTTTAATTACAAGAACGATATATTCACAAAAATGCAGTTACAGCTATAAGCCGATAAATAATTAGACAATGCAGGCTTAACCTTTGCTGGTAATTTATTAGAGGTTCTTCTATAACCGGTTTACTGCAGGGGCCGAGAAATACCGGAGGAATACATAGTGTCACTAAGCAATGAATAATTGCTTAGCGACTGTGGTGTGGGATGGCTGCTTTTGTCTGCAGAAATGTATTTTGGATTAGAAGGAAAGGGGGGTCGTTGCCACCGAACATAATGATCGCACAAATAGAAAAACGTATCCGCGTCTCTTAATAATAAAGGCTGATTTTAATTTAAAATTTGCCTTTACTATTGGTGTTGTCCCAAGTCGTATTTGTAGCCAAAATCAGTTTTAAAAAGTTGAAATATATTGAAATATATCAGATATATCAGATCGAAATATATCAGATATATCGAAATATATCGATACATATCAGATCACGTTTATTTCGAATACAGATGCCAGTTTTCACTCACAACTATGTGCGCCTGAAAGCAGCATTAAAGCTAGTATTCATTCTAACCCAAATATACAAACGTGCTTGTTGATGTTCCAGATCTCGCGTTTGGCTCCAGTGTGCGAGAAGGCAGGATCTGGCTCATTTACCACCTCGACAGATCTACAGCAGCTACCGGCTGTGTCCTGCCCATTTCACCAGCAGAGACTACGCGGACCTTGGAAGGCACAGGACACATATGCACTGGCTGGATACCTAGTTATTAGCATGCGGCCATGTGCCATACACTTTTGTTTGCGACTAAAAGCGCAAAATATCCAAGTTGTGTTTTTACTGTATGAATGGTACATTTAGGCAATAAAAATTAAAATAACTGTACTCTTTATTCTTGTCTAGATTGTGTGTACTAATAAACCAAAACAACGTCGTGCTTATAATAAGTGGTGCAAAAAGAAGTAGACGCGCAAAACTTCATCAATCAGGACAAAACAATTGCTCTTTTGATTATGTGGAGGGTTGCGCAACAGGAACAAGGTCGTGCGCTGGCCATCTGAATATATTCCACTCGCTCAATTTACCTTGCATGTGCATCCCAAATGAATTTGGCGCTAAATTCCCCCTTCCCCTCCCCCGCTCGGCTTTTCAGTCCTCATTAATATGGCGTCTCCCAGTGTATGCCTGCAACGCTCCGCCATGTTTTTAGTACCACCCCCAAACACCAGGGGTTTGTCCGGTGCTGCGAGTGAATATCGCGTTCCATGCAAGGTATAGGAAGTTTCTATCCCCTGACCATGCCAGCGCATGCGCTTTGAGCCCGCATCTCGAAGAAAAAAAAAAAAAAAACACCAGCGTACATCGTCTGCTGCGTTTCAGCCCGATTATCGGTAGTGGCGTCAACAGATATAATATTAATCTCACTCACATGAAGTGGTGTCGCTCTACCCACCCTCGAGCACTTCGAATCCACGGAGGATGAAACCGCGGCTGCGAACGACGCGTATAAGCAGCATAAGTCCGACGCTGCAGTTGGCTGCCGCCGCGGATGTCGACGCAATTGCACCCGCACCGCATCCACGACTTTATGTCTGGTAAGTGCCCTCTAATACGTGGTTGAGTACAAAAACCGAATAATTTCTTTGGAGAAATGGTTCACGCGTGCAACGATTTAGCGCTGGCTTTCTCGTGCGCTATATGCTTCAAACTCTGCAAAACAACTCACGTATGACGTTAGGGCGCAGTGGCTGGCAATCAGCTAATCTGCAGAGGCTACTTCATACGCGTCTGGCGATAGGTAGATCGTACTACAGTGAACTAGAATATTCTAGTTCACTGTAATCGTACTGTGCTGCACTCAACAGCACTTGGCGTCGAGGTATTACTTTGCGTTCAGTGGGCAACAGTTTGGAAATGGTGCAGTTCCTGCTGTCAAACGGACTACTTCGCTCACGTTGCTTGCAACCTTTGTGCCACGACCGACTCGCATTCGCTCGTAGGTGCGTGCGGAGGCTGGGGTTGAATTGCAGAAAAGGTTGTCACACTCATGAGCGGAATCATGACTTTTCGTGTAACCAACGCTACCGCGGTATAATTGACCATCGAATCACTCGCACACGCCTTGAACGGAAACACAAGGTCACGTAGCGGCCCGCGGCCGGCCTGGCCGCCATGAAGGCGTGGAGGAGAAGAGGGCGCCTGATCTGGGGGCGTGCGCACAACGTCGCCTTGGCAACAGATGCTTGCCCACAGATATGGCGGCCCACTCGCATGGTTGTTTGCATGCATTCCACGCCATTGAATACCGGCTATATTTCGGTCTGTGCAGATAACAGCAGACGTTTGGAAGGATGGAGGGGAGATTTTACTAGAAATACTGGAAACCTGCGTACGCAGTGCCTAATGACCGCGAGTGTACCGGAATTTCGGAAGAACGCGAACATCATCCTAATCCATAAGAAAGGTGACATGCAGAACAAGAAAAATTACAGGCTGATCAGCTTACTGTCAGTCGTCTACAAAGTACTTACCAAGGTAGTCGCAAACAGAATTTCTGCCCCCTTAGATTTCAGTCAGCCCAATGCGCAAGCAGGGTTTCGTAAAGGCTATTCAACAATGGACCATATTCACACGCTCAATCAGTAATTGACAATTGCGTGGAGTGTACTCAACCTCTTTCTCTCTCTCTCTCTATATATATATATAGCCTTCATAAATAAGCATTTCATTCTGTCGAAACCTGAGCAGTCATTCAGGCATTGCGGAATCAGGGTGTAGACGAGCATTGCGTAAGAATACTACAGGATATCTAGAATGGATCCACCGCTGCCATCGTCCTCCATAAGGAGAGCAGTGAAATACCTATAAGAAAGGGCGTCAGGCAAGGAAATACAATCTCTCCAAAGTTATTCAAAGCATGTTTACAAGAGGCATTCAGGACATTTTATTGGGAACAGGTGGGCGTAAGGGTTAATGGACAATACCTCAGTAACGTCAGATTTGCTGATGACGTTGCCTGGCTTAGTAACTCGGGGAACGGATTTCAAAGCATGATTACCGCACTGGACAAGCAGAGTATAATCGTGGGTCTGAAAAGTATTATCCAGAAAACTAAATTAATGCTTAGCAACGTGAAAGCTTGGGCGAGTTGGTGATGCATATCGAACCCCGGCGCAAACGTCAAGACACAGAACGGCCTCGTGTGTCCTCTTGCTATCGGGCTGTGTCTTGTCGTTTGCGGTGTTGTTCAACATAAAATAATGCTTATTTACTTCGGGAGAGCACAGCTGTTTGGGATAGGTAACGAGGAAGTGGAAGTGGTAAGCGATCTACTTAGGCCAGGTAGTGACCCCGGATCCCAACCATGAGGCAGAGATAATTAGAAAGATAAAGTGTGGAGTGCATTGGGCAGGCATTCTTAGATAATGAATGGCAGCTTACCATTGTCGCTCAAGAAGAAAGTGTATGACAGCTGCATCTTAACAGTACTCACCTACGTGGCAGAAACTCGGAGGCTCATTAAGAGGGTTCAACTTAAATTGAGGATGACGCAGCGCGCCATGGAACGGAAGATGACAGGCGTAACATTAAGGGACAAAAAGATAGCGGAGTGGGTCAGGGAACAAACGCGTGTTATGGACATATTAGTAGAAATTAAGACGAGGAAATGGACGTGGGCAGGGCACATAATGCGAAGGCAAAATAACCGTTAGTCATTAAGGGTAACAGAGTGCATTCCCGGAGACGGCAAGCGTGGCAGGGGGAGGCAGAAGTTAGATGGGCAGATGAGATCGAGAATTTTGCGGGGGTGAATTGGTCGCAGTTACACAGGACCGGGGTAATGCGAGATCCCTGGCAAAGGCTTTTGTGCTGCAGTGGGCGTAGCTAGTATGATGATGATGATGATGGTGGTGGTGTTGGTGATGATGATGATGGTGATTATGATTTCCGCCCTGGCATCGCTGCGACAGCAATGAGTACTGGCAGGATGAAAAGCGAAGGCTGCGCGATAAAGCCACACTGTGGGGTGGCCGCGCATTGTCCGTCTTCGGAAGGGTCACTGTCTGCAACTTGTTTGGTCTGGCGAAAGTGTGGTTAGTGATGCCAGCTATTCACTGTTGCCGTATTTTTGTGAATAGGCTGCTTCGTTTTTCTGTTTTTATTTGGTTTTTCCGAAGGGGGAAGCTACGAGGTCTCGTGCTATCGCAAATATACGTAAGGCAAATTGTTAATGTTCTTGAGAAATTCAAATGAACCTTTCTTGCGTAGTTTTTTTTTTAAGTCGCACTTTCGAATGCTTTACCGCAGTTCATAGTTTCATCGTGCAGCGAGGAATGGCCTACAATCAGAAGATATTTGAGAGAAGTAGTTGACTCAGTTAAATTTCTTTCTGTGTGTTTTTTAGTGTCCCTCAAATGTTTCGATGTAAGCTCTGACAAACGATCTGAAAGATAATATCTTTCCTGTACCTCTTTACCGAGCAGTGTACTCTGATGGCAGAGGACAAGACGTTTTGTCCAGGGTGAAGGCGATGATAACTTTATATACTTTATCAACTGCAGAAAAAAAATTTACTCCGCCGTCGCCTACTGTCGCTCGCGCCAATATAGCTTCTGGCGCTATTTTAAGAAATTAACCGGCAACAGTTACGAAAGGTTCCACTAGATAGGTTCCACGTTCTGCTAGGAACGCACGTGAAGTAAGGCAACGTGGTTCTATCAACGTTGAAGTAGGGCGCCTCGATACACGCGCGTCTCCGCCGTACTGCAGCGTTGGCATCGAGACACCCGGCCTGGAGCAGTATAGCGCGGTAAATTTAAAATGATTTAAGCAAACCTTTGGCGTCTTTACCCTGGGAGGAGCGCGACGCAAGAGGAACAACATGAGAGGTAAGCGGGAAAGCGAAGGGAGGCATTTAATCGGCAAAAGTCGATAAAAACTGTCGTCTTTAGTCGACATTTGCAACGAAAGGAGCAGATACGGGGCCAATTTTTTTGCTTTCACTTCACCCACGATCATTCATCCTCATCGTGAGAGAAAGTTGGCTTTCCTGCAGGGAGTATTGACGTACAACGGCATCAGTGACGGCGCCAAAGCTTCGTTTAATATACTCCCGGTTTTCAACAGCGAAGCTGCTCAGGAAATCGTAATGTTTTGTGTCCGCAGTTAAAAATACCAAAAAATTGCTTAACGCCGGGCCCCGCAGCGACCGCCCGGCAGTTAACAAAACCAAGAAAATGCCTAGCGCGCGTGTGGGCGTGCCTCGCGACAACTTCCAAGCCTCACCTGATCACGTTGGTGAAGCCAAGCGTACCAAGCTTGCACCCACCACCCGGCAGTTACAAAAATGAGAACATGCCGAGCCGTAGCCTCCCGTATAACGCCCAGTGCCTGCTCAGTGCCAGAAATTCCCCCGTTCTCTCTGGCGGCGCCCTAATCCCAGGTTCTTCTGAGTTGGCGAGGGCACGGTCAACATTTCCCTTCAGACCTGGCAACAATGAGTAGTTTTAAAAAAAAAGTTGTCAAGGCTCTTTGTAAACAAAAAAATTGAGTTGTAATAAGGAGACTGGCTCTAGCACTGAAGGGCAACTCCTTATTGAACAAAAAAGGCATAAAAATTCATGAGGCCTTTCACGAAGCAGATAAATAAAACTTGACTACGGTAATTACAAAATAGATGGTCTTTCTTGGGCTACCTTGTTCGTTCGTAAATAATTTAACGCAAAAGTTTTTTTTCTGCGTTCCACTCGATTCAGCCAGAAATGTTACGGGTGAGTTCGCTAGTGGGTTTGTGACCCACTGGGAATTGATCGCTTATTCGGTATCTGATTGGTGAGGGAAGAATGAGTGTAGCGGGGAGAAGTACAGAGATAAACGAGCTTAGTGCGTGCTGAATGCCTATCCTAAGCTTATACAGGGGCCCTCAAACACTGAGTATCGCCTTGACCTAAAGCTTGAAGTCAGCCTTCTTTTTGAGCAGCCCGGCATTGCCGATTACCGCGTCGTCAATATATCTACTACATGCGCGATGGCACCATTCCGTGGAGCAGCGGCGGTGGAGAAATAAAGGGAGGAGGAGAGTGGGCGCGTACCCTGTCAGGGACCGTTATTAGATATTAGCGGCAGAACGACACTGAAGGGACTCGTAAGTAAAAAGGGGGAGCTCAACGGTTTGGATTTGTTTAAGAAAAATTTAATTCGTATGACTCAATTATCACTGAACACTGAATCAAGCATAATTATATAAAGTTAACTGTCTCTTATCGCAATGACAAGCATGAGGACATGTAGACATTTAGTTGGGAAACTACCGTAGCGAACCCAAAAGGGCGAGCGTGCAAGCGGAAACAGTACACTGAACGCAGTTTAGTAGTTCTGCGACGCCACTCATAAAGCTTCGGTCTTTAATATTGCCTCATGAAGTTCAAGCTCGCCATTTTGCGGACTTTTGTAGCTAAAAGACGCCTTCGCGTAACAGGCGACGCCGAGGTGCGTCCGCCTGAAACAGCAGTTCGCATCGGCAAGGCCATCGATAAACCTGGGAACTTGGCACCCCCACAGTTAACGGGCTGCTGCAATGGGTTTCGAGGCGATACACTATAAGAAAAAAAAGGTGTGGCAGTTTCTTCCTTAAGGGTGAAACAGGAATGTATCATATATTGCTCCCTAAGAGGTAGAAAGATTCTCCCTTCAAGAGGGAGGAGCGCGTTTATACCCCTAGGAGTGGAGGAAGATTTCTCCTTTTCGTAAGCTAATGGAGGAGCGTTCCTCCCCTGGCAGCGTCACCCGAGAAAGGCTTGTTATGCAAGAAAGGCCTAGGGAGCTGATCGGTTTGAGAATCGAGGAAGTACAAATACGTAGGTTACTGTGGTTGTGTGCGCTTAAAATGCGCTAAAATAACCAAGAAATTACCTACCGAGCACCAGAACTGCGGTTAGCAAGCCATGTCGCCAATCGTATATGCGCGACTTGCATTCGTCTCCCTGCGCGCTCCGCCTACGCGCTCAGGGCTTGCGCGCGCCGTAAACACAGTAGAAGTCATACCGATTGCTTTCGAAATGCCGCCTTTATTTCCTAAAGGCTCGTAACCCCGCCGTTCCCCGCACACGAGATCACAAGCATCCAATGCGGCCGTTTGAGAACAACCAGTTGTTGTTAGTCGTCTTACCTTGCTACAACCGATGCATCAAAACGCGGATCGTCTGCAATCGTAAATCTCAGCGCAAAGGCAATACTGGCGACACAAAAACGTATCCGTCGCTGTCGCATCCGTCCGAGCGAGGAGATGACACTGCTCGCCCTCTAGCGTGCTCGAAGTAAAGCAATCGTCAACGCTTTAAAATGACCGATAGATGACGCAAAAAAAAGTAGGGGTGGGGAGGGGCAGCTACTAAGCATCACCATCAGTGGGCACTTACATCAAGGCGCTTCCCTTGGTTTCCTTTATGGATAACGTATATTATTATAGCTAACATAACGGAGGCCGCATGTGGGCGCGCACATATTTGGAAGAAACATAGCACAACACAGCGGCATACACTTCATTAAAGGCACTGCCAAAGCACAATACACGCAACCCACAACATACACAACACACGTATACACACGTATACACCACAACATATACTACACTTTTCACTTGTCCGCATGATCACAACCCACAACTAAACATTGAAACGGCGACAAAGTATTTATAACCCTGATCGAGGAGAATGCAGGTAGGGACAATGAGCTTGTTGCAAAAATGGGCAGTTTACTATCATCGCTGACCTCTTTTACCCTTGGGCGTCAGTATAAAACGTCCACAAATGCAGTGGTAGCGTTGAACAGTGCGCTGCGCAGGTGAGTCGCCCACAGCACGCATGCAGCGGTGCCCACAGAATGTGCTTCAAACACACGGCTGGCGAGCCGTGCGTTAGCGTGGCGAGCACATGGTAATAATAAAAAAAAATACGGCGAGAAAACAAGCAAGCAGCACACCGCAGGGGCGGTGTTGCTGGTAGTCGTCGAATGCGCCCGATCGGCGAAAGCCACAGTGCAACGATGACCGGTTTCGTTTTCGGCGTCGGCGCCGACAGCAGATTGCAGACGACAGGGGAGAATATTTCCTCCCCCGTTTCGGTGTTGCGTAGAGGCCGTACAGAGGGCGCTACGTGTAACGAGCTAAAGGGAGAATCTCGCTGGTCCGGGGGAGAAAACCCTCCATTTCCTCCCTTTTTCTACCCTTTTTTCTTAGAGTGTAGAGCAGGCACAGTAGGTTACATCGGAGGCTGTGGCCGAGCGCTCCTGTGTGCGTGCCTCTCGGCGACCACCCAGCGTCCCCTGCATACGGTTGTGAAACCAAGCATACCCACTTAGGGAGATTGGCCAAGATTGGCAAACAAACAAAAAAACTTCAGCATTCGCCGTAATCATGGCAACACTTGCTCGGAACGAGAAAGACTCGTCATATCGTACGCCCCTCCAAGGTGACGTTCATTGATTATCACTTCTGATTGATTGATTGATTGATTGATTGAATGATTGATTGTAGGGTTTAACGCGCCGACGCAACGCAGGCGATGAGGCGCGCCGTAGTGGAGGGCTCCGGATTAATTTTGACCACCTGGGGATCTTTAACGTGCGCCGAAATCTCGTACACACGGGCGTTTTTGCTTTTCGCCTCCATCAGAAAAGCGGCCGCCGCGGCCGGAAATCGAACCCGCGACCTCGTGCTCAGCAGCGCAACGCCTTAGCCACTGAGCCACCGCGGCGGGTTTGATTATCACTTCTAAAGAAGATGAAGGAAGAGCACACTTATAGCATCAATAATGGAGTAAGGTCATTGCGGCAGCGAAGAAGCAAGACGGATGCAGTCATGGGCTTAAGCCTTCGTGATCATCGTGAAGGTTGCGTAGATATTTGCTACCTTCAAGAGTTACGCGCTAGTGTGAGCTTCCTTCATTTTTTTCGCTTGAAGGCATCAAGCCTTTATAACTCGCTCACCCTCATTCCGGCCCCTAAAGTCGTCTTCACCATAAAAGGATGCCAATCACGAAAAAATTTCGAAGGTTCCCTCTACTCAGTAGCGACGACACCGGTGAGGTACCAAGGACAGAGGGAGAGTGATCAGTAGGGCTGTTTTATCTTCTTCCTGGACAATTGCTACGCGATGGTGCAGCCTCTGTAGCGTCAGTTCAAGTTGCCTCGTTATACCGAGCGTATTCACCCAAGGCAGCTAGTGTAGACTGAAGAATAGCTCCAGTGTGTTAAACCCTCTTTCAAGCAGAGCGATCAAACAAAACCAGAACAGTATTAATACAATTACTCTGTCATTTTTATTGGGTGTAGCTTTTGTCGATGGCCACTAATCACACACACTAGTCGGTGTGACGTCATAGGGGCAGTGCGAGAAAATTGCTGGCTAGCGGCCACTCTTCTGTCTGTTGTTGTAATTATCTTGCTTAAATGTGTGATCATTTTTTTCGCAAGGAAATCTTTCGAATGAACGGAGCCGTTACTTCGTCTTCGCGGTGCCTTAAAAAGCACTGTACCACTTAACCATAACCGCAGTCATAAAGTAAGCAGTTTGAAAGTAAGAGTTTGCTAACAGTTTTGTAGCAATCATTGCCCCGCTCTATATTTTATGTAATTTATTTGTTTAGGGATTGTTATATGAGAAACTAAAATTGAAGTAGCACTAGTCGTTTTCCAGCATCACCATACGACACATATTTGGTTTGGTTCATGGAGTAGGTGATCCGCCTTTTTTATATGTTGGGAATGAAGGTTGGGATACCTTATATTCAAGCCCTCTGCAATACCCTCACTGCAGATGCGACATGCACCGCGTCGTATCATCGTTGTCAGAATACAGGTTGTTAGGAAGGTAATTAAAACAATTTAAATTTCTTTTCCTGAGAGAACCGCTGCACGGTTCGCGCTCAAACTTCACACGAAGGTCGCTTGTTGTGGTCTAGTTTGTTTGACGCCGGGAGCAACGACGGTACTTACCAGTTTGGGCTGAAAATAAATAAAAATGATTTTCCCCTATAGGAAAATGGCGGCTCCTTTGAACGTGCGAGTCAATGCAACCTGATCTTGGAGCGACGGCGCCACCTGGGGTATGCAGGACGATTGATTGATTGTACGGTTTAACGCGCCAACGCAACGCAGGCGATGAGGCGCGCCGTTGTGGAGGGCTCCGGATTAATTTTGACCACCTGGGGATCTTTAAAGTGCGCCGAAACCTCGTACACACGGGCGTTTTTGCTTTTCGCCTCCATCAGAAAAGCGGCCGCCGCGGCCGGGAATCGAACCCGCGACCTCGTGCTCAGCAGCGCAGCGCCTTAGCCACTGAGCCACCGCGGCGGGTGGTATGCAGGACGAAACAGACGATGGTGATTCACACTCCTTCCAGGACAGGAAGGAAGAAAATGGGGAAGCAGGCGACCAGAAAATGTGAAAGCAGGTTTTCTGATCGTCTTCTAGTTAATTTGGCTCCTTCCACGTAGGAAGGAGCCAAATGGTAGTTAGCAGACGATCAGAAAATGTGAAATCAGGGGAGGAAACAAATCCAACGTTTATTGACAACGATGAGCCTTGGAATATTTTGTTATGATTGGTACCAGCTGTTATGGAACTATTTGTGATGATCGTAAACTAGAGACAAAATAGATTTTCTGATTGTCTGCTACTTCATTTGGCTCCTACACACTGTGAATCCCCATCGTCCGTTTCGCCCTGCATACCCCAGGTGGCGCCATCGTTCCAAAATTAGCTTGCACTGGCTCGCACGTCTAAATCGGCCGGCATATTCTCATAGGCGAAAATATTGTTTATTTATTTTCAGAATAAACGGGTAATTACCGTCGTTGTTCTCGATGTCCAACAAAATAGACCACAAAATGCCACCTTCGTGTGATGTTTGAGCGCGAACTGAGCAGCGCTTCGGTCAGGGAAAAAATTTAAAGTGTTCCAATTATCGTTGTAACACCCTGTAAATTGTCATTTTTTATGTTCGTACGGCATAGCAACAGGTACCAGATGTCGGTTGTCCATTTGCAGCACATGTAATTTGCAACGATGTTAGGCCATTTTATGGTCGCCTGAAGGTGAATTTCCCCGAAGCAAAACATGCCTGTGGAAAACTTCCTCGCGGCCCACACCGAGGGCAAAACTGATTGCGCACACGCAAAAAACGTTTTTCCGCAGTTTTTTTACATATACTGCATAGTCGTCCTCGCTCACATGAACACTTTAAAGCACGTTGTAGGAACGACTGACGCAAACGGCAGTGTGATGCGACACCCCAGAATGCACGTGCGTCATCGCTTGCTTGAACACAGTACCAATGTTCGCGCACGTTTCCGTGTTCCATTTTCCCGTTGGAACACGCGGCCTGCCCGAAGCGGTATTTGTCTGCACAGTGAACAAGCACGCACAAAAGCACAAAAGCACTTGTATAGTGTTGAACGCCGTTCCACATAAGGTGATGTCCTCTTGCACAGGGTGGTCCGCACAGTCACAGGTCAGGGTTACCCGTTCTCTTGACGGAATGAACTTCCATAACGTGCAGCGACCGGCTAAGTCGTCGATGCCGGTACAGTCTGCAAAGGACAACGTCCTCCTTCCACGCACGTCTTTAGTGAACAGCGCTCAGTCCTTGCACGTGGGTGGGTTGAAGGGCCCGAAGTAGTTGAGCTCGTACAGGCAGGCCAAGGTGAGGAAGGCGGCGTACAGCACCAGGCAGACGAGTCCGACGCGCCAGTTGAGGCGCCACCGGGCGGCGCACAGGGTAACTAGCATGAGCACCGTGGTTGCCAGCAACGTGAGCGTGGTGTAGGTGAGTGCACCGCTGTTGATGTGCAGGCGGCCCCCGCTGTTGGACAGGGTCTTCGCCAGCCACGGCAGGCCGAGGCAGAAGAGGATGTCGAAGATGTTGCTGCCGATCAGGTTGCTGAATGCCATGTTGCCGAAACCTGCGTGACGTGCATCACTACAGATGGTTGCAAGACAGCAGCGGACACGTGGTCGTTGTGCGCTGCTAGCGCCACCTGTACCTGTTTCGCTCTCATTTAGCCGTTCCTACTGTTAGCCATTCCTATTCATTCTACTGTTACTACTGTCCTACTGTTCCTTAGCCATTCCTACTGTTTGGTTTCATTCAAGCACGTGTGACGCAACGTGACTCGTCTTACAAGTAACCAGCCGGCACTGCTTACTGCCCAATCACAATCCAGGTTTTTTTTTTTTTCATTCCTTAAAATGCGGCTGTGACTAATCGCGTATCAGTGGCAAGTATTCAGTTTTCTTTCAGGCATCTCCGAGCTCCTGTCTGGCGGCAAAATCAACCCAAACAACGGTCACGACAATTAACGGTAGCGTTTACGTTATGGTATTTTCGCTGTATACTAACCCATTTTCACGATGAGTACGGTTGTGATGATTTCCGGTACGCTGATGCCTGCAGCCAAGATGGTGATTCCAGAAACCGAGTCCGGGACGTTGAGGGTGTAACCTGCATGTGGTGATAATACAATGAAAACTTGTATACAGCCTCCTATAATATTCGTCGTAGCAGTCATCAATGTTAGAGTGTGAGCGAAAACTGAAATGTTGTAAATTTTATTTAAAAATCCACGACCATTTCGTCCTGCGAAAGTGCATGACCAGCGGAACTGTGAACAGCGTGAGAAGAAAACGGGAGAAATTCTTAATTACGTCCCTCATTGTCACTTTGCAACGAAAGCCCTCGGAATGGGTTTGTGATCGCTATGATATACACGGATCGCTGTAATGGCGACTGCACACACAATATTGGCTAATTTCAAATCGGTGCACATACGCTTCCGGTGGCCAGATAGGCCGGATCAGTGTGACATTGCAAGAGAAATATCTCCAACAAGAAACCAAGAAACCGACACAGATACACTGAAATCACCGAGTGCAACTACAGCGGTAGCGCCATCGCAAGTAACCCACACAAAGTGAGTAGCCATGAACCTCCGACATTTCCTTCACGCTGCGTAAGCGAGTTACTATGCAGCTAAAGCCATCATCGCACAGATCTCGGTGCGCTATGCCGTACTGGGTGGTTCTCTAGCTTTGCTCATTCTAGACCAGACGACAGCACATGCCTTACCAGTTAAGTCTGGCTCCACATAGGGGGCGACATTTGTACACCGGGAGCATTGAAAGTTTTTATGCGCAGAGCCTAAAATTCTACTGTACTGTAAAAAAATTTCACAGCTCTTCCGTAAATTTTTTTTTAAATTTCCACAGCGTACAAAAAATCAAAAGGGAAGGAGCAGGATACGAGTTGGGGGATCGGGCCCAAACCAAAATATCGCTCGCGATGTGGAAGCTGTAGATTCCCACGTAAGTGTTCGAGGTATGACAACAATTAGGTTATTATATGGACAGCAAGTGAGAGCTGATAGGTCCAACTATAACTGATTCGAGCCGCTGAAACCAAGCGTAACTAACTCATACCACTGAATAGGGAGGGATAAAGCTGAGGGCAGTCCCAGGGTGACAGAATAATAAGAAAAACACGCTTCCGGCGCACATGTACACAGAAGCGCGCCACTAAGCTATTCCGTGTGTTGCCCCGGCTCTGTTGCTCTACCAGGAATTCGCGTCCTGCCAGTCACTTCCAAGCAGCATTTACACAGCAAAAGTACAAAGTGTCACGCAAAAGCGCGCTGGAAGTGGCTGCCCGTACCGATGACGGTGACCATCCAGGCGCACATGTAGGACAGCAGGCCTATCCACACGACGGCCATGAGGAAGGTGAGGGGGAAGAGGCGCGGCCAGCGTCGGCAGTCCGGCACCGTCACTCGCAGCACCAAAGACGCCGGAAGCGATACTACCCACCAGGCACGCGACACGCAGCCTCGACGGCTCCCAGACATCCTGGCGCCACTTCTCACGCTGTGCAAGCTGGCAGACATAGCGCGCGCCTCCGGATGTCCCGTGAAGACCACCTCGGTACCTGGGGTCACGGCGACAACAAACGACACAGGGAGATCCTCGCGCTGTGCACCATAATCGTGCCTTACCTCAGCAGCCGCTGTGCGATAAGAATGACAAAGTCCCATCCTGAAGCATGAAGCAAGTACTATTATGTTTCGAGACGCTCATCGCCTTTTTTCATTGCCAATGGCAGACTAGAAATAGCCCTTTTCAACGCACTTTTGTAGCGGTAAGAAATATCGTCAATTCACAAAAAAAAAACACGTAAAATACGGGTTCGTACGGTGGGTTCGCAGGTGATTTACAGTGGGCCTCCTCGATTATCAGTCCCGGATCGTCCGCGGACTGCCCGAGACGCGATCCGGCGCTCGATTTTCCCATGTATTCTTAAGGGGCTTTCAGTCTGAACGCAGTCCTCGGGCTGCCCGCGGACCGTCCAGGACTTGTAAATCGAGGATGCCCAGTGTTTGAAACTTTTTGGTGCAATCCCTTAAAAAAAAAATCCCGGGCCATCTACACAACGTGAAACCTGAGGAGGAGCCAGGAATGCTGTGTATCAGTGTACTCAAAGATTGTAAGTTTCTCTCTTTCCGTAGGGCGGGCTAAATGGGCACCGAAGAAGCGCTGGTGAGAGGAAGATACGCGCACTTCCTGAGGCAGTGGCGCCCTCTCTTCTGTTGAACCGGATTTAAGCATTTTGCATGCCCCATGTGCCCCTGTTTGGGGTAGTGGCAGGGGTAAAAGCGAGAGCAGTGCAATTCCCCCGTGGGAAAAGAGAATTTCTTACAATCCACATATCAGGCCGCAGTGACTAGTGGTAACACCGCTGCCCTAAAAACAGAAAAAAAACAATCAGTTCCCCATTGCTCCCGGCATTCAACATTCTGCACAACAAATGTCTGTGGTGGTGAAACAAGCTACTGCAAAATCAATCCAGAGAAAGTTCATAGATGTCTATGTACAGAGAGAGCTCAGAAACTAGCTGAAACTCAATACAGTACAATAGGTATGCTCATGATGTTGTTCCTGGCTACTTTATAGCACGTGGACCAGCGTAACAGAAAGGTTTCTTCGCCTAGAACTGCCAACTCATTTTCTAAATGACTCACAAGGACCGACCGTACACGCCGCAGCAGTGGAAACATAGCCCGTTGTGGTGGGGCGCGAAGACACGCGGCACCACGATTCCGCCATAATACAGAAGCTCCAGCACACATCAGGAAGTTCAACACGTAATTTGAACGTGTGCTCATTCGAAGTGTGAGACCAAACAACCTGCTTAACACAGTCCAAAACGTTGCCGCTACACGACACTGAAACAAGGCCTGCTCTTGTGTTTCAGTGTGCCCTGTTACGAATCGGCCAGCGCCGCCGTACTTTCCCGCAGCACTCCACGGCGGTGTGGCGAAGCCACCTCGTGCGCCTTTCTGCCGTCAGGCGCCACCATGTCGATGACAAGTTGCGACAAGCCGCGTCAGACGCTTCGTTTTCGGTGCATTTCAAAACTTCGACGGTTGCCGGCGAGGCTCGTCTCCACGCTCTTCAAGGACACAGAGGCCCCGCGAACTCAGCGGAGTCCTGCTCTCTCCCCTCTCCCGGACTCAACGTGCGCCGAGGCTATGAACGATTTACGAACTCTGGAAAGAGCGTTGTGTGTGTCTGTGACGTTCGCGGCGTGTTGCCGCTTGTTGCGTTTTGACCGTTACCGCTTTTGGGTATAAATAGACCCCGCAAGCGTTGTAAACCATTCCTGTTAGAGCAGTGAATCGATGTTGTCACTCTGCTCGAGTCCTGTATTGTAACCTCGCCCGTCGGGGCATTGTTCTTTGGCTTCGGCTCACCTCTCGCTATGAAGTAAACAGTTACGTTAGCCTACGGCTTCTGGACTTCTTCACGGCTGCAACAGCGGCTGGCCGCTCGCATCATACACGCTACCACTCGTATGTCGGAGGCCACGGAGCTCGGATCGGGTGCCCCCACTCGGTCGCAACAGCCCGCAGTGCGGGCACCGTGAGGAAAGCACAACGCCGAATCTGGCCAGACGGTCACACGTCGGAAGAACTTTCCAGCCACACAAACATCCAAAATCCCGAACATCAGACGGTAGTGCCGCCGATCTCAGCTGATGCCAACGAATGCCACGTGATCTTGCTATCTGTTGATTGTCTAACTGATTTCTTGCCAATTTTTCGCACAGTTCGCTTGCCGTACTTTCCCTAAAATTTAGGCTGGGCAAGGTAGACTGGACGTTTCTCAGTGTTTTGACAACATAGGCATAAAATCGCGGTGACTGCTAGGCAGAAGGACCGGCAATGCGTTCGTCATGAAACATTGAGCGGTAAGTTCCCAGAAAGTATTGAAACAGCGCCCTCCCTGGGTACTCAGTTGAGTCGACCAGGTCGAACACTACGCGTACGGCCAGCACGCTACACATGCTTTCCAAGCAAGGCAGACTAAAACCACCCATCGACTTGGGCAGTCTCAACAGCGCACGCGACACTGTTTCTGTCTTGCCCGCCCAAAAGAACGACCCAAACTTCGTGGCGAGCTGACGGGTGAAATGGCGCGGCGGTTTCGCACGCGTGCTACGTAAAAAAGCGCCGCCGACACGGACGACTTAATTATGTAGCTTTGCTCTGCGAGGGAAAGCCTGAACTTTGCTGTAACTGCAAGACGCTGCTCCGCACTCTCGAGGTCGCCCTGTCCTCGGTGATCAACAAGGCCCTCGCACCAGGTAAGTCTGCCTTTTGCTTCGACCGACCACCCTCGATGAGGCCTATAGCGTCACCAGCCCGTGGGTATTGGAGTGTAACCCAAATTATAGCCGGTCGACAAACAGCTTCTGCTTGTGCTTGACGATTGCTGAAGCGGACAGGTAGCGTTACACAAATCTTTAAATAATTTTAGTTTATTTGAACCGGTTTTATCCATTATACACTTTTAGTGCGCGTTACTTTGTCGCGCGAGGCGTTGGAAAACAAGTGTCCCGGTGTTTTAGTGCCGCGACCACATGAGAATATGACGACATGAGACGCCGGTGGCCCGAAACCCTAAGGGGCCTAGCCCCTAATAAAGCCGGGCAATTTCAGAACATTGTATACGAATATTACCAAAATAAACGTTTTTGTTATAACAACGCAGCAGCCACAACACCACAATGTACTGTGTTTTATAGTCTGCTAAAGTCTTGATAGCTCACTATAGGAATTCGCAACAAAAAGCTAGCAAGAGGAATAAGTGCCACAAGCGAAGGCTCACCTTCGTTAATCGCAATTTCCACGGCCGGGCTGCCTTGATCCGGCACTAATGACGGCCGCATTCCACTGCCTTCTTCACGTGCCTTCTCGGTGGCAAGCTTCCACCTCGCGTGGCTAGGACTCCTCGGGATGACCGGCGTCAAGCCGTTCGACGACTCCACAGGCACAGGGCGCGATGTGTTCTCGGGAGCTTGAAGAAGCGGCGCCGCCACCTCCCCTTCTCCGTGATTCGGAACCGCAGCTTCTGCCGCCTTTGCAGGAACGCTGCTGGCCTTGCCCCGAACAGGCGTCTTCGCCCCCTTCTTGGACTTGATATACAACACCAACTCATCCACCTGAATTGTGAATGACAGTGGAAAGCGAAGGA
Organism: Haemaphysalis longicornis; assembly: GCF_048455015.1. Taxonomy (NCBI): domain Eukaryota; kingdom Metazoa; phylum Arthropoda; class Arachnida; order Ixodida; family Ixodidae; genus Haemaphysalis; species Haemaphysalis longicornis. The sequence continues at coordinate 186,651,365 of NW_027526295.1, read as the reverse complement.
AGTAGGCATATCAAGCAAATTGCGGCGGCCACACCGGGTGCACAATTGCCCAGTAAGTCGCAAGAATATAGTGTTTTACAGCACAGCTCTAAACGCCAGTTCGTGCCATTGAGCGGCGTCATAAGGGAGCAAATGAGAACAGGTAAGGATAAAAGATAGCGTTCGCGCAGCGTCGCAGGGAATCGGTGAATGTGATGGCGAGCAGAGCGCGAGGAGGCAAGCGAAGGAGGAGAGTATGGAGAAGAAAATCCGGAGGAAAGCGGATTGTCCCACCAAGCGTGCTCTACAGCGGCGACCTGCTAACAGGTGGAGCCAATAGTTACAGTGGCTACTACTGTGAAACGCGCCCATGCATTACAGTTCCTGTATATAGCTTCCCTGGAGTCATACCTCGGCAAAATTGGACGCCGCTCACTCACACTCACTCACTCACTCACTCAAAAAAATATTTTTTTTCGCACTCACTCGCGCTCACGCTCGACACTCGCCGTCACCACTCGCACACCCCCACACTCTAGACTTACTCACACTGACTCTCGCTCACGCTCACCACTCGACCTCACCACCCGCACTCACGCGCACCCCTCGCATCCGCTACTCGCACTAACCCGCGCTCACGCTCACCACTCGCATTCACTGGTGCTCACGCTCACAACTCGACCTCACCACACGCGCTCACTCGCATTCACGCTCACAACTTGAACTCTCCATTCACACTCACTCGCGCTCGCAACTCGCTCTGACCACTCTCACTCACTCACGCTCACCCCACGCCGTCACCACTCACACCGATCCCGCTCACCATGTAACAATGACCACTCACACTCACTCGCGCTCGCGCTTACCATTGGTATCCTGCACTCATATGCACTCGCACTGGCGTTCACCACTCACAACCCCGCTCACACTCACAACTCACAACCACAACTAATACTTACTCGCATTCTTACTCATTTTGCTTCTTTCTTTACAGCATAGGAATTTTAACTTCGCTTGATGTCTGTAAACCACACGAATCGATTCATTTTGCGGACATATCCAACGCGGCCCAGTTGGATCCGATACCAAAATGATACCAATACGTGAAGTGAGAAAAATGACTTCGGTGTGTTACCAGCATTCATAACTACGAGCGATTTTAAACTCAATATAAATGCGCGAGTGCAGCAGCGTTGCTGCTTTCCGATTGTCCGCGCAACGCCACAATCAATTAAATTTTCGTTACCGCGTTCAGCAGCACAATTCAGTATACCCTATTCGTACCATCCATAGGAATGTACTCAGTAAAATTGCCAATATAACCCCGAAACGCAAACGTAGCGGGAAAAGAATATTTGTGAATCCCGCAAACGTATTCGCCCTTACTGAGGCAAAAAAGTGAGGATTTGGTAGCGCGCGTCGGTAGTCGGTCGCGGAGGAAAAAAAAAAAAAAAAAACCGGCGTGTAATGCAAAGGGTTGCAACTTCAATGTCCATGCGAAATGAGGCAGTTTAGTCATTATCAATAACATTATCCTGTCCAACAAGGAGCCTAACAGTAAAATTAATAATCGGGGACTCCTAAACACGTCGCCCGCGGTGCACTAACAAGGGACGCTACTAAGGTTGTCCCGTACCGTGCAATTTCAAGCTATTTTCAGTTCGAAAAGCGGGGCATTCAAGCATTGAGTGTTTCCTATAGTACCATGCCGTGACGAGCTTCCAGTGCAAAGCTCTCACTACAAACCAGCACGAGAGCGACCGCACACCAGCGGGTAAGTTTCTGTTACTTTGGAAATGGATATAACGACAATAACGTGACACCTCACAGTGAGATAGGGAGCACCAACGCGTGCACGCGTTTCATAAATCAAGCTAACAATCATGTAGTCTCACTCACTCCCTCACTCGCTCACTCTACACCACACAGTGTCCGGGCTAACCACTATGATGCGAAATAAGAAAAAATGTGGCTGTTCCCTCTTCCATAGGAACCGGTAAAGCACGAAAGTGAAATGTGCCTTCACCGCTGCAGTTGAATGCTTATTGTGCATCGATACGAACTAGCACGTCACTATTTATATTTCGTCGGTAAGGCACCGTTAGACGCATCAACGTTAGACACTGCATTGCACGCGCTGGAGCATCGCGCAAATCCGACTGAAACCACAGGCGCTCGCAAACCGTCCGTGCGAACGAAACCAAACGCGTTGTCAGCGAATTGTTTGGTTAACACACGGTACCCTGCAGCAAAAGGAGCAGCGGACCGTGTCACGAGCGCGACATCCCCAAGTCGGCTTCTCCGCAGCGTACCCCGTACACGTAGGCGCTGGCATCGAGGGGCCAACTGTGGGCGCTCATTAGCGTCATGATGCACTACTTGCTTTGCCTCTCGTAAATGGCAGCACCATCTGAAAGGAAGGCTATAAGTTGCGTTTGTGGTCGTACTCACGCGTCTATTCATAGCGCAGTCGGGAGCGCGTTTCGTACCGCCCGTTGCGGCGAAAGAGTTCGTGGCTCGAATCCCGGCGCCGCCGCGTCAATCGAAGTTTTTCTGGCGATGTCATTTCCGTGAAGGATATGACGTCAGTTAGAGCTTGGTGGACCCCGGCATAGAACACTGTCGTGTTAAAATAAAACAGCGCAAACAATTTCGCCCTCATAACTAGCCGGTTTACGGCCCTGCAGGGACAGAGTGAGAAAATAAATGCGGGAGCCAGGGCCTCAATTTCAAATTGGCCATGCAATTTCACAACCGTAATGGTGGTTGAGCGTCGATGACAACATATGAGCGCGAGCTGATATGTTGTCATCAAAGCCGCAGAGCTATGGCCTGCATACTTTCAAACAGCCTTGTGGTTGTCTTGAAAAGGCGGCCGAGTGCTGCGACGCTGTATCGGAGCTAGCAGTCCTCCGCACAGTGCTGTGTGGAGGCGTAGGAGAGGCCCAACAAAACAGCCTCGTGAGCCGCTGGTCATCATGCGTAACACCTGGGCAAAGGAGTCCAGCTTCTCTTTCAGGAAACGTACGTGCGGGGACCACGTCCTCGACCTGTCAAGTGTAACGCCCAGGAATCGGTGCGAGTCCACAAAGGGTATGGGGACGCCTTCCGCTTAAAGCTCATAGCGGGAGGCATCAAGCCTGGTGAAGGCCATTGCCGCACATTTTCTAGCCGATATTTCGAGGACACGTCTTGACAAAAAGTCCGATATTGAATTGATGGCTTTTTGAAGGTGAACTCGTAAAACACGTCTTTTGAAGGCGGCCTTTTGAAGGTGAACTCGTGATGCGGCCAGAGTTCCAGATGCAGATATCATCGGCATAGAGCGATACTTCAACAGTGTGTGGAACGCCACTCTCAACTTCAGTGAGGATGATATTAAATATAGTTGGGCTTAAAATACAGCCCTGTGGCACACCTCGCGTGACATTGTGAGAGGCTGTTTCGCCGTCCTTCATAGACATAAACACAGCTCTGTCGGAGACGTAACTAGATATCCATGTATACATGCGATGTCCGATGCCTACCGAGTCTATTGAGTGTTGCATGTAGCATCATAGCAGAATTCTTCCATAACAGCGAGGACATCTGCAGCTTCTTGTGCAGTGCGACACGCCGGCCGCCCGGAGTACATCACAGGGGTTCACTGGCCGCGATGTACGCTCACATCCCCGCCACTGCGAGGGGGAGATAGCGGGTTAGTCAAAGACGGTGCGTTGCGGCTCTCGTTTCGGAAAGGTGATGGTTGGAATTTGCGCCGAAATAACGAAGGTCTACGCCCTTAGGGCTTAAATATATTTTTGAAGGGAGGGAGTAAAAGCGATAATCATCCCGGTTTCCGAAGTAACGAAGGCCGAATTAACGAAGGCCGAATCAACGAAGTGTTACTGTACAAGCTTTCGGGAGGCAGCTCATGCAAGCCGACATGTCTCGACTGAAAGAAATCCCGGTGCACGTTTCTAGCAGATAAAATTGCCCAAAAGCGACGCGAGCGTAATTATGTAATTCTGTAATTATGAATACAGCTTGCATGGGCATACCAACGTTTAATTCATTTCAGCCACTTTTCTCCCTACGCTATGTCTGGATCGACGTTTCAAACAGAGCCTTGCGAAATACAAATGAAGTTTGCCGCATGCCCTTCACGTGGCGCAGTGGAAAGTTGGTTGGTGCTAATTTTAAGAATCCAACGAATGCGGCGCCTACGTTGAGAAGCTTTGAAAAGCACAATGCTGAAATCAATGCACTGAAATGCTTAGTTTAAGAGCCAGGAGAAGTACAGTTTAGGAATGGCCGTACATACAACGGTCGGCAGCCTTACAGTTCTAAAAACGGCGGTGGTGCGGAAGGTTTCATGCGATAGCAGAAAGTTCCGTTCGATTGCTGTTTTTCTAAAGCATACTGCACGAGGTTTCGTGCAATAAAAGTTTGCTAAGCACTCGAAATTTCATGAAGCTTACTATGTTAGTAAAGCTTCTAGTAAGCATTTGAAAACGGCGCTTACTTTTGTTGTGTACGCCAACGTTTTATTGTCATGCTCATTCAAAACACCCAGACTCCTGGAGATCGCGGAAATAGGTTACTGCTAATATACCCACACATACTCCTTTTATTGAAAATGAGGCACATTAACGACCCCACGAGGGAAGTAGACTTTACGCCGTGGACCGACTGCATGCTTCGCATCTCCTGATAGATCCTCGGAGAGATCTCTTCTGAATTTGTCTTCCCCCGCTACGTGCAATACAGCAACCATGGCCGAAATTTCAACCCCAGAAGTCATCCCATGCTCTTAGCCACGACACCGCTTTGTCTGGTTCTGTCATTTATTCTACAAATACTTTGCCTCACCACCGAAATCGCCACTGCTTTTCGGGGCGCTTTAGTTTTTCGGAAAAACAGTACCCAGTCGAGAATGACGCGAGAAAAATTTATGTAGTTTGTCGTATTTTCGGGTGTCGTACTTTCGTCTTGTATTCTTGTCATGTTGTGATTCTGATGCTCTATCGTGTGTGGTACTCATGCCCTGATTTTGATGTTACGTCGTGCCGAATTCCTGTCTTCTCGTGATCCAGATGTTCAATCAGTAGTTGCACATGGTTTGAATATCATTGCCTATTGTGAAGAGTAGCATAAATGGCAGTTCTGTTGTGACTACAGAAATGTTTGTCGTTGAGAAAATTGACTTTGTCGTTGCGACAAAATGTGTGTCGTCACAACAGATGGCTTTGTCGTAACAACAGGACTTCTGTTGTCGCAACAAAGTTTTTTGTTGCCCGACAGGAATTTTTGTTAGGTTTTTGCGGTATTCCTGTTGTGATTTTAGACTGGGTATTTTACGATGTACCTAATTTCATCCCGTTACGCCATGCCTCTCGTACCATGCTTAGACAATGATGAGGTGTTCCTTCAAATCCACTGAGAACGGTGACGCTAAAATCGGCCTCGGTTCCGGGATGTTATGGGAACGCGCACCTGAGTGACAGCCAGCCTCTTGAGCTGCGGGTTGTAGTGCATCACCAGGACGTAAACGCAGAACAGTGCCAGCAGGGACGCCGCTTCGTACCTACGCACGCCAAGATATGGAGAGGGAGGGAAAGAAGAAGCGTTAGTCAAGGGATGGCCAAAGGATACGGGCGCTCTTGTTCAACATTCAAAGTGCTACGAAATAACAAATAGCCACGAACTTCAGGAGAAAAAAATACATTGGCAGTGTTCCTCGTTATGCTGATCAGTGTGCGGCGGGATGGTACCATCTCTTGCGTTGAAGATTTTTGGCAAGCCCAGCCTCATTCTGGGCTTGCGAAATAGCTCGAGCCGGGGGACGAAGTCACAGCAGCAGTGCACAGACAGAAAGCAACTCCTCGGGTTACTCAAAGCACTCTGACGGGCTAGTTGGTCTGACATGATGGAAATAAAATTGCGCTGAAAGGACGGGACGACAGAAGAAGACACACCACACAGCGCAGACTAACAAACTGAGTTTATTTTTACGCTCATATATACTACTATCAAGTAGACCCGTGGAACCAAGAGAAGTTTAAAGTAGAAAACTAAAATCTCAAAAAAGCAAATAAAAAATAAAAAACCGCACACTTTCCCCATGACACACAAGCCGTCTCCAACAGATTAGACCCCATCAAGAAACGCGATTTCTTTGCCGAACAACGATAGTGAAGCAACACTAATGCAAACATCCCCAGCGCGCACAATTTCACGCGCCTATATTATTTCCCGCGTGAGCGAGTCATGGCTCTTAGCGAGCACCTCAGTTTTTTCACAACATGGAGCACTCTTACAGTCCCGGCAACTCAGTTTGTTAGTCTGCGCTGTGTGGTGTGTCTTCTTCTCTCTTCCTCTCCTTTTAGCGCAATTTTTTTTCCATCAACTCCTACCATCAACTTCCATCAACTCCTTCGGGGCACTGCCACCTCAAAGGACGACAGTTCCCGCCACAGCGCCCCCAACTATCCAAAGCCGAGGCGACCGCCTTTTGCCGGCTGCGGACTAACTCCTATCCCCACGACACTCTGCTCCACACCATGTGCCCAAATCTCTGCTTTGTTAACTGTAAATTTTTGTCCCCAACGTGGCAATCTGTACCACGTGGTATGGGAGTGTCTCAAATCCCCGTCCCTATCTCAAGTCCTCACCTCACATTCGAGCAATGGGCGGGCCAGCTGACCACCACCGACGCCTCAGTCAAGCGTAACCTGGTGGAGAGGTCCTGGGCAGCCAGCGCGAACTAGTGTTTTCTGGACCTGAGCGGGCCCCCAAAGGGCGGACGCCCAACTATCAGCGCCTGAAGCTATTCGAAATAAAGTTGATTCCCTAACTCACTGCTTCGGGCACTTCAACCTGCTTGCGGGCTTTCAAGGTAAAATCTTAGAGACACTCATTAACAACTTTTTTCCCGGTACATTTTATTTGCCTCTCTTTCTTCGCTTTCGCTTCTTCGTCCTACTGCACGAAGCACGTCAGCAAGAACACTGGCAGCGTGTTCACAAACCCGATCGCCTCATCATTGATTGATTGTCAGTGGTATCCCCTTTGTAACGGGGTAATTACGTGTCATCTAACCAAACAAAGATGATATATCTATGTTTTATACTCTTCGTTTAATACTAGCGATGCTCTTAGGCAAGC